>NW_020884879.1:2742471-2745550 GCF_003945725.1 Corapipo altera | reverse complement strand
GGGGGGGGGGGGGGAGTGTAGAGCCAGTATATGAGCAAACAGTGTAATAGGAGTGAGCAGGGTAGAGTTGTTAGAGATGTAGGCAGAGGAGAGAGCAGTCTGCAGAAAAATAGAGAAAAGACGGATGGTGATCATGGAGTGTAAAAAAACTTAAAACGCAGGCTGCTTTTCTGGTTTGCTCCAGAAGTCTGTTTTCATTCATGCAGAAGCATAGGTGTAGATTTTATCAGGACTTTGGGCTGGAGCACCCGCAGCTGTGGATTACAGATGCTTCCTGTCATGTATAAACACAATCATTATGTGAAAGCATGGCACCCACACGGCTACCTAAACAGCCATTGCTCCGGACTGAAGCGCTTTGTTCTCTTTGGAGTTATTTTTATGACTACGAGCAGGACTCTACCCAAAAGTTACTAGAAGCAGCCGTGGTTTTTTATGTCAATTAAATGGATTTTGTTACTTGTAAAATACATGTCCAAACACAACTCCATTCTTCAATCACAAAGTATGTTTTCTTAACACACGGTGATATATAATGACACTTGTTTGACTGACAGCACAAATGTAAACCCTAGTAAATACCACCTGTAACTTTGAAACTACTGAAACTCAGTTAATAAAAATAAGAACATCAGAAAAAAAAATAAAAATGATGGGCTTTTGCATTACACTGCTACTTTAAATATCAGATTTCAGCGTGGATATGAGTTAACTCAGTGAAAGGACTTGGCTGGATTAATGATGCTGTGTGTTAACGTCTACGTGCGTATGTCTCTCTCCCTTTCTACATGAGCTGAGATTGCCTTGATTTCCAAGCACAGGGCAATGCTTTCTCCTCATCGCGCTTCAGATACTGACACAGTTAATCATCCCACTTAATTTATATTAAACCTCTATACAGTAAAATGTAGGTCCCAGCAGTTTTTAAAGTCCTCTGTTCATAGCTTCTGATGTACTGTATGTCATGTATATTCCCTCCAATCAATTAGTAAATAAATAAATACCCTTGCTTCACAGAGTGAATCACAGAGCTGGTTCTTGTTGGGAGGAGGGGAGTCTTAGTAAACAAAACTGTATCCGGAAAACAGTGCAATCAATTTTAGAAACAATTCTCCTGGTAGTATATTACTTAGTTACCGAGAGTAGCATGTTTTCTTACCTCTCACAAAGAGCCTTAAAAAAAAAAAAAAAGTTATTTCGGGGCTTGCCAGCCCGTCGTAATTTAAGCGGCTTAACATTTTAAAACAAAAGATGAGCGAGTTGTAAAAATACTCATTTTTAAATCATATTGGAAAATCCTTCAGCACCAGACTCAAAGAGACTTCCCCCTCTTGAAAACAAAACAAAACTGCCTTTAAAGTTAATCCATAATGAGTGAGACTTGGCAAGTTAGTTGCTTTACAAACAAAACCGCATCCAGCATCTCTAGGACAACACTGGGGAGGGGGGGGGGGGGGGGAGGAAAAAAAAAAAGAAAATAAAAAAAAGCCGCCGGCAACAATGCAACAGCCCCAGCCATAAATCCCCCCTCGCTAGCTGCCGCCCGGCGCTGCCTGCCTGCCTTCCCTCCGTACATCCATCCTGCCAGAAGGGGGACCTTTCCCACTCTCAGTCACGGATCTGCCTTAATTTCTGAAGAGAAAAAGAGAGAGCAGAAGAGACCCGAGAAATCCGCTGTGTAGCTCTAATAACATTACAGCGGCGGCGTGTATGTATGTGTGTGAGCGGGGCGGCGGCGGCGGGGATTTTTCCCCCCCCCCCCCCCCCCCCCCTCTCTCCCCCGTTTTCCTCTTGTTTTTTCTTTATTTATTTATTTTAAAAATTTCCTTCTCCCCCCGCTCCAGCCCTCCTCCCTCCCTCCCTCCTCCCTGCCTGCCTCTGCCTCTCCCCCTCCTCTCCCGCAGCAGCGGCGGCGGCGGCTCCCGATCCGGGCGCGCGGCCGTGCCCGCTGCCTCCAGTCCGGGTCTTGGCGGCGGCCGCCGCCCTCCCCTCCTCCGCTCCCTCTCTCTCGCCTTTTAATCATGCCCCTCTGTCTGTGTGTGAGTGCAGGCAGGCTGACAATGATTTCCTCAGTGATTACGTACAGAGCGAGTCCCTGCGGGTTAGGGGCCCCCTCTGGAGCCATCCTGATGGCTTTGGGGGCCTTGCTTCCATTTTCCATTATTATGTGGACTACCGGAGCGACAGCGCAGTCCAAGACCTTGCAGGTTTGTGATGAGGAGGGAGCACACAGCACACTTCTCCTCCTCCTCCTCCCGCTCCCGGCTCTCCTCCTCTCGCCGCCGAGCCAGCCGTAGACTTTAGAGAGCAACATCCAGCTCCCAAAATCCAGGGCTGCTACCGCCGACCCGGCTCTTCGGGAAGAAGGGGGGAAGGAGGGGGGAAAAAAAAAAAAAAAGAAAAAAAATCCCACCCCAAGACAAGGGGCGCGGGGGGTGGGGGTGGGAGAGAGGGGGGGGGACAAACAAAAAGCCCAAACAACAACAAAAACAAACAACAAAAAAAATTGGAGCTTTTTTTTTTGTTGGAAAAAATAGTTTAGGGTATTTTCATTTTTTTTTTCCTTAAAGAAAGGAAGGGCTTTTTGTTGCTTTGCATTTTTTTTAAGTGATTTTTGTTTCTTTCATTCTTCCCCCCCCACCCCCGCATTTATAACTGTCTTCACTCCGGCGGGCGATTCAAGGGGGGTGATTATACACAGATATATATATATATTTGTGCAAGACTTTAATCAGGTTTGGGGTTTTTTCTTCGTTTTTTGCAAACTGCACAAAGAATCGGTTTGTAAACAAATCAAGAGGATTTTTTATACTTTTTTTTTTTTTTGCAAAGCGAATAAGAAAAGCAGATTATTTTCAGCATTTTTTCTTCAAATTATCTGCTTTTAATCGAACATGTAAATTCTTGAGTAAAAAGAAATTATACTATCAAATCGGACTCCTTTCCCCTCTCTCACTGCATTTGGGAGGCTTTTTTATTTTTTCTTTTATTTTCTTTTTTTTTCCCTTGGTTGAAGATTTGAAAGTATTCTCCTTGATTTGGTGCCTTTTTTTTTTTTTTTTTTTTTTTGGGTGGGGGG
>NW_020884879.1:2693707-2742371 GCF_003945725.1 Corapipo altera | reverse complement strand
GTGGGGGGATCGGGAAAGGGGGAGGGGGGCTGAAAGCTTGGAAAGTTTTGGTTGCAGCTGCCTGGCCGAGGCGTTGAGCCCCCCAGCCAGCCGCCGGCGGAGACAGGGAGGGAGGGCAGGAGCGAGGGAGCCGCTGGAGGAGCGCAAGTCTTGCAGGGTCTCCTCGGCTGCGAGGAAGTGTAGTTTCTGATAGGGCTGAAATTGAAACAACTTCAGCTGTTTGCTTTTAGGATGTCTCGCCGCAAGCAAGCTAAACCAAGATCACTCAAAGGTAAGTACTACCCCCCTCCTTTTCCTTCCCCCTTCCCCCTCCCCCGGCCCGCTCTCCCGCGAAAGCCGCGGTGGGCAGCCCCAGCCCGGCTCCCTGCGCGCCCGCTCCGGCGGCGGCAGCCCCGCACCTATGACCGCCCTCACCGCGAACTACCCCAAAATAAAAATGGGGGTGGGGGTGGGGGTGGTGGGAATGCTGGGAGAGACCCCGACCCGAATCGGCCGGCGCGACCCAAACTCGCCGCACTGGAAAAGTTGCCGCCGCGCGACGCGGTGACAGCCCGCTGCGGCAGCCCCGCGGCCCGGCCCGGCCCGCCTCCCTCCCTCTATCCATCCATCCCTCCATCCCTCCCTCCCTCCCTTCGCGGGCGCGGGCGGCAGCACCGCAGCCGCCCGCCCCGCCAGCAGCGCTGCTCTTTTAAATAAACGACACACAAGTTGCGGGCTTCCCCTCCTCCCCTCCCGCTCCGCACCGCTCCCGGCCCCGCTCCGGTCCCGGCAGGCGGGCGAGGGAAGTTTCGGGGCGGCGGGCGGGGCGGCTGAAGTTCCCGGCGCGGGGCCGGAGTTGGGGCTGTGCAGGAATGTGGCGCCGGCTGTCACGTGAAGCGGCCCCTCGCCGCCCAGGGGGACATGTGCGAGGGGCGGCGGCGGGGGGGGGGTTAAGTAAATAAGTCCGCGCCTAAATACATAGTTAAGGGGAGCGCGGGGGTGGTGCTGGGGGGAGCGCACCCCGCGAGCCCCAGGTCGCAGGGACTCGTCCCGGACCCCCCGGAGGAGGCGGAGGGAAAGCCCGGGACCTGGAGGAGGACAAAGGGCGGCTTGTGTGGCTGTGGAGGAGCCGGCCGCATCCCGGCCCGGGCGCCCCCTCCTCCCCCGACGGGCCCCTCGCCGCCGTCCCTCCGCCCGCCGCGGCGCGGAGCGTCGCCCGCCCGTGCATCCCGCGCATCCTGCGCCCCCCGAGGAGCGGGCAGCCCTCGGCCGCCCCCCCCCTCCTCCCCTCCCCTCAGGAGCCAGTGGCCACCCCCCGAGGAGCCGGGAGCCGCTGGGCGGGCAGGGGCTTCTCCCCGCCGGCGAGCTGGGAAGGCGGCTGAGGGTGGCTGTCACCTCAAATAAACATCTCTGGATGGGCGCGCTCCTCCCGGGCCGGTCTGTACAGTGCAGTGAAGTTGAATAAAACCTGGGTGGCGTCAGGTCAGAACATCTATAAGTTGTCTACTTTTGGGGGGTAGGGCTCTGGAGGGGTAAAGGGAGGGCGAGAGGGAAAGGCCGTCGGAGCTGAGGGCACTGGTGCGGCCCGGGGGACTGCCGGCGGTGACGGGGGCGCAGAGCCCGGCCAGCCCCGGCCGGGAGGTGACCCGAGCCGCGCCGTGGCGGGCAAAAGGCAGGCCGCGTTTCCTTCCCGGCTGGGCTGGCGAACACCAGGAGTTAAGTGCTTGGAAACCAGTGCAATTTCATAGTTAGAAAGCAGGAGCGGGGTCTGCTTTTATGGACTTGCACAGGAGGACCTGGCAAAAAGACTGTGCTCCCTTCCCTTGAAACAACTCTTTCCAGGAGTTCCCTTTTCAAAGTCTTCCTGTTGACTTCAGTGAGCTTTAGAGCAGGCTTCAATTCTTTTTTTTTCCTTTTTCTTTTCTTTTCTTTTTTTTTTTTTTTTTTAACTCTCCAGATATTTTTAAAAGGAAATAAAGGGTGCCTTGAATTTACTGCTTTACCTGCTGCTGCCGTCTGTATCTAGTTTACCGAAGTTTGTGCAGTTCAGTGGTGCTTTTGTTTGGCATCTTGTGAAGAACAAACGGGCCGCTCATCCCTTTACCTTTTAAAAATGATACCACAATGAAAGTTCTGTTGCTTGGGCGCGCTTGCATTCTAAGCTTCCCAAGGAGGATTTATTTACATGCGCGTAAGAGTTTTAGAGCCAGTAGGAGAGAAACCAATTAGTCATATTTGCAAAAAGATGCAGGAAAACTTTAATTGAGGGGTAGTCTTTGACCTCCAAGTATTTAAGTGCAAAGGAATAAAGGTTCATTCAATTAACTGGCAAGTAGAGGAAATTGTTCTCCTGTTAGACACTGGACATGTTTCATTCTTGGTGATTTGTTACATGTGTTACAGAGTGAAGGCTTGTTTCAAATATCTTCCTGTAAACATCACACTTAATTTAAAACAAAAGATACAGCTTCCATTTTATATGGAGGTATGGACTTTGCCTGCCTTATGTACCAGTCGCCTGAGAATACCTAAAATGAGAAAACAGTAAGACTGTATGATTCAGATGGAGTAGCTTGGATTTGCTGTCCATAAACTACTGACTTAAGAAAACCACTTAATGTTCAGAATGGAGATGATAGAGATTTCTTTGCAGAGTCTTATTTACTATTTTTCAGCTAAAACCAGGCAGTAAATCAATCATCATCTGTAATTATTGCTGCAGTAATTACCTTTGGGGAGTAGGTTATCATTCTTGGTGGCCTTTGTTCAAATATCTCTTTCATTTTCCCTGTTTTATTTTTCTTGAATCATGTCAGTTTCTGAGTGGATTAATAGTATTCTGAAAGCAGTCCGATTGTACGATTTCTGAAAGGGCTAATAATGCAATTCATCTGAGAAGTTAAAAGATGCTTGCATAGACATAGCACTTAAATTCATGGATAAGAGTTTGCCCATCAATTATTACATCTTCATTTTTAGTGAACAAACAAAAGCTGTAAGTAAGGGGAATTTCGACTGTACCTCCAATGCAGTGCTTATTTAAATTCCTTATTTTTTAAGTATTACTGATTTAGTCAGTACAAAATGTATTTCTACAGATAAAAATAAACAGTATTTTAAATAGCTTATTTGAAAAACTATTCTTTGAATGTATGTAAATGAGTTATTTAAACTCATGAGTGCTGTTTTACATCTAAATAAAATATGGAGTTACACATTATATTTCCAATTTGTCATGTACTTAGCAACCCTTACTGGGGGGAAGATATAAGAGATATTTTTGATATGTCTGTCACTTTTGATAACTTAATTTGGAACTTATATCTTAGGGGAATACTGATACAAGGCAGGTAAATACATTAAAACAAAATGACAATTGAGCTTTTTATATTGAATGCATGAAACTAATGTTCATCTGAAATGGTGGGTGTTAAGAACTCGCTAATGACTAAATTTCTTCTATTTCTTGAAAATACGCTTTTTTGAATTACCCTGCTTTCTGTTTGCATTCCTTTTTTTATTATTTCTCTCTATCTTTCCTTTTTTTCTTTTTTTTTTTCTTCCTCCTTCCCTGTTTTGGTTTCTTGCCAACTTCAGTCTGACTGTCCCCCAGCTTTTGGTGAAGATTGCATCTCTGATTTGGACCTAGGAAAGAAAATAGGCATGGCTAACATTAAATAAATCCCTTATAATTTAAGAATAATAAAAACATCATTCCAAGGAAAAATAAGAATGTAATTATTTTCTGTGAAAAACACTGTCTGTGTGCAGGATACTGCAGGTTTGTAGGGAAAAAAAAAGGTCTCAAAAGGAGAGTAAATTGCTTAACTTTCTGAAAACCTGTAATTTGAATATCTTATTTTACTTTAGGAAGGAGGAATTAAAGTTCAGCTGCCTGGTTCTTCCAGGCACGGGAAGGATCAGTTGCATCAAACTCATCAGTCCTGACCTATATTTCATTCTACTGATTAATTTATCCCATTTCCTTGGCTAGTTTCTGGGAAAAAAATCTATTAAGTATCATTGACCTGATCAAAATCACCTAATGCATTCGGTGAAGGAGGGAGGTTAGCCAGAGAAAAGCAGGTGGGGAAAGAGAAGTCGGAGATATGATACCCGTGTACAAGCCCCAAAAGAGGCACTGTGCAAATGAAGGGTATTGAGGAAGGGCAATTGTTATGACTCCTTAAATTCCTAACACCTAAGGGCAGTGCCATTCCCTAAGTAGAACCATGCTAGAGACCCGCTTGATGAGAAAGCAAGGGTTGGAGGTGGGGGGGAAGAGCAGCTTCTTTTATCTTGTTTGACTTGGCCATTTGAGTGGTAAACCTTTTTTTGTGACTTGGCGTGCTTTGGAGATATCACCCTTAGGTTACCGACTGCCTCCCCCCTCCTTCCTTTCTGGTTTATGAGGTTTTAATTTTGAGAGGGCTTGAGGTTTTTCCTTTGCCCTTACTACCGGCTTTTGATGAGAAAGTTTGTTTAGAAAAAAAGTTACAAAAATATAGTCACTTGCAAAAGAAAACCAGGTATTCTTTATAAAAAAAATGAATGAAAATATAGTCCTACTAAATGTTAAACTCGGGTTTCTCTAAACTAAAGCCAGGTAATAGTCATTATTCTAAAGTCACTTGTGAAAACTCACTGAAATGGCAGTTGTTAGATAAACCATCACTAGGAAACTAGTACAGCTCCACATGTTTAGTAGCAGTGCTGATCTCTGAAAGTGATTTCTTTTTGGGAAAAAAAAAAGTACTTTGTTTTTACTTAAAAGTTAATTTTTACTCATTATAATTTTGTATCTTACATGCAGAAATAAAATTTCTGAATGTTAGTTCCTAGAAAGATGAGAGGGAAGCATTCATCAGCTGTATTTTACATACCCATGCTCTGCTTAAAGAAGGCTTGTGTCTTGAAATATTTTGCCAAGCCCAGAGTGTCTCTTGAAGGTTTTTCCCTCTTTTTGAGGAAACCTAGGTACTCTTTCCATCCTGAATAAATTTATAACTGCATCTCAGTTCATGCAGAATATCGGCAGACTGAGTAAGTGTACCTGTGTTTTGATGTGACTTGTTTCCTCATCATAGATTCCAAATGAAAGAATGTTTCTCATACAGAGGTGCAGGTTGTGTGGTGTAGTACCAAGGAAGGTAGAATAGTAGTGGATTAAAACAAAAATGTTACTAAATAGCATCAATAGTTCAGAGAGAATTTGACATTCGGATCCCTTTCCAACAGTAGCCTTTACATTTCTCTGTATCTGTCAACTATTTGAATGTTTATTTTCAGCCTCAAGCCTCCCTGGCTTCTAAATTGCATGGACTAGACTCGAAAGTCATGAGATTGTCTGCTGATTAGACTATAATCAATCCAGCATAAACAAAAACAGCAATTAGTGTTGGCATGATTTCTGTGAACTTGACTTAAAGTTTCAGTGTTAGCGGTCCAAAGAACTTCTTCTGAACGGGCTGTTTTCAGGAACTGTGTTATTTTGGCATCATCATTTTACAGGGAGGGAACAAAAAATTCATAAGATTCCATTTGGCCTGAAAAGCAAAAACATCTGTTTGATGCATGAGTGAATTGCTGGCTTCTATTTGGCCATCTAAAAAAGGGCAAAAATTAAGATACCGAACATAAAAGAGTACATGAAAAAAAACAAATTACAAAGAGGATTTAAGATTAGCATCTTTTTATAATGCAGGCTATTTATAGTGTTCTCTTTTGGACTTGCCAAAGCATGCCCCAGCTTCTTTATGTATTAAAAAAAATCCGTTATAACAAAAACATCCCTAAACTTTAGTAATATTCATTGACTTTGGCAATGCATAGTGATATTGATGGTCTTGATGAGGTAGGATTGCAGTAATGCTGGCCAGTCCTTACTGAGGCCAGCATGAGTTATATTGACCATCATTGTCTGCTGCTCGGGATTAGAGACTATTAGGAGTGAACATCTAAACAGTTACTGCTAGTTTACAGAAAGGTGAAATCTTGTGACAAAGATAACATTAAGAGGTTTTCCTAACGCTGTGTGTTTGGATTGGTTTGATTTTGTTTTCCTGAGTTGCTGTTAACTTGTGTAACAAGAGGAGCTGTCAGAATGGAGGCACTTATCTAACATGTGTAGGATAACGTTATTCACCATGATCTAAGATGTCTTGAAAGGCTTTATGTTGCTCTATAATTCATTCTGTCTAATTTACAACTTGTTTAATTGCTCTGAATTCTTTGCTCTGAAACACGATGCAATATTTTCAAACTTGCACAATTTGGAAAAAAAAATTCCTTTTGAATAACTGTACATGAGGAAAAGATCTAGAAAAACTGTTAATATTTTGTGCGGACCATATGGATTCAATATTTTTTTTCCTGTGTAAAACAATGAAAATAAGATATTTGGAGGGTTTCTTTTTAGCTTGAATAAAGTAGAGTATAAATGCCAATACCTTAAGACAACCTCTTAGTATTTTTTCCCAGCTCTATTTTAGAGTTTCCATTGGTTCCTGCAGGGCTACCTGAGCTCAGAATCAGTCCCAGTTGGGGTTGGGAAAATGCACTATTTCACTTAAATCAGAACTGTGAGATATGTATGTACATATGTATATATTTCCCTGAAGGGACAACATACAGATCTACAAAGATCTGTTTTATTTGATGCTGTAAAAACGTACATGTCTGTTTTCAAATACATTTTGCAGCATGTTACTACAAAGCATTAAAGTCTTCCAGTTGCTGTCTTTATAAAAGTTGGACAGCACAAGAGAGGCTTTTAAATACTTCTAAATCATAATGCAACATTTGGCATAGGATTCTGACAAAAGATGGATGTGCAAAGACCGAAAGAGGTGGTGAGGTTTGTTTTTGTTTTAATTTTAGACAACTTGGGTTCTATTTCACCTCAAGTATGAGTAATTATGCTAGTTAAGCAGTTATTAGAGATGAAAGAAATTCTGTTAGATATGAGTCTCCCAAACTTCAGTAGCTTTAGTTTTAGCCAGGATAATGATCAAGGAGTAGTTAGCCATATGCCTAGGGACTATGCTGTAGCAAAAAAGATAGGGCTGATCTTGGGGGTATCCTTATTACAACATGTTATAATTAGCATTTTCATTCAGCCCTCCTACTTTCCAAAAAAATCTGCTTTATGTTCTTCTGTGCACACATTAGTAAGATTGCACAAAATTGCCCTC
This sequence comes from Corapipo altera, assembly GCF_003945725.1. Taxonomy (NCBI): domain Eukaryota; kingdom Metazoa; phylum Chordata; class Aves; order Passeriformes; family Pipridae; genus Corapipo; species Corapipo altera. The sequence continues at coordinate 2,735,199 of NW_020884879.1, read as the reverse complement.
TTCCAGTGGGTTTTTGAACCAGGACAGTTGTCTTCCATATTTAGAATATTAGTTAACACTGGTCATGTTTTTCCCCCCCCCCCGCTTTGTGTTCCTTTAGTTTCAGACACATTTTTTTCCCTCTATACTGTGTAATTACTAAGAAAAAGATGGAGAAGATTATTTTCCACCTCCTTTTCAGGATTTAGTCTAGGTTATACATGTTCTTCTGGGGTGTGCATATTTGAGTCTTAGATTTTGTTTTAACTAGAGTGATGCTGTGCATGTCATACTGCAACTGTTCTTTGTACAGTTGAATTCATATAATGTGTACTCAAAAGAGTTGTAGGGTTGTTACTTAAAATTCTACACAATTAAAGCCCAATGAAATTTTAGATTTTGGGGCTTGTTTTCATTGTGTTTTTTTCCTCCTCTTTTTGTCATGGGAGTAAGATAGAGGGATGTTTTTTCAGTAAGTGATTCGACTGATACTTTCACTTTTAACTAAAGGTGCCATTAGGTGCAATTTTTCTTTGGAAGGTTAGGACTTCTAGTCCTTCAAGATTTCTTAAAGTTTTATATATACCTGTTGGTATATCGACTTCCCCCCCCCCCCCTTCTTTAATTGATATGGGCTTGCTGTGGTTCTTGAAAAATACAGTATCAGTAACTAGTTAACCATCTTACAGATTTGGAAGCGCTAGTCATTAGTTAAACAGTTGAAGCAGAACACCTTTTTGTCCCAGGGAAAATGGATGGAATGTTGATAGTGTGGACTATCAGTGTTTTCCCTCTGTCCCAAATGCCATTTTTGGAGAGCTTATTCTCTCATGCAAAGCAATAACCTAAAACAGGGATTTTGTCCTTACTTAACACAAATGCAAAACTGATCTCCTAACTTCTTATACAGATGCTTGGTGTTCCAGTCGAGTGTAGAAAAGCTAGAGCACTTCTAAATCTAAATGTCCTGGTTAACTGTACCTGGTTAACTATACAAAAGATGGCTTTTGTATACAGTCCCTGAGACTTGTTGTACCCATACTATTTTTAGGTTGTGTTTTGCTGACAAAATATATTCCAAACAATGAATTTGTTGATAATTGATTCTCTAGTTTTATTTTTCTGTTGTTCACTTTTTTTGGTGACCTGTCAAGTTCAATTTCTGTTATTGATTCATTCACTTCTTGAAAGGAACTTTAAAAACAAAAATAAAATACTTGCTGTGTTGCTGGACTAGATAATATGATGTAGTGAGACAGTGTATTTGGGAAGACTAGGCTATGCTTTGATCAACAAAACTTTCTCTGGCACCAAATTATGATGGCTGGGTTTTTTTTTCAGAGTCAAGTGAATTTCTAACTTTGACAGTGGCAGTAGGAAGGAGGAGGGGTTGGGGAAGTTAATTATTTTCCACCTCCAAAGAATACAATTGTGAGGAAGGAACTTTCTGATTCACTGGTTCCAGGACAACAGGATGTCAAGATCCATGCTTAATGTAACGTTTTCACTCTGAAGATGAGAGGAGGAAATGGGTTTGTATTGGTCTCTGCATGCAACCACTGACTGGGAAGGGTTTGTGTTAATGTGACTTATAAGGAGCTAGAGCATAGGAACAGATTAGGTTTGCAATTTCTGGTGAATCTGTTGAGTAGAAGACATGCTTGTCAGATGCAAATGTAAATCTGTGAAGAAAGGTCAGAAACCTTTAAGGTTGGGTACAAAAAAATAAGGCCTTGCATACTGCAAGACATTAGTGCAGACATGTTTAGTTTATAGGTGACTGGTTGCCTAGTGGGATAGTCACGTTGCACCAGGCTCTTGGACTCTTTATATAATTTGCAGGTGGTTGGAGGTTTATGAATGTTGTTGAGTAGGAACTACTTTAAAGAGATGTTAGGAAAAACTCGGAAATAATAGTGTGTCTTAGCTTCTCCCGTATTCTAGACGTGGGTTTCTCTCTTAGTGCAATAGGATATCTCATAGCAGTGACTTATCTGACCCAACTTTTTGGAGATAAGTGAATAGGTTCCTTTCCTCCAGGTTAGAAGGAACTGAGGTGGTGTACTGCTGCTCTTCCTCTCCCCTTTGCTGAAGAGAGAACATTATTTGCTCTGCTAAAACGTTAGAGGCAGGAGTTCTGTTCTGTGCTTTGTCTAAAGGTGTTTGAATCTGTATCTCACTGGGAGAACATCAGTCATTACATAGCAACATATTGTGCTATGAGTGTGAGTTGCCCTGTTATTTTTGCCGATGAAGTTTCCCTTTTCAAAAGTGTAATTAAGTATTTGTTGGACAACGGAGTGACAAAAAGCATTCATACATGAGACTCATGACTCTAAAGGCTTGAGTACTATGAAGCAAGAGAAAACGTGGGTCCTGATCTGCCAGGTCTGCAATATTTCTTCTGATGAATTATTTCAGTGAAACCAGAACTGGAGTCCACATATCCCACTTGCCATGTGAGTGCCCTAACCACAAGGATAAAGTATCATGCTAATTCTCCTTCTTTCTAGTTCAGTGAGTATTGTAGATGAGATATGGCAGCTTCAACAGCAATGAATGAGTGCACCTCAAGTCTGAGGGTAAGTGCTCTTTGTTAGGAAGCTCACGGTGTGAGTACAAATCCTTCTGACAGAGGAGAAAGTTCAACTGGTGCCACCCGCATCCTGGGTGAGTGATCTAACTAGTGGGTGTGGGCAAGAGGGGGAAAGGAATATGTGTTTCAACCCAAACATTTTCTGCCAGTGCCTTGCAGTGACAAGGGAAGGGTATATGAACTCTGAAGAACCAGCTCATAAGACAGCATCCAAATCCAGGGCGGGCAGGAGAATATTTAATCTTCCACTGTCCAGCAGTGGTGGGGCTTCAGTTTGATTTCAACATTGGGCTGCACAGCAGTGAGAAAGCTTTGATGGTAAAACCATAGACACTGCCTGACCTGAGTAGTATCTGAGCAGAACTGCTGACAATTTAGATGCAGTGTCCCTGCACAAGTTTTTTGGCTTCTAAGCTCATTTGTGGATAGAGGCCATATAGCTGTTGTACATGATAGAAAGTCATCTAGAATAGAGCAGAGAGTTTGGGGGATCAAAAATAAACTTATAAAACCCTGGTATACAATAGATGGAGATCTTTGGTAAATCAGGGATAATCTCGGTTGAAAGGAGGTAGGTTTTTGGTGTTGGTTTTTTTTTTGACTCAGATAAATGTATGTCTTCAGGTAATACAGCTAAAGCATGCAGCTGTATTTTGTTTTGGTACTAGAGCAGTGTCAGACAGCCTAAACTCCTCAATTTAAGTGTCTAATTTTAGTCACATAAATAAATGACTTAACTTTCAAAGGCAATGATCATCTACAGAAACCTTTACTGTAAGTCCTCGTAGCCCTTCCTTATATCACCTGTCTTCAGACTTGTGTAGTATTGGTTACTTTGAGGTTCTGTGAGCCATGCATCAGCTGGATTCAAATTGCTCTCTCTTGCTGAGTTGCGACTTTTGTAGACAGTGTTTAATAAATTCCCTCTTTTCTAAGCAAAGTTGAAAATACAGGTCTGTAGGAGTATCAGAAATTCTTATTTATGTCGCCCTGAGTAAGAAAGCTTAGGTGATACATAGCTTCATTGTACTGAGAGGAATCTGAATGTGTTCATGTTAAGTACTGGCTTTGGTAATGAGGCTTAAATTTTTTCTTAGCCTCCTAACTTCTGTTTCCACCCAAAATGGACTGGCTGCCCACAGACACATTGTCAGGAATAGAGGTGGAATAGTTGATCCAAGACAGGCAAAACAGCTGAAAGTCTTGACCCTGATACTAAGAATTAACTCCCAGAGAGATTCCCTCTTGCTTTGTTAAGTCTCACCGTGGTCCTCTGTTTGACTCAGAGAGCTATTATAATCTGTTACATTGCATGCTAGAGTCTTAGGGATGTCTGGAATTTACCTGAGGTTTATAAAAAGCTCTAAGATTCTTTGGAGAAAAGTACTTTTTAAAATATAACATTATTAGTTTAGTTAAACAATAGAAATACGAGTGTAGTTTAACCTTGTTCAAGGATGCATGATTAGGGAGGCAAAGTTAGCATTCTGGGCAGGATTAATTAATCTATTACCTCACTATCCAGAAAAATATATCCCCTCCAGCTTTGGGGTTTAGAATTATCCCTCTGCTGCTGGAAAGAGCGTCTTCTGTTTTTTCTGCACATAGTGTTATGTAAAACTGGACGTCTTTAGGCTGTCACATTTGGATACTGTCACCCTTGAGATCAAGGGTTGGAAGAATATCCAAAGGATTTCTTAAGCATAATTTCTTTCCACTTAAGTGTATTTATTACTTTTATGTTTATGTGCTGCCTAGGAAAATACTTTATTTTAGCATAAGAATAATATTTTCCAACCACTGCAGTTTAATTGAGAACTCCTAATTCAGTCTTTCTACAAGAAGAACATTAGGGGAAAAAACAAAAACCCAAGCTCAGTGTTGGGATAGACTAAAGAGAGGAGTGAAAAATACGAGTGCTATGAGGGACTTTGTCTTCTGGAAAAAGCAAATGGAAGACTAAAGAATGCTTTATATAACAGGAATCTTTCAAGGAAAATAATTTCCAGTGTTAAGAAAATATTGTTACAATGCTGGGGGGGAATAGAAATAGGAAAGGGGGTATGTCACAGCACAAAGGAAAACAAATCTGACATATAAATATTCATGCATATGATTAATTGGATTTTTTGAAGTTGTGGCTACACACAGAACTAATTTTCAATGGAGTTCTGGAATGTAGATATTTGAAGTGTTAATATACCAGTGCATTTCTTTTTCCAACTCTTCTAGCTCTAAAGTCTTTGGGAAGATATACAGTCAAATTGGTAATCAGGTTCAGGCTAGTAGCTGATAGATGTGAATTGATGCTAGGTGGAGTTGTTCCGAAAACAATATTTGCTGAGTAGTTCTGGACTTTTATGAGTGACAATTGTCTTAAAGGCCATTATGAAGCATTCTGAAATGGTTGTTGACTTCCAGAAGTCACTCACTGAATTGCTGCTTACATGTGGCATAGCCAAGTGTGAAATCCTGTGCTTGCAATATGCTGGCCAGAAGAGTCTAAAAGGGAGAGAAGGTGTAGCCCTAGCAGAGGATTCATGGACATGTGATCCTGCATTTAATATTTCTCTGTAATTTCTTTAATTTCAGTTTTGTATCCTGACTGAACCCTTGTGGAGACATATTTCCACAGCACCTTATTGCAAGGTGTGAAACATCTTTAAAATCCATTGACTTTAATAGATTTAGAGGATACTCAACACCCTCTGCAACTGGCTCTTAAATTTGCCTTCTGCTACATGATTAATCTGTCTAATCATACTTAATATCTACCTGTAGATGGTGTCAGTATGAATGTCCTCTTGGTTTTTATGTGGCCATGAGGAGAAAGGAAAAGTGGAGAGATACTTCCAGAAATTACAGTCATTTGTAGGTACTGAAATAATGGCACACACGTTTTATTTCTGTTCTGTTTTGGTAACTCGGTAAATTGTGTATTGATTATGCTAATACAGCGAGTGTCTCTATTACTTGTCTGCAGAAATTATTCACACATGTAGATTGAAGATACACTTGGCAAAGTTACCATCCTAAGAAAAAGGCTTTTGTGCAAAGATGGCTTTAAATTGAATTACTAATCATATGCTAATGGATGTTTATAGATCAGGTATTGAATTGTAGGAAATGCAAAGTGCAAGTTAAAAATATATATTCTAAACTTCCTATCCCAACAGTCGTAGTTGTTATATTAGGTTTGTTTTCACATCTCTCAAGGAATATGTTTTAGGAAGGGATAAATCAATAGCAATCTATTTTTATGGTTTATTTGGGGATATGTGGCTTATCCTGCTTTGTTTAACAAGCTGAAAAGAGGCTCAGACAATTGGGGCAGTTGTTTTTTTCTTTTTCAAAATTTATTAATCTACCTAGATTTGAAGAAAATAGAATTTTTCAATTATCTTTTGCTTTTATTTTATTATGGTTTGTAATAGGTCAGAAACCATAAATCTTAGCCAGAATTCTCCAGAAGGCATCCCTTTCAGTGAAAATGTGCTTTTCCATGTATCTAATTTTATCCATTTCTTTTCTGTACAAGATTTTTCCAGGCATCAACCAGAAATGACTTGTGCTCTTCCTTAGGGTGCTAAATCTACAGATTAACTTTTCAGTGAAGGGGAATCCTGGTTAGTCAGTAGAATATGAATGAGATTTTGCAAGCTAGAAAATCTGTATATATTTTATAGTAACTTTATAAAGTAATCTCCCTCCTTTATCAGCTAGCCATGCGTCCCGTGAACAGACTTTAAGCAAAAGGGGTGAAATCCTCAATGATCAGCAGGTGTTGCTGTAGAGCAGCCAGGAGATTAATTGTTTTTGGGACCTCTATATCAAAATTTCCACAGGTTTTCCTCATTGGCTGTCCTTGATGGTTCTACTTGATTTATTGGGTTGTTTTCTTTTTTCTTTTTTTTTTTTCTTCTTTCTTTAAAAAGGAGTAATTGGTCTTAATGCTGATGTTCAAGCAGCCTAAGCATGAGAGGTGCTCTAAACTGAAACCAGGGTTTGCCTTGGACACTGGCTGTACAAAAGCTGAAATGTTCTAACCTCTCACATGGATACAACTTCAGTTTAGATAGAGATTTTTTTTTTTAATTTTTTTTTTCAGTAAAATTTTAAAATCTGGTATTTGTCCAAACCACAAGCTTTTATTATTGGAGATAGAATTGACATGATGGAATTCTCTTTTCCCTTACTGAGATTTTTTTTTTTTTTAAATTGCTCTCAAGAAGCCTGGTGCCACAGTTGTGGTGATCTGATCCTTTCTTGAAATTTTATTACTTGGGGGTTCCTGTTTGTTTTGTTTCTCAAGAGTTGCCCTGAGAAAATCTATAGTAAGAAATTGATCATTCATTGTTTTGAGGAACACCTAAGTCAATTGAGAAATACTTTACATCTGAAGAAACAGGTGACCCGTGGCCATAAACACACAGTTGCAGGGACAAGGAATATTGTTGCTTTTGTGACAACATTGTTTAAGATGTATCTAGAAGTGCTGTTTAGCAGTAACATCACTTATTCATATTGGATTCAGAAGGTTTGTTCTGCTTTGCTGAGGCCTCTCCTTCACTGGTGGTCCATGACTTTGTTACATAGAGTTCATCTTTCCTTATGCTATAATGAAGATGGACATCCCTGTTCACAATTGCAGTCCTAGAGTATCAATAATTTTGATGTTCGAATTAATGACAGTGCATACATGCTACTGTTTTATTTGTATATCATCCTTGTAGCTTTTTTAAGTTGCATTTCATGCTGGTGCTAGAGAAATGTTTTTGGTTAGCAAAATTTAAAGCATCTGTTTATATAGATTCTGTTTAGAGGTGCTTTCCTCTTCTGAAAGAAAATGGTGTAGTTAATGTTTAAGGGAAGTTGACTGCATGTCACACTACCTTTTGTAGTCAGGTGAGTTTAACAGTGGTCTGAAGAGCTGAAATAGCACTGAAGTTTTCAGAATCTGGCTGTGGAAAGGTGTTAAGTGCTAATCAAGAGCTTATCTGATGCTACCAGCTGTATCTTACTTAATGTGAGGAATACCCCTGCTAGTTGGAGGAATGAGCTAACTTAATGCAAAGCAAAATTGCAACGCTATTTTGTAGGTGATTTGTGCTAATGCTAAGATTTCCTTAATTCAGTGGGTTTCGTGGAGTGGTTTTTTTCCCCTTTTATTGTATTTCCCCTTAAATATGGTTTTAATTTTCCTGACAAATATGTTAGTCTACTTGACTATTATTAGCATGTCTTTGTACCGTGGCCTGTTGTGACCTACTTGGTACTGTTGTGACTGAGAATCCTTAAAGAGATGAACAACAGTTTAGAAAGATGCTAGCCACAGAGTGAACTGCTTTTATACTTGTTTGCTTTTTTTAGTGCAGCAAAGACATAGTGGTCAGCCTTTGTTGAAAGCAAACCTCAGTTCTCATAGAATTTTCAGATCCCAAAATAGCAGGGAAGTTGTAAAATGTTTGGTTTCACAAGGCATATGCTGTCATGTTTTCATGGTACAAAATTGCGTACCTGGAAACAATTTGTTAGGCAGTATCCATGTTTCTTTTTTCCATTTTAAGACATAAAAATGTTTGGTGTAGCTCTCAGTCAGCAGCGTGAAGCTGAGTACATTTCACTGTGCAGTCACTTTTCAGGAGCAGCGAGATTCTAGTACTGCAGCTGGTGGCAGTAGACATTCAGGACAGAAAAGCAGAAAAAAATGAACTCTTGCATTTCAGTTTGCAAACACTTACAAATGGAGATCTTGTTTACTTCTCAGCAGATAGCCACTTGGGAATCAGTTATTGAAAAGTTCATGTTTGGAGACCTCAATTCCATCTTGAAACTTAAGAAATTATGGAGTTCTTAAACTGCTTTTCTGGACTGACTTGTGACATTTATCATGGTTGAGGACAGCTGATACATCTACAACCCTTAATAAGGTTGATCAATAGGTGCTAATGACCAAGGTGAGTTTCCTCTTGAGGGGTGGAAGAGTGGACTCATTTCCAGTTTTAGAGCTGTTCTTGAGAACCTTTTATGGAAATAAATCAACAGCTGATGATAGACACACACCGAGTCAGGTTGGGCTGCTGCAGGTGTTTCCCTGGGGGCTTTCAGGGGGTCACAAAAGATGGTTGGGTTTTTTTTGGTTTTGTTTTCTTTATTTTTTTCTTTTTTTTAAAAAACTATATAGTAGTTGTATTCATTATTTTTATTGCTTTATTAATGAATCTTACTGATCTGTGCTGCCTCAGTGAAAAATCCTTCTATTTAGGTTAGTTTGCGTTTGACCACATGTTCCCCAAAACTCAGCTTTTCGGACTGCTTTCTTTGTCTGTCTGGTTTGCTTTAGCTGTGAGGACTGCTGGGATGGCTGCTTCAGTGTAACAAAGCAAATCATACAGTATTATCACAGCTGAGGTACTGGTAACATTGTGGCTGCAAAATACAAGTTCAACTGAAACAATCAGCTCATAAAATTGTGTTTTGTGAAATACTTGACTGACTCCAGGGCTGGGGAAACTTTTATCAGATCTCTGTAAATGAGAAGGGTTTGCTTACTAGCCACAGCTCTGGGACAGAGATAAAGATTGGTTAGAGTCCTCCAGAGATTGTACTTGACTCTTTCTAATATATGCACTGTGTTACAAGTTTCTGGTGTCCTAAGAGTGTCCTTATGAAAACTGGTGTTTTTTTTCTAGAAACTCAGATTCTAGAAACAACCAGTTGTATGAAGCCTTGGGGTTGGCGGAGGAGGAAAAGAGGTACCTGTGGAGTGTGTATATGTATCTCTTCTTTTGCATATATGTCTAGATTTATATGTGACCCTACATGTTGCACTCTCTTGTCCCAAGAACCAGGAAAAATACCTCAAATCTTTGGACTTTAACTGAGTTGCATGATTATTTTTTGAGGTCTGAATTCTTGGGAGTGGAAATGCTGCAGAAGTACAGTCTTTCCCCTTTCAGCTTTTTCCCCGTGGAGGGAGAATGAATTCTTTTCTCTCTGCTGTTCTCTAACTCAAAGAGTTTGGTCTTTGGGAGAATAAAAAGGAAATGGTTCTGCCTTTTAGCTCTTCCCTTACTTTTGCTTTGGGAGAGTCAATCTTACTTAGGCATAGTATCAGAGCATATGAGAACAGCGCTCTCTAATTTTTCAAAGTAGCAGCAGAATGGCTCTTGTTAGGTTCACTCACCCAACAAGTTTTGAATAGTGAATCTGACAAGAATTGTATTGTTTTTAGTTCTACTGCTCTGGAAAGCTGTGAGCCAAGGGAAAGATGCTGGCATGGTGTATACAGTAAAACAGCATGGGGTTAGTTCTCCTTTGCAAGGCTGTCTGCACTGCTGAGATGTTTGCTACTGAATATAGGATTATTATTATTTTTTAAAGCTTATGTATGAATTAGCACACACACCTCTCCCATCTGCCAGGAGAAGGCTTTCTCTTATCTGTGTGGAGCAAGCAGAATGTTAAAGCCCAGATTGTTCTCTCATTTAGTTCCATAATCAAATACAGTAAAGTGCATTGAGGACAAATATCCCAGAGGAAATTCGATTTGTTTTTTTAAGCCATGAAAATGATTTGATCACTCTGTTCTCAGATTTGTAGCTTCCATACAGCAATGTATTCTGTCTTGGTCTGGTCTACACTTTCGCACTTTGCAGTGCAGCTTTTCTTGCCTGTCTTGTGCAAGCATTGCTGGCTTTCAGAACTAAGGCTGGTGTAAAGATGCTAGAAACACTTCAGCTACCTACCTAACATCTTTTTTTGTTTGTTTTGTTTTTGTTTTGTTTACCTTTTTCTGACAGTAGAAGAAAATGAAACAGAGGACCATCAGGCAGGTGTGGGACACCCAGCCGCACAAACTGGTAATGCTGAATTCCTTCATTAGTGCTTGCTTACCATTTGACAACAGTGTGAGGGATTTTTGTATTGGGGTGTTTTTGCAATGCCTGCACTCTTCTTTCTCCGTTTCAACTTAAAATGCATTCTTGGGGCTTGCAATGGAAAATAACATTCCTCTCCCGTTACCTTTCAGTTTCTCACAATTAGAAATTCTGCCTTTTGTAGGTCAGCCAGCTGAAAGTGAGATGCTTCTAAAGTGCAGCATGCTTTTCTTGTTTCTCTTTTCTTTTTTTGTTAAAAATAATTCTTCTCTACATTCCCCATGTAAAACACCACTCTATGCCATTTCAGATAAATTTGGTTATTCATTCCACTTAAACTGTTTTTGTATTTGTAAAATATGTGCATAAGGGTAAATTCTTTTAAGATGTTTGTATAATTTCTTACCAGTCAGGGATTAATTAAGGGCTCCTTAAAATTAAGTCAGTGAGATTGTGTGGAAAAAACTGTTGTTTGAGTCAGGATCACAGAGATAAGTATTGTTATTAATGATGAAGAAATAATCATTAATTCCCAATAACAACAAGGACTCTTTTATTCTCTAACATGGTTCTGAGAATGCAAGAAATAATTTGTTTCTGTCTTTGGTACTGGTTCCACCAAATTTTATCTGAAGAGAAAGACTGACTCATCTGAATAGTTTTATTCATTCAGCTGAGGTCACCTTTCGGTGTAAGGGCTGGCTCCTTAAGGATATTCCTCGAAGGCTAGTCATCTCTGAATATGTGTAGGTAATTTGTCTGAGAGCAGGTGGAGTTATTCCTCTTATGAAGGTGAAGAATGCAGTTAATTTTTTCTTCACTTAGAAGACTTTATATTTCTCTTGTATACATGTCCTATGGGTATGTGTTTCGTGCCTTTTATAGGTTCTAGTGGCTTTGTGCATAAACTAGATTGCCTGAAAAGAGTAAATAAAAGTGAGGGAGTTCTTTGCCTTTTTAATGGCAGATTTCTCAAACGCTTCGCAATGTACATACGTCTCCATTTAGCCATCTGCAAACTTGAAAAAAAAACCCCAACTTGTACTGCTGTAGACACATGAAGTTGAAAAATAGACAACTGCAAAACTGGAGATCGATATGTCAAGGAATGGCTGCTTTTCTGTATTTTCTTAAAAATAATTCTCCATGGTTAAGTTGTCTTGCCTAGTTATTTATTTCCCATCATGTCCTGTGTTGTTCTCTGTTTGTTTCTAGGCAGGATTTAGCATTCTGTTTTTCTCTATAGCAAGAATGCAGTGCCGATATTAAAGACAAAAAACCTTCTGATAGACCAAGCAGTACAGAAGGCCCGCGCTGTGTACACACTGCCAGGAGTTTTTATAGTAATACTTTGTATCTAAGCTCTGGCTCTAACCATTAAATGTGCTTTTTATAGAGTACCAAGTTATAATGTAGTGCAGCTACGGCATATTAATCTTACTGCAGAGATTTAATGAGGCAGTTGTTTTGCGATGGACACTATTGGGAGCAGGGAGCGACAGAGTTTTACTTTACCACTGAGCTGAAGAAATATTCCTTGCCTGGTAATAATTATAACCACATGATCTAAGTTTTCCTTTCTTTTGCCAGCACTTTTCCATGCAGAAGTGGCTTGGAAGGAGGTCTACTGCAAGACAGTGAAATGGATTGGAAAGGAGGCTGTTTTCTTGGTAGTTTGATGTTTTAGTTGTGATTATCTATGGATCTTTGCAACATAGACAGAAATATGTAAGATGAGTTTCAAGAATATAGACAGTCTTTGCCAGTCCACTGAGATGACTTTTAGATATTCATTACTTTTACTTGACTTTTATATGGGTTATAAAAAGTAAATGTGGTGAAACCTCATTTTTACATGGGCAGAATAGAATTTCTGCTGGTTGGCCTTAAACCGCTCCCATACTTGAAATTAATTGAAGTCCATGGCTTTATTGCCTCCAACACTTTTAAGCCAATGCAATTTTTCATTTTCCCCAAAGTTGCAGTTTTATTAGACCAAGTTACAGCAATAACATCCCTTATGAGGAGGAGGAAGAAGGGAAGGGGAGAACCACCTGCCAGGGAACATAGTAATGAGAAAATCATGCTTCTTTTAATTTCCATTTATAAATAGTGTTAACATAATCAGGAACAGAAGACAACTGTTCTTTCTCTTATTTTTTTTAAGGTGCCTTAATAGGCTGAATTTATTTCTGTTCCAAAAAATTAACCTTCCTTTCCCTACTAGATAATTTTCAATGGTATCTGCAGGTGGAGGCGATGTGTGTGTGTTGTTGCTGATGTGTATTGAAAAATTTCAGTTGGTGTATGGGCAGCCTCTGAAATAGGGCAGGGAAGTCTCTGGAAATGATGACAATGGTATTTGCAGATGTTGGGAAAAGTAATCTTACTATGAAGACCATCTTCATTGAGGAAATTGTAGCTGTGATTGTTGCGGATACTGGGGAGAAAGAAATGTGGGAGGTGAATGACATTTACCCTGAAGTCTACAGAAGAGCATGAGCTTTGAACAAGAGGTTAAAGAGAAAGTACAGATAAATGAATGCATATTTCATTTATAAAATGTTTTCTTCTAGTTTTTCAGAAGAGCTGCTCAAATAAGGCAGCTTATCCTCAATTTAAGTAACTACTTAAGATTAGACCAACTCTTGATGGAAGATATTTGTTGCTGCAACAGAAAAGCTAGCTATTCACAAAGCGTCCAAATGATATCTACTCTCTTAAATATCTTTAATTTTGGTGGTGACATCTCTTCACAGAAGCAGATCACAGTGGAAATGCATTCATTGAGAGGGGCTGAGACTGCCAGAACTCATTTCACAAAGCTGTCGTAGGCTAAACTTGAACCTAGGTCCCAGAGGGTCCCACTTAAGTGTTGACCTAAAAACAAATGTGCCAGTTGGCTAGAGCATGTATTCTAAAGTTGCAGCAGAAGGGAATAAGCTTGACTGACTTCTGTCCCTGTAGAGTTTATATCTGCAAATGCAGAAGGAGAAGCAAAACATTATTAGCCTTAAAATGATTCTAATTTTAATAACTGGTCGCTAAGTCTAAAGCTTTAAATTGAGCAATTCTTTAGGCTTTTGTGCACTAAGGAGTGCATATGTGCCTACGTGTGTGTGTGTGTATTGCTGAATTCCTGTAAAATGCAAGTGCTTCTGAATAGTAAGTCTTGAGAATTCCCTCCCCTCCCTTTTCTTTCCTTCAGCATTGTACTTAAAGCAGTCAGACACTACTCTTATTTTAAAACAAACAGGTTTGTAAACTTTATGTGCAGCATTTAAATACTCATGTTAAAATTCAAACCCAGTGCCCACATTTCCCTGAGTGCTCTCAGTTTTATGAGATGAAACTGGGACTTGAGCTGAACAACTAATAGTATGCAATGTGCACATGCTGCCTTCCAACAAGTGTTTAATGATGTTGGGGTCAGTTTGCAATAGTTAAGACAATTATTTAATTTTCCAAACTGCTTAGAACCAGGTGATCTCCTAACTGCTTTTATTAATCTTTGAAAATACCTTGGAAAATGAAGTGGTAATGGAAGTTATTAGATTTAGAGCATTTAATAATGGCTAAAATGACATAAGGTCTTTTTATTTAATTAGCATCCCTTTTTCAGTTTGTAAATTTGCAGACTACTCTTCTATTTAGAAGTAGCAGCCCAAGTGGAAATTTCCACTCTTGAAAGAACCTTGTGGATGTAATTTGTCATATAAAGACTCGGTGTATAGGCATGGCTTTTGCACGGCAAAAATATTTTTGTTTTCAGAATGTGTTTTTTACTTTTAAAAATTAATCTGGTTTCTTTCTGTAATATAATTCCCTTAAAAATAAATTCTGCCCTTTACCCCTGTCAAAGAAATTCCTTGGTTTTGATCAGAAGCCACATGGCATGAGAAAGACTTCCTGACATGGGTCATTTCCAGTTTTTGCTTGCAGGTCCATCTGTGTTTGCACAGTTGAAGGGCAGGGTGCAGCAGTGTGGACCAAAGGATGCAGAGAGATGATGAGAGCTCTGACCTTGGTTGTGGGCAGCAAGAAATACAGGAATGGCTGTGCCCACATTACTGTAGAGTGCTGAGAGAGGATGTAAGAGTGGTTTAAAGTGGAATCACCTTCCTACTTCTCCCCACCCCTTCATCACTGTAATATGAATTTAGTGTTGGCATGTTTTAGTTTCTTTCCTTCCAAGGAGTTGTGCGTGATCCTAATCAATTGAAATGCCAAATAAGGTGGGTTCACGGATACCACCTCTTTGTTCCCCTGGCCAAGAAACCTACTCCTGGTTAGTCACCCACTTGGCTAAAGAGCACAACATCTTAAAATGTACTTGCACAATCTCCTGTTATTATGTGAGTTTGTCCCTGTTTTCTAAAATTACTTATTTCAGTCTCAGCTCTCTCAAATATCTAAAAGGAAAGATGAGGCAGCCAAAGCAGAAGAGGGAAAAGTGGTGAAACACTTGCATTCCTTTTGCTGGAATGTACGCAACCATTTTTCTTCTTCATTTCACTTGTTGTACTGTGGTTCCCAAGGAAAAACAAAGTTAAGCGCCAGCTCGCTTTATTAGGGAAGACAGATTGTTTTATTTCTGTCTTTTGAAGGAAGCTTTTAGTAAAGTGGGCAAAAAGTCAGGAGTAGTTAAAGCTACTCTGCTCCTTCTCAGAGGAGGAAAAGTTCTAGAGTGCGCTTTATCGCACTGTGCTGGTCATCTGCAGAACCAAGGCAGTGCAGCAAGCTCTGTGGTGTCTCTGTGCATAGGGGGTGGTGGTGAGACTGCATACTTCTTCCAGTTTAGAAGCTTCAGCTGGGCTCAGGACTGCTGATCTGAGGCTGGAGCTATCCTGTTATCCCCAGAATGCCTGTTAGCATGTCAAACAGACAAAGCTTTCCTTGTGGACTCTTTAGGTTTTACAATAATTAGTTTCCAGTTTTCCATGATCTGGTGAACACAGGAGCTTGATCTTTTTTTTTAAGTCATGCACAAGTTCAAAGCATGTGCATGACTTCAAAATGCGTGTAGCATTTTGACCCAGGGTATAAGCTTTCCCGGGCTTTGTTTGCGTCGAATAGTGTGGTGATGGAGTACTGGAGTGGGTTGTAAAATAAAGATTAATTTCGTGTTTATGTAAATCAAATTTGTTAGTCTCTTAATTCTGGTAATTTCCTGTGAAACGCTGTAGTTAACAGAGAAAAGAAGTTCCTGCACACTTATTGATTTGATTTTTCTTTTCATTGAAAAACTAATTGCATAGGTGGTTTATCCTTTCTTATGATGATCAAAGCAGCTTCAATAGCCGTGATAAAATTGACAAACCTAACACTGAAGCATGGAAGAATAGCTTAAGTGAGAAATGGAGCTGTGTTTGTGGGAGTAGAAGGGAAATTCTCTTTTCACTGAGATTAGAAAAAAATTAATGAAAAAAAGCCTCCTTTGCTTATTTAGCAATAAAATCTACAGTGTGCTGCAGGCTCATGCCAAGTATTTTTCTTCTCATCATTACCACAAGAACCTATTTTGTTTTTTTTTCTTTTCCTTTTTAAATATTCTCTTCTTAGATGCCTGACATCATGGTCTTGATATTCTTTCAGACTCTAACTGTAAACTAGAAGACAAGGCAGAAGACGGAGATGTGCTAGACTGTAAGAAAAGGCCGGATGAAGGGGAGGAGTTAGAAGAAGAAGCTGTGCACAGCTGTGACAGCTGCCTCCAGGTGTTTGAGTCACTGAGCGATATCACAGAACACAAGATTAGTCAATGCCAACTGACAGGTAAACAATACTTATCACTTTGTGGCTTTGTGCACTGTTCTATTTCTGATTCCCATCCTCTGCTTCTGATCTCCTTCTTCCTTCCTCAGTTATTTTATTCCTGCACTTGAATGCTTGGGTGAGACCTTTATAAACAGATTTTGAGACAGGATTCTACTGTAAATGGATCATTATAAATTTCCTTAATACCAAAGGATATATGCTGCTGCGTGTATTTTCTAGATTCATGCTGTATGACTTTCCATACTTTGCTTCTATGTGTATATTCCTAAGTCACTTGTGAATGCAGAGGGTATTTGTAAGTTGGGTTTAGGTATCATAATGTCACATAACGAATGAATATTTGCACAATGGCATGTTGCAGATCTGAGCTGGATGTTGTGCTAGTCTCATCTGTTAACTACAAATGACTGTACGGTAATCAGTACCTGAAAGTTGAGAGGAGCAAAACAAACTGTTAGAGGGGAAAATAAAATCTCAGGTTCAGTCAAGGAGCAGAACTGAGTGCTGATCAGTACTGAATTGAGTAGAGCTGGGTGAATGGACCTGTAGACCTCCCAGATTCCTCTTCAAAATTATTGTAGACAGCCCCCTCACTGAGAAAACCACATGAAATCTGCTGAAGTGGTTTTGCCCTCTAAATTTAATAGGTCTTCTGATGGTACACACTGTAGATCCAAACAGACTTGGTATCAACAGAAAGGCATTTATATTCCTTTAGTAGATATTACTTTTGGTTTAGCCTCTACAGTGTAAAATGTATTTATTGTATAGTGCAGTTATGTTAAAAACCTTTCTTTATTATGGCTTTTTCGTTAAGTAAGGAAAGCCATCCTTCCTATTTGCAAATGCATTTAGAAAGTGTGTATGTGCTCATGTTTGGAGAGCTTTCTGAGTTAGCTTTGGTTCGAATGGATTCATAGGCTAAGCCCTGTCAGAATGACATAGAAGTCAGATAGCAGTACTACTCTTGAGGACAAAGTGTGAGAAGTGAGCAGAAGAAGAATAAGAGGGCAGGAGAAGAAGGAAAGTTGAGGAAGTAATGTGAATTTGTCAAGTGATTTTAATCCTCACTTGAAATTATGGAAGATGAAAATCTGCTGGAGCAAGAAGTGTTTGCTTTTATTAATATAATGCTTTGCTTTTCTTGCCTGTAAAATGTTTTTCTGATTTAAGATACAATCAGTTCTGTCATTTTCTAATCACTCCTACAACCTCTAGCTTGTACTTTTCTACAGTACTCATGGTTTCTGGCAGTAGGGATATTCTCTCCTGACTTCAATAACTTGGATATTTTTCTCTCATTTTCTTTATGTCTCTCTTCTTTCTTTTGCTCTTTCTGTGTTGAAAAATTAGTGACTTCAGCTTATCTTTTCCTTCCCTCTCCTAGAAAGCACTCCCCCTGCCCCGATCCCCTGGAACTCCCCTTTACTGTGTTGGATCCCATTTATTCATCCCTGGATTTTTTAACCTTGATCTGATACAACCATTTCTCCTTTCTGGTTAGCTAGTTGCTACCCCTTTCTACCAAGCGTTTTCTCCGCTTTAAAGCTGCAAGCAGAATGCACTGAACAGTGCTTGCACAGTTGGATTGAGAAACTGAAGAAAAGCAGGTGGGGGGAGCAGTAAGTAGGAAGAATCCCAGAGCACTGCTCCTGAACACAGCAGTTCTGGCTGAGAGCAGTGTTGCTAAATGAGAGTGAAAATAAGTGTCCTGGATTAGTCAAGTTGGGGTGCATATGTGAAGGTAGGAATATATTTGTGATAGCAGAGGATGGGGAAATGAGAATGAAAATGAATCTTGAAGGAAATTGTTTAAGTTCCTAAAAATACCTTTGCCTCTCTTTCAAGGAAACGTGTGATAATGAATGGGTAGAGATCAGACTGTTTGAAAGCTAATGAAGTGAACAAAATCTGAAATTGCACACCCTTCTGGAGTACAAAGTTGACAAAAAGCCAACTGTCCTCTGTTTCTAATTATAAATGACCTAAATACACCCTTAGAGTTGAGAAAGGGGCCTGAATGGCATGGCTGGAGTTGAGGATTTCTTAAGCAGAAAAATGCTAAACAGGTAGTTAGTGAGGTAAATTCGATGCAGGGTCCTAAGGTGTGTGTATGACCTCACACTAAGAATACAACATTTAAGAAAACCTCATTGGTTTAAATTATTTTTAGTTAATCAGTGACAAACAGTTGACAGACATGTAGCTTCCCTTTCTTTTCTGAAACCCAATATATATTTGACAAAAACAAAGTTTGCTCTTAGCATTTTAGGTAAGCTCTTTGGACTCTTTCTCTTGGACTTCCAGAAGTGCCTTTGGGTACTATGCTCAAAAGGTTTAAAATGTGTGCTGGTTGCACCTCCCTTGCTCCTCACAGTCTTCTAATGCAACAGGGTGTTACATAATTTCTCTGGTTCCCTCCTTTTGAGGAGTCTCAGTCCCAGAAATTAGGAGACACCCTATGGTGTCTACTAGTATGTGTACAAATATATCTGTCACTAAGTTGCTAATGAAAGCCAAGAGGTTTACAAAGTTTACTTTTTTCTACTCTGTTCTGTTATTTGGATCAACTTGGTGGAGGAGCGCAGACCGTGTCGTCTTATCATGATGTAAGATTTTTCCAATCTGCGTCTCATCTCAGGTATGGAAGAGTTACCCAAGATGTCCATTATGTAAAAACACCAGAGCTGTCAGCCTCTAAAATTCACATTTGAGTTGTGAAGCCCTCCAAACCCTGATTTTTTAGATGGCTGAGCCATCCAACTTGTCTGGATTTTACTCAGCTTCACTGAGGTGCTCTGTGAAGTGCACAGGGTACTGTGCTTCAAGTATTTATGAATTGCGTATGTTGATCCAGTTGTATGGTCATTTTCAACAAACAGGATGGCAAAACAATGGCTTAAGACAACCCTTTAGTACATCCCTGAATATCAAACATGAGATTTGAGTGTCATAGTGCCTTGACAGTCCCTAGTTCTGCCAATCTTGTAATATGCTTGAGAATGTGGATAGACACTTTTTATTCTCAAATTGATACTGAGGCTTCTAGTTTTTGCATTTGAAATTATCAGATGTGTTTCTCTGAATTTTTGAAGTTCAGTGGAAGGAGTAAAATTGCTTTATTGAATCTTCATTCTATACTCTCAACCAAAGGTAGAAATGGGGAGAAGGGAGCTGGTTTATCTGGTTTATTAAACAGTGCTCCCAATCTCTCAAAGTGTCAGTAACCCCCATCTATTCAGAGGATAGTGGAAGATGAGAGTTACTTACAACTCTGTGAGATTTAGCTCTCAGGTTCTTGAATTACTGTTCTCTTGCAGGTTTTTTTCAAAGGAGGAGAAAAAAATTCTCCCCAACTGGTTCCTTTCTGTAATCTGTTGTTTGAATTGAACTCATGTTCTTTTTTCTAGAGGAGGGCATAGTTACTCTTTTATCCTAATGTGTGCGCTATTGATCTTTTCAATTTGGGTCTGATCCAGTATCCATTGAAGTCAATGAAAAGATTTCCATTGACTTCAGTGGGGGATGGAACAGGCCCTTCATGAGCTATTTAGTAATATTTTTGCTATCTTCTGAAATTCTTGTACTGAAGCTTTCTCTGAAAAGGTGATGATTTATTTATGTTAATTGCTGACAATTCCTGTGATGTTTGTGGAATACAGATAATGGATAAATGGGGGGAAAAGTCCAAAAAATGCTTTGCAATACTTGTAACCAAGGACAGATAAGATACTGAACTATATTAATTTAGCCATTACAGAAGATTGGCAATAAAAATATGGATTTAATAGTGATTCTGTCTGATGTTAATGCTTTTTATTCTTCCTGCAGCATTTCATTTAATAACTCAAGCCACTTGCACATTGTCATCCTCTATGTTGTGTGTATAAGCAAAGGGTCCAATTAGCATGGCTATGAACCTGATGCCTTTCTAGTATATGTCAGTTTGGATCTCACTGTAGGAACATAGATGCAGGATCAAATATGGTGCACCACTGATAAACCCTCAACTGCACCTTCTCTCCTTCTGCCGACAGAAAAAGAAACTTAACCTTTTGCATTGCTGCCATATATGCTGTTGGTAGGGCACAATTTGTCTGACACTTTTCCTAATTGTCTCCAGCATGAGTTATAATCTCTTTTCCCTGCACTTTTTATTTCACCTTTCAGCCCTCAGAGATCCTACTTTAAGAAGTCTCCCATGTATATGTGAGACATGTATATGCCTCTCCACTGGCTGGCTCTGTGTTCAGAGGTGTTCAGCTCAAACTTGATTCTCTTCAATATCCTGTAGATCACTTTGGCATCAGAAATCTCAGCTATAACCAGAGTAATACTAGAAAAACGAGCATCATACTTGCAGCGAACATGCCAGTCTAGTTGGCAGAGTTGCTGAATACAGTGGACATCCTAGCACACAAGACTACCATTTCCACCTGAATGTCAGTAGACTTAGTGCATGTTACAGGACTTCCCTACTAGCCTTTTTGGCATTACAGGCTGTAAAATTTGCCTGAAAGCGGACTCCTGAATCCTGTGCAGTCCTGGCTTCAAGGCTAAGGGTGTTCTGAGGTAAAAGACATGAGGTATTTCTCCACCGGGGATATTTATTTTACTTCTAAGTGATTAGGTAAACTTAGTTTTATGCTCTGGGCTCTAGCTTAGTTCTAGAGCTCTGACAGGTTGAGTAAGTATGTCAGGTAGAGCTGATAGCCATTCCTGTTATCCCCTAAGCTGTTTCTGATGTTGAAAAGGTTACTAGTTATCACTGCGTGTCCCCTGCCAATGAAGGAATGCAGTCATGCCCTTTAGCCCTGTTCAGAGATTCCTCTCATATGCCATCTGAAAAGAATTCCAGCAGATGTATTAGGGGCCCAGCGTTCTGAGTGCTGCTCTCCATCAGCACTGGAGTATCACAAGGCTGGGAACTCCTGGTTAAGTCAGTATTTCTGTGTTTCTAATTATGACCAAAATTAATTTTCATGACTATCATCATCATCCTCTGTGGCTGAGAAACACCTTCTTGCATGTCTAGAAATAAGAGCTTGTGCTACCTAACAACTTCAAAGACAGCATTCACCATGAGTGATCATGGACTTACCAAACAGGAAATAATAGAGATTCCACTGTAATTGTTTCCTTCTCTTTCCTCTTTTCTCTTCTTCCTCGTGCCCAGGAATCTTTCATCTTTCTGAATGAGTTGGTAATGCCAGGACCATCCCTTCACTAGAAGACTTAAAAAATTTCCAGGGGATTTTGTCCCAAAGGTTGTATGCTGTGCATAGCGAGACTACAAGTTAAATCTTGTGAACACTTGGTGTTACCATGCTTTGATATCCCAGATATAATTGCTCTTCCTGCTAGCAAAAGAATCCTAGAACTGACCAAATATATTTCATTTCTTGCCATTATTTTTTCAGTTTTCCACTATTTGTGTGGAGAAAAGATACAGGACAAGGGTCCTTGGTCATTTCTGCAGTACAGAGAAAAATCTGAGCTTGATAAAGGTGCTTCTGAGGACAAGGGCTCTAAGAAGTTAAATATATGATGCACCAAAAGCATATTCATCTGCCTCATTGCAGTTGGTGGCACACTGCCAAGCACTCTTTGCCAAGTACAGTTACTTCACTTGAGAGAGCCACCCTGTTTCTCTTGAGAGTTCTTGCACCAAGGACTGCATATGGATTTTACATTAAACAGTTATTGAATGAAAGACAAACAGTGTTTGAACTGGGGACTTGAGCTCAGACCTCTCTTTTTCTTTAGAGGGCTTCCTAGTTGCTGTATTAGACACATGCTTCTACTTTTCTATTTGCTTTGGACCACAAACTTCTGACGTCCTTTCCACAAAATGGCATTCTGTTTGACAGACAGTGGAAAGCAGACCCTCACCTCCAGTTTCTTGTCCCAGACAACACACATGGTAGTTCAACGTGCTGCTTTGAGTTTGCAAGTTGCCGACTCACATCCTTTCAGGATTATGTGGCCCAGAATCCATATCGGCAACTCTAAATCCTTGATATTTGGGGGAAAAGGGGGATAGAGTGGTAACTACAGTCTCTGTATCCAAAGATCATAATTTTTAATTCAGAGGGCAATGTAAAGCCTGTCAGTTGACTTGGATGGAAGATTTATATGCATTACTGAATGACCAACACTATACAGAATCTGCCACACAGAAGTTCATGTGCAGAACTGCATGCTCCTATGGAGAATAGAGGAAGGTCTTGATGGTTGTATTCTCAGATTTTCATATCAAAATTCTGAAAAAATACTTCTGTAGGTAGCTCCTACAGACATGCTCAGACATGGAGGGAACTTTTATAGGGTGGAGCTGGAAGCTGTGACAGTAGGCTGCATAGCCTTCTTGCTCTTCTTCAAAACCTGTGTGCTTTATCTTTAGGAGACAATAGATCCATGATGAACAGCCAACACAGGCATAAACCCCTCCCCTTTTGCTTTGAAACCATTAAACTCTGCTGTTGAGATTGTTAATCAGTCATAAAACCAATAGATCTTCACCTCCTGGGTGTTTTAAAAGCAGCCTGTTGCACTTCCTGAGTTGTCTGTCAGTGACCTCTTGTAAATGAAAGCAGCTGATGATCTGTGTTATGGAACTGTTATTCTTGACTTGGGGAACCCCCGTAATAAACCTGTTCACAAGCATTAATTGTGCCAGAACTCCTACTCTGTTTGGAGGTAGGAGAGGAAGCAAGCAATGTCTTCCAAGGAGGTTTGAATGCTTCCTGTATATCTTTCATTGATAATTTTTTTCCTGATTTTTTCTTCTTATTTTCCTCTTATTCTAGCCTGATTTTCCATCACTAAAAAAGGTTGGTGATTTTCTTAGCACATACTAGCAAGGATAATTTTGTTTGGCTTATCTACTCCATGTGTCCACCAAGGACTTCACACCATGTGAACCTGAACTCCCAACATAATGGCAAGATACTGGATCTGATCCAGTGTCTCTGCGTGGGTGAGGGCACCATTGCCTTGTTGAGTACAAATGGACAGAGACACCTCCTTGCCAGCCCAGGAAGTATTGGTCTGCAGCAAAAGTGCTCAATTGGAGACTGTAGTTCTCTCATTGGCAAAGGGATTTGGTGTAGGCAGCCCCAGTGCAGGGGTTACCAGATCTAATTCCTGGTAGAACTGTCTCTCTGCTGTGTGCTGTCTTTCACATTTAAATAATCTAACATCGTATATGGAACTCTCAGGGCTCATCTTGCAACTCTTTGTGCCTTACTGGGCAAATGGAGTATGGCAGCAGGGTTTGTCCAAAGTGCTCTTACACACCCAAAGTATCTATTCCTGTCTGGAACATGAATCCAGTCATCCTGGAACTTGGCAATCTCACACTTGAACCAAACTTTTGCTCAAAGGTTCCCAAGTAAATACTCTTTCACTGAAGATATAAGTGAATACTGAGGACAACAGTACGCTGGTTGGCAGTTTGTTAAAAGACATCATGTGTCTGTCACCTACAGAGATTATCGAGTCCAGCCTTTGACCGAATACCACCATGTCAACTAAACCATAACACTAAGTGCCATGTTCAGTCATTTCTTGAATACTTACAGGGATGGTGACTCCACCATTTCCCTTGGCAGACCCTTCCAATGCTTTTCAGTTTCAGTGAAGTAATTCTTCCTGTTTTCCAACCTGAACCTCCCCTTGAACAGCTTCAGGCCATTTCCTCTTGTCTTATCGCTGGTTGCCTGGGAGAAGAGGCTGACCCCCATCTGGCTACAACCTCCTTTCAGGTAGTTGTAGAGAGTAGGGAGTAGCTCCCTAGCTTCTTCAGAGTTGGTTCAAGTGCCTCCCTGGCACTGTGTTGAAAATCTGCCCTAGCTAGAGCCAGAACTTTGCTTATTACATTGACAGTCTGTTGTTCCCTTTATTTATAGCCACTACTGGGTGTTCTAAAGGTCAAACCGTTTCCTCACAGAACATTTCCAAATGGGCAGTACAGGGCATCTCTCTGCATTACTGTTTGGGTACTGTGACTTTCCCATTGAATATTAACTTTGCTCTCTGAGTGTTCAAGTGACATCTCCTGCCTGTTTCAGAAGAGGGTCCAGTTTCTGAGATCTGCCAGGTGATGACATGAGGTAATCCATTGACCTTTATCAGGCATTCTGTGCAGAACGTAACTGCCAGTGCTCATTCCAGTTTTGGGAGAGCAGTACTATAATCACTATTTGATCTATGCAGCTGAAATTCCTAATTCTCATTGTTCAGGAAAGATGGTTGCCTGCAGGGAAGGGAAGGGAGGGGGCAAGGGGAATCATCAACACTGGCACATATGTGAAGAAGAAAAAATAGTCATTACTTACCCTATGATAACTATGTTCCTTCCAATTACTGTTGTAATCAATATAGATCCTGTGGCCAAGCTTGTCGTGCTTTTCACAGTCCTCAGTAATACAGACTTTGAATTGTAAAGCTGCTGCTGATACAGGGTCATAGCTACCCTGACCTTTTTTCAGTACATGGGAATTCATGTGTATGATTCCCACAGACACACTGTTAAAAATAAAATAATGATTGTCTTGCATGTATGCATATATACACACCTACAGTCCATATTGACTGCAGTGTTTCAGAGAATCAACTACTGTGGAGTAAATAATTACCTGTTGTTTATTGTATGCTTCTATTTTACCAGAATATATATAATATATTGTCAGTGTATTACAAAATGGATCTTGTTGCCATGACAAATTGTTTTTTTAAGTGGTGAGTTTCCTGCACCTTCTAAAATAATTTTCTTGAAATACTTGCTGGTTTTATTATTGGTGCTTGCTTTAATTACCATTTAGAAATGAACAGAATGGGAGGTACAACAGATTATCATTACTTATATGTTCAGCAGTAAATTCATAGCTTGAAAACCAAATGTAACAAAATGCCCCACAGCTCTTTAACACTTTGCTTAATACAGTTGTAGAAAAACCTTAATTCATGTTTATACAGTCAGCTGTAGGGTTTTAAGGTTTCCGGGCAATGTGGTAGTTCACTAACATACCACCTTGTGGGCTTTGTTTATCCTTTCAAACATCATCTGAAGGGTCTAAAAAAACCACTTTTCATGAAAAAAACGAGAGTAGTTGGAGGAGAAAGGTTTTTAAAAACATTCCAGTCCCTGCCTGGTCTTGGCATAATTTCCTGTCTGGGGTGGTTCAAAGTCACTTCTGCTTCCATACTCAGTTAGAAGGAATTGGGTTAAGACAAAGAGAAAGCATATTTTAATTCACCCAAAGTGTTCTGAACTATACTTTGTGCCTTTTGAGAAAGACACCTTTTGTATTAAATACTCCGTTGTGGAAATCCAGTGTGATGTTCAGATAGAAATTTAGCCCTGGCACGGAGTGCTGCATCTGTGGACAACCCTGGAACTTGCAGTCCATTTTACTAAAGCTCCTCTGTCTTTTACATGACACCAAATATACCATTAATTCCAACCATTCTTCCAAAATGACTGAGAGTTGAGGCAAACTCTTTCTTAGTGTGAACCCTTCATATTCCTAATTTTATATCCCTGTACTTATACTAAGAGGTCATAGTCCTTAGCTGGGGATATCATTTGGGAATGCTGTAGTGTAACTGAGATCTATGACCTCTTAATAAGCATCAGGAGCAAGAGATCGGGATCATTCTACAACATGCCCTGGAGGTACTTTCCCTTCAAGAAGGCAAGCTGGAACTGTTCAACTTTTTTCTTTCTTTCAGTTTTTTACCTTCAGGGGGAAATTGATCGATTTGGAGATGATTATTCCATAATCTCTGAATTTTTCTCTTCTACGGTGCAATGGGAACTCCTTGAAGTTTAAAGGGATGAATCTCTTGTGTGCACTGTGGAATGAACCCAAGGAGTTTATGGGGACAGCAGTCCTTTTTGCACAGTTAGTGTAGTTATAGGCAAGTTTGGAAATAAAATATCAGGAGGATCTGTGGACAGAAAAGGGTAAATTTGTTATTAAATTTGACTGACTAAGTGTGATCACTTCTTTCAGTGGATGCTTCATTTGGGATTTATTTTCTGGGGAGAAAAGTGCGATTTACCCAGAACTGTGGGTATATTAAAGACACGGTAGACATGAGAGTTGTCATTGAAGCAAACTAGAAAAGGTGAACTAGCAACTGACTTCTAAAAAATTCAAACTTGTCAAAGAGTATTTGTTATGGATTTAATAACAGCATGAAATGCAGGGACTTCATCTGTGAAATTTTGGGTTAAATTTACTCTTAACAGTGATAACAAAATCAAGTTTTTATACATGTACAAGTAAAGTGATTTAATATTTTTGTCTGTAATATTTCTGAAGCACATAAAATGCCATAAATTATTTTGCCTTTATGTAAAAACAAGGAAAGTATGTTTTCAGGACAGGGAACGAACTGAAGCACCTCAAAATGTCTTTTGCAATAGAGTTCTATGTAAGATAATGCCATGGATTGGTGTTTATAATGTGATATATATAATATATGGAAATTGCTTTTAAATTTCATAAAAATACCTGTCACTGGTTTATTACCTCCCTCACTGTGACCAGAACTGGTGTGTCTCGTTTGTTTTACTGCTGGATCCCAGCAGGAAGTGCAGTCTAATGACTGAAGGAAGGTTGGGTGACTCATGCGGGGGAGGCTGGAGAAGGGTCAAGTTTTTCAAGTACTTTGCAAGCCTTCTACCAGCTGAAAAAGCAAAGCATGGGGAAATGAAATGGCAGTTGCTCATTCACCTTTCTCTGACAAATGCAGGCTTCAGCATGAATGCATAACACATCAGTTTTACTGTTAACACATTAATTAACATCAGTAATTTTTCACGTGTATGTGTTTACTTCTTCTTGTTGTTATCTGACTTCAGTTCATGGCCAGGAGTCATTCTTGGAGTTTTGCAAAACACTGAGTATGTTCGATCTTTCCTGTAAATTCAGTTTCTAAGCAACATGTCTTTGTCCTGAACTATTTTAATATGTCAGTAACTGTAGGTGTATGTGTGATTCTAATTACTCTTCTAAACTGCCTTTGAAATACTTAAAATAGGTTTAATATTTGCTTTTTCTGTCGTGTTATGATTAGAATATTTTGTATTGCAGGACAGTCTTTTCTTCGCTAGGCATCTGTGTATAGCCTGCTGGAGAATGTTCTTCAATTTTTGTCCATAGGTTGTTGTCTATAATCCTTGCTTCACTAAAACCAGTGGAAAAGTCATTATTATGTTCATTGAAGGCAGGATTTCTACTAGTGAGTTCAAATTCTCATTCTGTTGCTTTCAGGATTCTTCTTCTTGGCGCCCTGATCTCTGCCTTTCCATCACTCTGTCATTTAAAAACAGTCAGCGCTTAAGTAACTTATTTCCAAATAACACATCCCAAACAAGTGATAGGTGGTGATATTAACCCTATAGTTGCAAACGGTTTCCCATGGCAAATAAGTTTGAAAGTAGAAAAACTTCCGCTGTCTGACATGATACTAGCTTCTCCGAAAAGCAAGGGCTGAGAAAATGGAATAATGCAGTTTATCTTATGAAAATTACATTCTGCCTCTTTTGTGACACTCTCCACCCGCCACTGTCCTTGATTTTTATCTTGTCATTTAGTGTACTTGCTACTGATACTACTTTTCTGTCTTTGTTATCTTTATACTTTCCATTCTTTTACTGAGGGTTTCTGGAGTTCTACTTTTATTTCTGTTGCCTTTTTCACTATCAGCAGGTCAGGTATCCCTGCAGCTCTCCATTTGGCTGAGAAGGGTGGAGATGATTTTCTGTAGTGCTGCAGTATCCCACTGCTTCTCTCTTTCTTGTCTGTTCTCTCTCCTTTTGCACTCCACTTTTCTACTGTTTGTTCATTTTTTGCCTCTCCGATCTCCAGAGTAGTGCTACTATTCCTATTGGGTACTTCAGCAAGAATAGCAGAGTGAAACTCACTCAAAATACTTGATTTCATTCTACATTCTCTGTTGGACTTGACGGTGCTTTTTATAGGAACCAGGAACATAGCTGCAATTTCAGGTCTACGGCCCATCTTGTTATTTGCACAGTCAACCATTGCAACAGTCTCATCCTTGATTTGATCACTTTTGGATTATTTTTATAAATACTCCAGGTTTTGTATAATGTTTCTTTAGGAACATACCGTAGTGGATACCGCTGAATGTATCACAAGTTCCCAAATCGTAGGAGCATTTACCCCTCATAGGGTGGAACAAAAAGTGTTTGGAATTCCACAGAGCATATGTTTTTTTGTTAATGCAGGCATAGCTGACCCTGACATATTGTTGAGGGTAACTTTGTGTGTGCTGACTTGGCTTCATGAGAGGCATGTAGCCTTTTCCGTTGCATTTCAGTTATTGGACAGTGCCTGAAGTGCTTCAAAATTACTTGTGCAGTCCTCCTCTATGGGCATGGAAAGAGACCCGATACAAATTAAAGGCTAAATTCTACCTTTTGCAAAATTCATCAGCTTGGATATGAAGTCAAAGAGCATCTCTGTATGCTGTGAGTCCCACACATTTTTTCATACAATGTTTTTGAAACTGCGCCTCGGTCAGTGGATCTGTGAAGGTGATGAACAGGGCTAGCAGATGTAACTGATTAACATGTGTTCACTGTGTCGGAATTGTTCTTTGCATGGGGGGAAACCTTATATTTTATATACCTGTAAGAATTGCACAAGGCCTTTCATCATCTGTGCTCCAAATCTTTTTTGCATCTATCTACAATACCATTAAATGTAGCGAACTTTGCAGAAAACAGCAGCTAAGACTCATGAGACATAGTAGGGGGAGACAGGAAACTGCCCAAGAATAATGTGGCAAACCTCCTGCTCTTGTGAAAAATGCCACAGGATCTTAGCTGTCCACAAAAAGCAGTGTAACTTTTAAGATGCAAGTAGGTGGATTGTTCCACACGTGCATTGTCAAAAACTGGCTGATGCATTGTTTTTCACGTGAGTAGTACTCATGGAACTTCCATCTTTCAGAATGGTATGACTCTTCCTTGTCACTCCTTCGTTTCAGAAGTAACTGACAGCACAAGCTCTTTTACCAGACACAGAGGGAGGCTGGCCATGATAACCCAGCCATAGCTGGAGAAACTGTTCTGTGTGCAAGGGCTGTCAGTCCCACACATTCTGAATCATGGGTTTGAGGAAGCAGCTCAGAGTAGTGTTTAACCCTAAAGTCATATTCTGGCCCTCCCTTGTCTCCTTACCTCTGCTCTCTGGGAGCTCTAGCACAATATTTTGACTTGTGAGCCCAGAGGGTTGACTGTGTGGCAGACGCTTAAGGTAATTATGGGCTTACTTTTACATTTTGCTGTCAAATTACGTAATTTTCGATAGAGGGCATAATGTATGCTTTCTAAAACATACTCATCGAGGCTTGGGATTCTGCTTCTTATTACGTAGCTTAAAAATCAGACCACGTGTTATAGCAGACCCCAGTACAATTGCCATAAAATGCGTGTAGCATTCCACCCTTTCCTTCCATAACATTCTAGGATGTATAAGTACAGGATGCTCTGTGGAAGAAAAGTTTGGATTTGAAGTCTTTTACTGTAATACATTGTATGTGTTTACCAAACTGTGGAAGCTATTAGGGGTACAGGAAATGCTGTGTATTTAAGCAGTCAATATGCTCTTAGTGAATTGAGACATGGAATAATCATTCTTCCATCAGCCAAGTGTAGTAAATGTGGTTTGCAATCCAAATGTTATTTGCATAGTTTATAGGCTTGCCAGCTATTGTCTTAATGAAGTATATAGTTTTATCAGGACTATATGCCAACTTGTGAGGAGGGGGAATGGGAAGAGCAGAGAACAACATCTTTTAGAAACAAATGAAAAAGAAAATTTTATTATTTTGCTATTGACTAAAAATAACTGTAATTTTCATTACAGTTGCATTTGGTGACACTGGAAGTGAAGAAATTGTAGTTTAAAAGTAAAAATGGTTTTTAACATTTCTTCTGCTCCCATGGAAGTGTCTTTTTTTGGATGGAAGAGATACATTTTTAAGCAAGCATCTTTTTCTATAAAAAGATGTTGCAACTTTTGTCTGGCTCTAAGTTGCTCATTATAGTATCCCCTTTTTCCTTCTTTCTTATACATTGTTTAAAATGCTAGATAAAAGATCTTCTTTCTTACTGCTTCTCAATGAGCAGTTAAACCAGATTGAAAGAAGAGTCGTTGCATGTTAATTAGATTGCTTATTAGCTTTAGGGACATGGTTCCAATATAGATCTCTGTGGTTGTCTTTTGTATAATACATTTTCTCCTAAAGGTGTTATATGTTAAAATTCCAGTATAGTTATACTGGAATTATATAGTATGTTTCAATTAAAAGTATGGTTTGCAATTAGCATTTTTGGTTGCATTTCATCTGTGAGAAACATGGACAGTCTTTTGTTTCCCTCAGGAAACTGTCCGTCATCTCCAAAGTGTCTATATTTGTACATGGATAGGTAACCTACACTTGTGAAATGCTTCTAAAATAGCATGTGTAATGTTATATCATTGTGTCAGTAAAGACTGTAGCATTCCTCTTTTTGCAGAATTTATGGGCATAATCTGGCATACCATATTTTAAGAAACACTAAGCCTGTCTGAGGAAAACGCCTGAAGGATTTCATACTTCTCCCCCTATTTCTGTTGTTTCATTTTTTGGTTGGGTTTTGTTTGGTTTTTTTTTTTTAACACAGACCTGGCTTAGATTTGTGTAGTTCATTTGAAGTTCATGTAGCTCATGTATTAATTGTTCAAAGACAGATAGCTCTATAAAGTTACTTTACCTTAAAATTTGCAACTACAAAACTGATCACATAAAATGAGTCCTCTTATGTTCTGTGGCATGATCCTTCTGTATCTTGCACTGTTTTCTATGAGCTAGAGCAGGGAGAAGGAAAGAATGAAATTCCTATTTCCAATATGAAGCATACTTGGTGACTTGTTTCCTCCCTGATATTTAAAATTAGACCCATTCTCTAAGCCTACTTTCTTAGCATTACCAGAACTACCACTGTTTTCTCTAGGATGAGGAAGCATAAAGAAATTATTCCCAGACTGAAAGCCAGTAAACTTTAGGCTAGAATTTGCCTTTACAGGTAAAGGTAAGTAATTTCACAGAATATTTACCTTCTTCACATTGCCTCATTATTCAAGGCTGTGTCTTTCTAACTTCTTGTCTTCACCTTCCAGTTTTCATTAATTTTTAAAAATCTTTTACCTTTCTTCCTTTCTGTATTATATTTGCTGAGAATAGAGAAGACACTTGTACTGATAGAAAGGGAAATGATGTGTGTTTGGTCTAGTGGGATTTTTTAATAATAATTTATGGGTAGTAGAAACCCGATCATCAATGACTATTGTTTCTTGTTTTCAGGACTTTTGTATTATAATTATTTGGTTTTTTAGTAGATTCTTAAGTGAAAGAAGAGACAGGGTTATTCAATACAGACTTGAGGAAGAAAGTGAGGAAATGTTTCTACTTGATTGTCGACAAGAAGATTAATACCAGCCGTTGCTCCCTCATGAAGAAAATATGTTTGAAGTCCACTCATCTCTTCCATTGTTAAGCCATGAGTAGATTTTAAGCTATTTAAAATTACTGATCCTGAAAACCCAACCTACACACAGGAGGTTCAGAGCTTTGGAGAGTGTATAGTTGAATCTGGAGGGGACCAGGTGAGGATAGATGAGTTAGACAAGTTACTGTTACTTTTCATTAGTAATTAATTACAGTCAGAATCCTCTGCTTTGTGCAGATAATTAGTAATGTCAATGTTTTCATCCAGAGAAAGGCATACAGTGATACAGCTTCTTTTTTTTTTTTTATAATAATTTTGAACTTCCTTTTTGCAGTGGTTGGTGAAGAAATACTGAGTCTGTGTCTCAAATGCTGCCTATCTGGGCTTTAGTTCCCAATGTACATTTTTGCCTTAAGCCTTTGATGTATTTATCCTCACAGTGTCTCAGAAAGGTTAGGAAGATCTAAGGATGCTTAAAAATTAAATAAAAAATGAACTTAATTCCTTAAGGTGAAATACACTTGAGGTTGTGATCCTGAAACATTTTATTTGCCTAAAACACCTTCCTGGCCTGCTTACTGGTGTCTTGTCTTGTCTGGTGCTCAGAAGTACCACTGTTCATAAAGAAATTATTTCCAGACTGAAAAGCAGTAAACTTCAGACAAGAATTTAACTTTACTGGCACAGGTAAGTAATTTCACTGAGTATTAGCATTCTCTACATTGCTTTATTCTTTTGACAATCTAATGCTTTACACCACGTCTTCCAGGCCATCAGCGAAGGAAACTTTTGCATGTGAAGTGAAATGGTATACTAGGGAATTATTATTCAGGAATGCTCCACTTCCAACTTTGGGGCATTAAGATGCACAGATTATTTTAAAAGAAAAAGTAACACACAGAAAAGACATAGTGATAACTCTGCCTTGCGTATTCAGATTGTTTTTAAATAGCATCATGCGGTTAAAGTGCAGGAAATTGCAGCTGGAGATCCTCTGTTAGAGCTGTGAGGAATGAAGGATGTGAAGTGGAGGTTCTTTGTTTAGTGGTGTTGCGTTTCTCACTGTTCTTTGCCCTTTTCCCCTTAGCTTAGGGGGGAAAGAGGAATATATGGCACTCCGGGATGAAATTACTGGTACGTCGCAGACCTTTTAATTTAATTAGAATTATAAGCTAGGCTTTTCCTTATACTATGCCAATTAATATTGTTACAGAGAAACAAGTCAATGGTGCATGCACATACTACCAATCATTCCCCCAACAGATTTCCATATGGCTGTAAAGCTAAACTGGTTTCCATGTTGTCCTTTTCCCATGATGGTTTACATCATTGTATTTAGGACAGAAAATGAATTCTTGTGACTCTGAATTTAAACTTTGTGGAACTTGTCTGAGAAGTACGATCTGGAGGTATGAAATTTGCACCAGCGGTGCTTTGCTACAAGTTGATTTGCACTACTGGGTCCTATCCATGAAAGCTTCCATTTTAGAAAACATTTTATGTGAATCTGTCTTTATGAAAAGTATAGCAAGCTCTTATACAAATGCCTACTGTTTATAGAATTGTATTCAGAAGTGTGTCTCTTATTTGAGCTCTCAAATACTTATCTCTGCAACTCCAAAGTAAAGGATGAGGCTTTAAAGATTAGAGGGTGACATCTGTTAACTCTGGATGTTTTGCATATCTGTATACCGTATATATTTGTTCAAATGATTTGAAAGTAGGTATGCATAAAAGTATAACCAGCATTTAGTTTACTGACCATAATGTGCTACTCATTGAGACAACATTATGACTGAGAAATAGATCTCCAGTCTAAGTAATTTTGCAGATGTGTAAAATGCCTTTTCTGGAAGAAACAAAAGGATGGCAAATCGTATTAAGTAAGGTGAAGTGAATAACATGATTGCTAAAATCTTTAATTGCTGAATAAATGTCATAATAGCTGAAAGGATGCAGAGGTACCTGAGATCCATGTCTCTTTGCAGTGAAAGCTAAGAAAATGGTCCTCTGTTCTTCCACCCTCATCACTGCTCTAGTTCAATCTATGAAACTTGAAAGATTTTAATACTGACATAAATAAATGTGACCAGACAAAACAGTAAACATGATTGTGTCTCTTTGGTTTTAAGTGATGCTGAAAGCAGAACTAGCATCCAAAATGAGGGAATAGAACTCTGGATTTCAACATAGTCACTTCAACATGCACAAAGATTAACCTTTTCTCTAGAAGCAGCAGTTAGGTATTACTGTGGCAACCTTCTTCAGCCTTTTATTTGCTCTTACTTATTGGTGTTTGATAAAGCAAGTGAAGAAGTAAATACCTGATGAAAGGGCCTTGTGCTTAATGTAATAATCAGATTAATTTGGGAACCTAAGCTATATCTGTTCAGAAACTTAGTTCATAACATGCATGTTCAGTGAAGCACAGGAAGGCTAAGCACAAACAAATAATGGACGTTCAGGACCCTGTATTGTTGAAGTTACCCAGAATTTTGCATTATGGTTTGGGTATCAAAAGGGAAGAGGGTGATTAAGAAGAAAAGCTTATTGCATACAATGGAGTAGAATGGATCTCAGTGCAAAGATTCTTGCAGTAGTGGGCAATAATTGTGTTATGTCTGTATTATATGGTATAATGCCATGCAGATAGTTTAGCTCTCTAAGAAAGAGAGTTGTATTCACTTTCAAGTAAACAACTTCTCTTTCTCAGGGTGCTGCTTCAGTTCCATGGCCGGCAAGATCCCCAGTAACTTGGGTATTTTGTGTTTGCTTTAATGCACACTGTGGCTATGTGAAATCTGTGTATTTAATTTGCAAAGGACAGAAATGTACTGGTTTCTGCTTAACTTGGTTGTTGATGTTGTATGTTGTCTCCATAGTGTGACGGTCCTTTCTTAGAGTCAGCTCTTCGAAATACAAATTTCTGTAGAAAACAGAAGTTTCACATCTGTGTCCTCTGAACTTAGCTGATGCCTGAATCCAGGTGATAGCAGCTTTCAGTCACTGAAGGCAGAGGTGCAGTTTATTTCAAATGCATTGCTCATCCTGTAGAACTTGTCTGTTCACTACTGGCCTGCTGCAAGTTACAGGACTGTACGGGTGCTTTTCTGAACAAGGGAACAGATTTCTGTCTGGTAGCAGTACTTCTGTGTGTCACACCCTCATTACAATGTGTTTCATTTTATATTCCATTTTTTCTTGTTAATTTGATCCTGTCAGTAGTTAAAACCAGGTAATTTGATCCAGAGATTGTATGAATCATCTATGGAGAATTGAAGCGAACAGAAATTTAACATGAGAGAGAGACCTGTCTTGCACCTGTTTTTCTGCACCAGTATACAGTGACCCTAGAGAAGTTAAACAAGGAATTTTCTTTTGAAAGAGAAGGAAGAAATTCTGCATGATATTAAGGCAAAAAGAGCCTCGGGGAGGATCTTTCAATCACTGTGAGCTGAGAAAAGGCTCCAGAGCACCACAGTCCACTTTTAGTGTCATGTTGAAGAATGGAGACACAGTTCAAGGGTGTACTATTAGTATCACCAACCCAAACTTCAAGTGTACGTGTGATGGAAAGGACCCTGCTGTAGACAGCAGTTCATCTGCTGAGTGGTAGTAACATAAGAATACTAACAGGTCTTTCCTTGAGATCTTGTTAAAGATAAAGCTCAAAAATTCTTCAGGAAATTCAAGTCTGATTTATTTTCATTACTTTTGAGCTGGAGCACACTGACTATTTTTTAAATATAAAAAATGAAAACAAAAGAGAACAACCAAGGGAAGTATAGGCACTGCTGCCATCTTTATTATTATCCTGTGTCTCACTCAGGTGATGTTCACAGTTACCTGGACTACTATCAGACTCATGCCTCAAGGACATCTACAGTGCTCATGAGACATGGCTTTATAGAACAGACTCACACAGCACTCTGCTTCAGAAATGAAGTGATTGCTGGCCAGGAGAAATGAAAAGGGAGCATTACAATTATTCCCACTGTAAATGTGATCTGGACCAACAAGCTGTAACCTGCACTGACAAGAAAATTAGCCTTGCAACTGTATTTTAAGGGGGAAAAGCATTTTTGGGTAAGATGTAAGGGAGTTTCCCTTTGGAGGTGTGGGAGATGGCCATGTTATAAGTGATAGGGTGAAGCTCTGGAATGGAAAACAGTAGAATGGTTCTAGTTAACAACTTTTTTGAAGCATCCATGTGTCATTCATCAAACTTGCCTTTTGTCTGTCTGAAAGCAGAATAAACAAAGGAGATGGTCTCCTACATAGTTCTTCTCAGTGAAGTAGATAATCTTGGTTCACTGAGCAGAATATAAAAACAAGTCATTCTCGATGGAGGTGCTTGATTTTGAACATCTGAGGAGAGCATGCCCCTCCCCCTCTAAGTGACAGTCTGAGTGTGACACCCGCAGCTTCCATGACCGAAGAGGCTGAGAAAAATGTTTTAAGAGAGGAAGTCTTGATGGCACATCAAGGTG
The DNA here is from genome assembly GCF_003945725.1 of Corapipo altera. Classification (NCBI taxonomy): domain Eukaryota; kingdom Metazoa; phylum Chordata; class Aves; order Passeriformes; family Pipridae; genus Corapipo; species Corapipo altera. Next base: position 2,698,941 of record NW_020884879.1, on the reverse strand, counting down.
TGGGTGTTTATAGACTGTCCTGACAAAAAGCCCTGTGTGAGAACAAATACATGAGCTTGTAAAGCTCTGTTTACCATGGTTCATAAAAATGGGAGCAGTAATTAGGATCAGTATGCAGTTGCTATTTAAATTCTCCGCAATTATTCCCTACCTCAGCTATAGCTTTCTTCCCCATTTTCTTTCCTCCTCCAGCACACTTCAGCCAAAACACAACCCACACCAAATTGGCCCTGCAACATCAAATCTTACAGATCTAAACTGTGCTGAAATAAGGGAAACTGAATTCATGCAGCTGGAGATTTTATACAGGACACCTGCCAGCTTTTCAGGAGCTAACCTGAGGAGTGTTCTTTGAGTAAAGCACCTCAGGAAACCTGTCCTCTGTCATGTGTAGGTTCCAGGTTAAGTAAGATTAGTGGATAAGAGCAGCACCGTTAAGGATGGCTGAAAGGAATCTGAGGGTCAAAGTGGGTGACAAAACAGAGCAGTGATGCTCCTGTATGAAACCATGTTCAGTAATGGCATTTCTACCTCTTTCATCAGCTGAAGTTTTGAAGTACTCTAAAGATGAAATTACGTAGGAGAATATAACAGGAATCTATACTTCAGTCTATAGATCTAACCATGAGAGCCTCTGACATAACACAAAAAGGTTGTTTGGCCATTCTTTTTATCTGGATGGCCCAAAATACAAAAACCCAGGAGGACCACAGCACAACACCACAGAATTCAGGCATGTTTGCCCCTCTGGAAAGAGTCCTTGTGGTCTTTCTATGCCTCTGGGAACTAACCGTGATTCACTGCCAGTACACTGGATGGGTCATCTTCACCTAGATCTTGGTCCTGGGAAAAATTATGTAGATCATTCAGTGTCATTGACAGAAATCAGAAGAATGTGATTCTGCCAGCCATTTCTTCGTATACACAGTCACCAGGAAGGATGATGTCAGGAAACTATGTGGCACCCCACAAGAAAGCACTCTTGGGTGTGCAAGCAGTAGTCTTCTTGGGGGTAAAACAATACATGGAGTCACTGCATGACTCCATACATTATTTCCTTTGTGCCCATGGGACCACAGATGAGTCAGCAACAGTTCATGGTTTGCAGTAACAAAAGTAGCTGACAATTGTAACAAAATCAGTATGGATGCTTGGTTCTCATCCAGGGCCAGCGGGAGGTTCTCAACCAACAAAGCCTATGCAGTCTAGTCTATCAGGACATCTGTTGCTTATGAGGGGAGTATTGTAAACAAAGAACAGCCCTTTCTTCTTGTTTTATCTGCTCATTAACAATGTGATGCCTTGTGAACCATAAACATACAGCTTGTGTTAGTTACTGGCTTTGGTGCTGTGTTGTGAGATAGGAAGTCGCATTTTTTCAGATATTTGCAGTATTGTTGCAGGCCAGGCGTGGACCTGCGTCACTGAGGTGACCAACTCTATTTAGGGTATGATACCACTGATGGCTGGTTTTCAAACTCCATAATTTAGGACTCTCTCCCTCACACTGAAAGCTGTAAAACTTGTACTGAAAGACAAAAACCCACAACTGTACTATGCCAGAGGGAGACCACAAGAGAGACTGAGGCTGACACCAAAATGTCCTTTCAGGAGTAGGATATTTTTAAAATAAAAATTTGAAAAGATCATGGGAAGCAGATGATGTCATAATGCAGAGGAAAGGTCTCTCCCACCTGGTGGAATAAATCTGTTCCTGAACTCCTTATCATGTGATTGATTTAACCCTTTGGGTGTGGGGAAACACTACCACCAGGCAATCAGGGAGAGAGGAGAGCTTCCCTCCCACGGTTACGCCAGTCTTTCTAAGGAGATGACCTCGTAAGTCAAGTTGTGCATCAAAGAAAAGGACTAAATCCTGATTGGTTCTGCCAGTTAAGTCCCTGAGTCATAGAAAAAAATGGAGGGACAAACAAGAATAAGTCACTTTTCAAGCCTCATCTTGACTCTTATGCCCAGGCAGGAGAGAAGATTGTACGTTTTTCACTATCCCCCTTTCTCCTCCAGGTGGATTCAGCTAGTTGAGAAGAATAAGCATAGTCTTAGAGAGGGATTTTATCATTAGGTATTTATAGGAGGTAGGACCAAATCTCTTAGAGTTTCATTGTGATGTTGGATCTGCCTCTTCATCAAATTTCATTAAAAAGTCCTATTTCTGTTGCATTGTTCCCTTTTACTTGGTGTTTGCTGGTATTTACATAATAACTTGAAACAGAACAGCACCATAATCTTTAGATGGTTAAATGTTCAGTCTTTGTGTATGAGTCCCTTTGACCCCTGTAAGACTTCTGCTCATCCAAGAGTACGGAGTACAGCCTTGTCTCTGGCAACTCTCAGGCAGTAGTTAGGATTTGTTCTAATTAATGGAGTCTCTAGTAGGAATTATTCTGCATTTCCCAAATAAGTAACCAATGAGTTCTTCTGTTAGTTCGTTGTTCTGCTTTAATAGGGCTTTCAAACATTTCCTCTAGGCTTTCAGAGGAGAATTTTTTTCAAGTACATTATTCGGTATTTTACGCTGTGCTCATCATTGCATTCTTACTAATCAAAGCACCTTTTTGGTTATTGTGTATACTCATAAACTACAGACAGCATGCATTACATAGATTTGGCTGCTTTTCCATAGCCACTCTGAAAATTGTGAGCAAAATTGCTTTTCATTTTGCCTGACAGCCAGTTTTAATTTTATCCATCATTTTATCAGATTATATAACATTTCTGTTGTCTGCATCTGTCTTCTGACTGCTTTATTTTCTCTTCCTTTTTTCTCCCCATTATGTTTATGCTGAAAATATGAAAACAACAATAAAGAAGATACCAATAATAGCTTCTTGCAGTAAAAAGGGCTTATTAAAAGGATATTTTCTGCCTGGGTGAAAAAATTCCTTGAAAATATCATAAATACTTTATAACACACAGAGCTACACTTTTATTGTCTTCAGAACTTGATGGTCTAGAAAAGCCATTAAAAATAAAAACCAAACCAAACAAAAATGTCAGATTTAAAAAAAATAATTAGCTGAGTTTATTTCACAGTCTAGTTAGGCAGATTACAGATGAAATATCAAAAAAGGATTAAGCAACCATAAAACATGTGAGAGCTTTTCAAATCAGTCTGATGACAAAGCAGATACAGTTTCATTTTGTAGAAAAATTACTAATACTGTAACATCCAATGGGCTTGGTTTTATTACATGTTTACAGGGCTCTTCATTGTGGTCCCAGCAATATGAAGAGCTCTGCAAACATGCAATAAAAACTGAGCAGATTTGATGTTAGCACTATTCATTGGTGTCCCTTGTAGCAGGGAACTTCTATTTAAATAACCACTGAAGGTGCATGGTGTGCTCCCTAACCTTGGATTCTAATGATAAGGAGCAGAAGGAGGATCTTTCTAGTGAAGTTTTTAGATCATGTTTTGTTTTCTTTTCTATAAGTACATAAAGTCTTTTATTTAAGATATCCAAGATTTGCTGGTAAGGATGATTCATAACTGAAGTCCAGTTTTCCTTTGGGATAAGGCACCACTGTTTGTTTTTTGTTTTTCTAGCATAGCAACTGAATTTCATCATTCATTTTGTCATTTAGCAATAGAAGACAACTTCACTGAAGAAGCTCACAGTACAAGTAAAATTGGAAGTAAATGGAAGCCATATGTTACTATAATTTCTGAGGTTAAGAAAAAGCTGTAGTTAGGGCTATATGGTTTTTAACTGAGAGAGAAGTATACTTTGTTATCAATAGTCTTGAGTCTATAGGGTTTTTTTTAATATGTATTTATTTTGTTAATGGTAGTTTGAAGAATGCATTATGCCCAAAGTGTTCAGAGCAAGGTTGTTGCCTGGCAGTAATCCATTTCTTAACTTATGTACAACTGTGGAGTTATTAATGCTAGTCAGGTTATGTGCAAGGATTCAGGAAAATTCTTTATTCCTCATTGACTCCTGACAGTTATTGTACCTAGGAACTGGGTAACGTGTTCTGAAGTGAGCAATTATGGAAATGTTTACTTCACTGGCTGCATGTAAATGTGTGCAGAGAATGTACCAGAATTTTTCCTTGGGGGTATTTAATTCTCTCCAGGGCAATGAAAATCAAATGATTTCTTTTTTTTTCTTTCCTTTTTTTTTTTTTTCCGAAGCTGGGATGTTTTTTTTAAGTGCTATAATGCAGCTGAATAATGATGAATGCAGTAGACAGAAAAGAAATAAAGAGAGAACTACCAACAGATCTGGAAAACAAATTTTAAGGGGGAAGCTGAAACCGAAAAGGAAAAAAGGGGTTAGGGAGCAAGGGAAAGCTTGTGACAGATTCAAGTTTGCTGGAAAAAGGATATAAAATGGATACTCTAGTATTCAGGAGTAGTACAGTGCATGTAATACATCTGTTTTTTAAGAACATAAGTGATTGGCTCAGTATTGTTCACATCGGAGGGCATCACATTTGCTTGTTAATTAAATGCAGTACCAGTACCTACTGTCCCTGAACAGCTGGGGGAAAAAATCCCAATATATATACATATCTGAAATTTCTATAGATGCATGTGAATCTCATGCAAATTATAACTGAATTGTTATAGCTGCTTTTTAGTGCTTCTCTCCCCTAGTATTTCACCACTGCTTCATGTAGCCATTGAGAAAAGGAAACTGGTTTACAAAAAAAAAATTTAGGCAAATGTATAGCTTCTAGGAGAAACTGAATGGGATGTTTGCATCACTGAGATTTTTTAAAAACCAACTCATTCTGTAAATGTGCATTAAGGTCATATATAAGCAGTTTGAACTGAAATCCTGGAAAATCTTACGTGTTATATAACCTATGCCTGAATCCAAACTTATAGTATGCTCAGCATTGAATGCTTGCCAAAGGGAAACTGAATTTAGTTTTTTGTGCTTTCTAAATACAATTCTTAATCATATCAAAGTGATTTTAGAAAACAGGAGTTTTCACATATTGTTTTACAGTAGTGAGAGTAAATATTGCTTTAAATTGGCCTCAGTGGTCATGCCTGTCATTAAGCTAGAATTGGATTACATTAATTAAAAAAAAAATAGTTGCTGACCTTTTTGCTCTAATTTTTTGTGTGTATTTTTCCTGAATTTCTTAAGGAAGGGTTTCATAAAAAGGGTTTTATGTCTTGCAGAAAATTGAGTTTTGTAGACATTACCTAACTCTTGATTTGTCACACTGGGATCAATAACATTTCGCTGCTCTTA
>NW_020884879.1:2608707-2691207 GCF_003945725.1 Corapipo altera | reverse complement strand
TGTGTGTGTGGAGGTACAGGCATATATCCATCCTAAAAATGTTTCTGTTACATGTAAAAGTTTATTTTGCTTCTGTTGTGCATCCTTGATTTTCCCTGCGTTCCTCTCCCTCAGATGCCTGAATGTACTTTCTCTGTGTTTTAGCCTTTGGAATACTCCTGCTTGCAGTTTTCACACTGTTACTGACTTGGCTTACGTTGCAGTTTGCCTGCCCACTTGCGTGGCGCCTTTTCTGTGGAGTAGGCTTGCCTTCCTCCCAGATCAACAGGACATGGCTGAGCCTTTTCCTGCTCAAAGTGTGCAGTGCAAGTGCTCACTGCCCCGTTGTCGTCAATCTGTGCATTGCCTTGGGGAGAGTCTGACTGCACTTGCCAAAGCCCAGCCAACCCCACACACATCCTATATATGCTCTTCAAGGCAAGGAATAAATTGTTTTTAAAAGCACCCTATGGTTACAGTAGGAGACTTCATGTTATACCAGTTGTGTTTTTGCTAGGCTTCCAGGACAGCAGGAAAATCTGAAACCCAACTGTGTGCTTTTTGTCATCCTCAGAAAGGCAAATGCCTCTCTCCTTGTAGGCTGCTTTTCCAGATATTTCCGTGGCCGGCTTTTGACACTGCATCGCCTGACCCTACTGGGAGGGAACCGGGGCTGGGCCTGTGTTTACCCGCTCTCCCAAGGGATGCAGCCCTACCTCAGAGGCCAGCGCTGTGCCGTGTTACGGACAAAGAGGAGGCGAGCACTCGTACACGGCTCGGCCGGCCGGTGTAAAACAGTTCCAGCTGTGGCTGCTCATGGATTTGGGGGAGGGGGAGGGAAGGCATCGCCTTGTGTTTTAGGTGTGGCTCCACGCATGGAGCTTGCACTAAACATTACTTTTAACTTCCTTAGAGGAGGGGAAAGGGATATGAACAGTGAGTAATTCTCAGCTCAGGAAATTATAAGAGCATTTTAAAACCTAAAGTATGGTTTCAGGTGGAATTGGCATTTTGCTCTGTTTTCGGGGAGTCTAAAGATGATTTTCCCCTCATTCTACAAAAAAATCTTTTTCTCTGGCACTTGCCAGTAAACGAGGCGAACTCTCCATTTAGTTTGGTGGCCCTAAATGTTGTGGGCTTACAAAAGACACGTCTGACTTTTCGAGAGGCTGGCTGATTTAGTTTGCTGAGTGATTTTCTTTCTCATTTTTCCTCCAGAAATGTATGAAGTGACAAAATTAATTACACAGAGTGCAGGCGTGAAAAGTTTGATGGCACATATGGTTTTAACTAATGTTTTTGCTGATGCGGCTGCTGTCCTGAAGGCTTTTTATTTACTGTGGCAGAATAATTGAGGAGAGGGGAGACCTTTGATCACCCACAGAATGGTGCATTTTTGGGAAAGGCTAGGATGGAGGGGTTTGTACCATTTGGAGATGAGAGAGCAGGAGCTGGGGCCGGCATGCATCTTCCACAGAGAGATGTGTTTAAAAAGAAAACCTAAACCATTCTTGCCTTCTTGGAGTAGGAGAGTCAGATGATATTTTTTATATTTAAGAAAAGTAATGAGAAGAGCCTGCTTTTGATATTTGTGAGTGCAAGTCAAGCTGAGCCTCCTGCTATGTTTTGGTAACACTTTGACTGGACAGAATGTTTGTCCTGTTCATTACAAAAGTGGTGCCAGCTGCCTGTCTAACAAAACAAGTGTATTTAAAGTGTCTCACTCTGTGTTTAATGCATTTGAAGAAGGTGTTTTGTATTTTAAGTACTTATAGGCGTCCAGTGAAACATTTGCATCTGGCACCCTTTTTAAAAATAAAAGAGGAGAATTTTTCTCTTCCATGTGGCGCCTTTCATGAAAATGCATCTGTCCTTCACTACCTATTATCAAAAAGAGAAAGGATTTGTACTTAGGGATTTTTTTAGATTTTTTTTTCCTATTTATTTTAGTTGTACTGGTAAGAAATGTATCTCTCATGAATAATACCAGCAGGAGTTTCCCGTTAAATGGTGTTGAGCATGTCATGGACAACTCGATTTAACTTTCAAATTTTCTATCGCCTCCTTAGGAAGGATACAGATAGTGCATCAACATAATCTTAAATTTATTTCCTGGGGAGGCCACATTTCTTGTTTTCTTGTCTACCAACTCTGAACACATAGTCCTTCTCTTTTTCTGTGTAACTTCAGAGCAAAGTTGGCCTGCCAGATGAAGTGCTGCTGCCACTGACTTTCCTCTCTTAGACACCAAAACACATTATTTTTGAACCATACCCTGTCTCCCCTAAGGCTCAAAACTAAAAGGCTAGTCTGAACTCTGATCTCTGGCACGGCGGCATGATGCACTGCATCACTCCTAGCAGGCCAGTGTGTTGCGTTTTTCTCCTTTCCAAATTAGTGTAATGTCATTTCTTATCCTTTCTAAGATTTTCACCCTGGAGAAATGTGGTCAGGATTATTCAGAGGAGTTGAATGCAACTTAGTATCTAGAGTTTGACTCAGATGCATTAGGAATATGCAGTTGTGTGACCCTGTATTCTTAACCAGAGTGCCGGTTTAGAAGCCAGCAAAGAAAGACAAGTAAGGTTTCCACTCTAGAGAGATTACTTTCATAGCGATGCATCTGTTCTGTAGCAGGCAATGCCATTTGCCTTATCTTCTAGCAGAAAAGAAAGAAAAGTCCAGTTGCAGCAAAGTGAAAAGCCAAAGCATAGGAAATGTAAACTTGTTTTTCAACTTAGCACATTTGCTATATCATAGCCATATATCATTTGCTATATATCATAGCATATTACATAGTGCTTGATTTGATGTCTATTCATGGGCTCAAAGTAGATACTTCAAGAAGTTAAATTAAATCATCGTTTTTGTTTAGCTGGTTAGATACTCTATCAGGAAGACTTAGCCATGCTTCCCACCTGATGGTGGTTGTGAAATGTGCATACTGCTTGCTTTGTCAGCGGAGTAAATTTTAAATGAAAAAAAGAAAAAGAGAAATCCTGTTTGAACAAAGGCTGTGTTTTGTTTGTACAGTGTGCTGCCAGGCCATGGTGGTGTTTCTTTTCTCAATGAAGCCTGTGTGTTCTATGAATGGCTAAAGCTTTCAGCAGCCTCATCATATAACAGTGTCGTAAGCGACTGTCTCACTTGTGTTAGAGCCCGTTCTATCTCATAGCAGCTTCTCTGAATATTGACAATTTCCACAATGAAAGGAATCAATATATAGAACAATACAGAAACTTCTAAACCATAAAATTAAATGAAAAGATGCCGTCTGAACTGGAAACCCAACATAACACTTCACATGAAGTACACGATGCGGTCACTTGTAGGATGCTTGCTAGTCTGCTGAAGTCTTGATGGAAAAGTGACAACTAACAGGCAAATCTCGAGTCCTTTTCTCTGGTCCTTTGTGAATCAACCTTCCATTTCACTGGGAGGTGTTTGACTGGTTAGGGTGCCTGGGTAGGACTGCTTCCAGGGAAGGTCAGAGTTTATTTCCGTGTCCTGCAAGCGGGAGTTTTTCCAGACACATGTACCGGTCACAGCAGTTTGGGAGAAGGAGTGGAAGTGCTTTTGCTTGATGGGGTAAGCAGTGGGCACCTGAGCCTGTTCCTGTTTTATCAAAACTCTCACATATCAACTGTGAGCAAGTTGAAAGAAAGATGCTCTTGTTTTGGCTTCTGCAATGTGGCAGCGCCTCAGAAAGCTGCTTGGGCAGGTGCCTGCTTTCAAATATATAAATAGTTTTCTCAACTTCATTGGTTGTTTTATGTCTCTTTGCCACTGCTAGGGGCTGATGTGGGTGTATCTCAAACAGAGGGTCATGTTATGTCCTGTTTTAATCTAGACATTATTATGAGCAGTATTCTGATGAGGACAGCACATTGGATTGTCAGGTGAAAGAGATATAGAATTATAGAATTACAGAATCATTTAGGTTGGAAAAGACTTCTGAGGTCATTGAGCCCAACCTTTGACTGATCACCACCTTGTCAACTAGACCATAGCACTAAGTGCCACATCTAGTCATTTCTTGAACACCTCCAGGGATGATGGCTCCACCACCTCCTTGGGCAGTCCATTCCAATGTTGAATAACCCTTTCCATGAAGAAATTCCTCCCAGCCTGAATCTCCCTTGGTGCAGCTTTAGGCCACGATTCTCTCTGTTTTGTCATCATCCCCTTTTTTCTCCTCTCAGTGTCATCAACTTTAACTAGTTATGGGGAGTATCTTAAAGACATCAGTCATGTCTTGTTTGCTGCGCACCTAAGAGAGCAGCAAGAATGTACATGCAAATGGCAACTTACCTCATGACAGAAGTGCAGCATGAGCATGCCCTTTTCACTTGTATATTTGTCAGGTGTTCTTGTTTATCAGTAACAAACAGGTTGGTGTTTGTGATTTCCTATGTATGTGCTTGTTTCTTATAGTGGAATCTTTTGGTGTTTAATATGGTAGGAACATGGACTAAAAGTTGTCCTAGTCTTGGGTTTCTTTAGAGGGAGACTGATTTCTTCATCCTGTCCTTCCCTGCCCCTTTACTCCACCATCTTGTAAGTGTGGGTTGACTAAGGTCCACTGATGTGCATCTAGGATGATTGGAGTTGCATCCTCAAGAAAGGCACTGAGAAAATAATTCTTTTCTACCTGACTCTCTGTTTCCACAGAATTTATAGGAACTTGAGATCATGTAGTCTTTTTTCCCAAATGATTAACCAATGCCTCCAAAACTTAGCAAGGTAGGTATACGCAGGCAGATGGATGCTGTCTGCTAGTGTATGCTTCATTTTTCAGGGGTAGTTATTTAATTTCCTGCCTCAGAAGTGGTCCCAATCCAGAGCTCTAGGAATGGAATATTCCCTCAACTCCCTTCCCTCACTTCAGTATTATCCTTTAGATTCCCAAAATGCAGTGTTATCTGTCAGGTTGAAGAGCTCTGTATGGGAATCCCAGTGAAGCCCATCAGTGCCGCTTCTTAATCAACTGGAGAAGTCACTGCTCAATGATGTGGAGCACCCCTTGCCCTATCCCTTGAGTGCAGAATCCAGCCTGGGATCTCTTGTGCAGCAGTGCCTAATGTTTGGCAAACACTAACATTTGTAGTGCACAGTATAGGGACACAACAGAGCTGGTCACTATTTGGCACATACCTTCTTCCTTTAGGCCCATATTTTGATCTCTGTGTCTCTTTTTAATATGACAAATCTGTACATTTCCAAAGTGATTTTACCATAATAAGGGCTGCTACTGCTTTTTCTCTATTTCTTAAATGTGATATCATGTCTTGAATTGGAGTATTGTGTCACTCTGATATGTGACATTACACTGTAAAATATAAAGCTATAAAAGTCTGTAATTTATAAGAGTATATTAGGTGCTTACTGTATGTATTATGGCCTTGTAATTTGCCATCACCTATCATTTATTCTATATATAATTCCATTGAGAGTTTTGGTGACATTATGTAGGAAAAAAGTGTAACTCAAGTGGCTTGTCATCAGAACCCCAAGACAGAATTTCCTTGTATTGCATTATATAATGTTTTTAGTATTATCCATAATGCAAGAATGGGAAATTTTCACTTCAAACAATTCTAGTTTATGATCCAGGAATGTTATTTGTATCTGTCAAAATATTCTGAGCAGGAGATGATATCATGCTCTCACCATCTTATAGAATACTTTGTATTAGTTTATGGTGTCACGTGCTTGTATAAAACGGTCAAGACATCTAGTAAAAAGAACTCTCAGCTTTGCATTGTGTGAGGCTTTGCTAACTTCAATTGAAGAAGCAGCTAATTCATTTGTTCCTGAACAAATTCCAAATCTTTGTAATTGGGAATTGTCAAATATACTTAAGGTCTTCCTTATGTTTGAAAACTGAGTAGAAGTATTTTACGCTCGCTGTTCAGAGTGCTCTGGAACTGCTATTATATTTATAATGTTTTAGAAAACATGGAGTACGACAATCCATTTTTGGAAAAGTTCTTAAGGTTAGTGAATTAAAATAATAACAGATTTTGTAGTACATCTAAAATCATGAGCTCTATTTTTAAGGAAACAAAGCAGCAAAACTCTTCACTTGCAGCTGAAGAATTATTTGTAGTGTGTTTTGGATGTGCTCACTGTCTGGCTGACCAGGTTAGTCTGATATTTCTGTTGTGGTTTTGTTACCTTCTTCATCAAGTGTGCTGAAAGCCAAACATTGTCCCAGTTTCAACAGGAAGCATTGGTGCAGCTGAGCCTCTCTCCTTTGCTTTGTAGATGTGCAATGGCATCTTTTACTCATGGAGCTTCCAGTTCAGTACTCAGCTTGTGTGAGCTGAGTGAGATTCTATGCCTTCTCCCATTAAATCACCCAAAGGGAAAAAAGGGGTATCTAAGTGAAGGGCTGGAGACATCAGATTCTAGACTTGGTCAGCGGCAGGTCATTTGAGAGGAATCTCTTTCAACACTGACCCATTGCATCTGGGCAACTGGCAGCTGAAGTTGTTTGATAGTGAAAAGTACTTGCAGAGAGGTGGATCTGAGAAACTGAGATTTAGCACTCAGTGCTACATATGACATTCTTAAGCTATCACAACTTCTTTGCTGAAACACAATGCTAAAAGTTTTTAAAAACAGAAAAATGTTTGTGAAACTTCATTGAAATTTTTGAGGGGGAACTTTAAAGAAAGGACATACTTCAACCTAAACCAAAATTTTTTACAAATGTTTTTCTTGCAGTGCAGTGGAACAGCTGTTTGCAAGGATGAACAGATCAGACTTATGTTATGGTTGCAACCATTTCAGTAAAAAAAATAAGGAGAGGGAGGAGGCAGGCAAAGAATGAGCCTGGAAGCTGAGTGATTTCCCTTTAAATCACATTGTAATTTCTTTTTTGGCTAGTAAGTGACTTGAAAGTATTGGAAGATAAACAGCCTGAGCTAGGGCCTGGACTTCTGCCATGTTCTGGGCTCCTAATTAAGGAATGAAATTGCAAGATACTGTTCAATTTCACTGCAACTGTGGCTTGGTTTTGTGGGTCAATTAAAAAAATAAAAGGGTTTTTTCCTGTCTAGTTTGTGCACTTCAGATGTACTGTGCACAGTTATCCTTGTTAGCAGTTGTGGGACTTAGCCACAAAATCCCTGCAAAGTGATGGCAGGAATAGACTGTTTGAAAAGAAAATGCTTGTGGATGTTTAAGTTTCTGTGGAACTTCTCAGTTGAATAACTTGCCTTAGCCTTTTTTTTTTCCCCTCTCATATTAGCATTCAACAGTAACTAAAAATCATAAAAACAAAACTATAGATTTTTGTTAAGGTTTGAGATTTTTAGGTGCCCTGCAAAAGACTTCACAGTAGAAGAAAATTCAAATGACTGACTTCTTTTTTTTTAAGGGTGCCTCTTATATCGATTTTAGCACAAATTTCCATTTGTCTTATTTTTGCCATGATGCTGATGTATTTGTAGTCGTGCCTTACTTGCTGACTTAAACACTATCATTTTCTAAACTGCAAAGATAAGAAAGTATACTTTGGTTTTGTACAATTTTCAGAATAAATTAAAAGGGAAGTAGTGTCTACTTGAGAATGATTTTCATAGTTTCATCCCATGCTGTAACTAGATTTTAGAAGGTAGGAAAAAACCTCTGTCCCATTAATTTTAATGTTACTTATCTTACTGCAGTAAAACACTATGAAAATGAAATAATGCATATATTTTCTCTGAAACCTAGGCTCTTACCTACTATACTTAATACTTAGTTCTTTCTCTTTTCTTTGCTATTTTTTACATAATTTGCTGCTGTGGCAATCTTATGTGAGAATGGTAACTCAAGCTGCCAGGCAGTACCGGTAAACTGTGAATATCATGAAGTTGCGCAGGTATAAATGATAAGAGAAGGTCTTGTATAGCCCAGAAATTTTTGGAATGACATCCTGAATTTGTCAATTAAATAAGTTTCCCGGAGACTGTTCGTGGAATAATGATTTCACTCTGTATCGAGTACAAATCATTTAAAGAAGTATCATATCACAGTTGCCTTTAAGTGGAGAAGTTGCTGAAAAAGTGAAAGTGGGAAAGTTAACTTTTTTGACAGAGTTCCCTTTCTCCACCCAACTCAGTAACTTTTGAGTTTTAGGTATTTTGCAAACATCATTGACGAAGTTTCATACTGGCTAGTGAGTTAAAACCCTATATCCAGAAAGACACTATGATAATCACATCTACTTGATGTACAAATTTGAAATAGAACAGTATTAGTTTATAAAAACCTTTAACTAGCCATTAGAAGAGAAAATGTATGTTAAAACATAGGAAGTGGATGAAAGGCAGTTTTTGTGCCAACAATTCTTCACCCTGTTCAATTCATAAACATAACATTTAGCAGAATTATGCACGTGATATGGACCCTTAAGTGCTCACCTCTCAAAAACAACTAATTCTTCCCTTCTCTCTCTCTCTCTTAGATGTGTATGAACAGCTTTAAAGTGATATTTTACATTACTTAAAAATTATGTGAGTGTTTGTTGCTGTTGTGTAGGAAGGAAATAAATCATGGGCTTTTGTGGGATTTTAAATTCATCCCAGGAGTGAAGAGCTAATATCAAGGCCTTCACAACTGGGATTAATTTCATGTATCTCTCAGGAGTCCGTTGGGTATTATCTTTATACATTATAAAAATGTGTTTTGATATGCTTTAAATTAGTGTTTTTTTCTTGTCTGTGGAGCAGAGGAAGAGAGAGTATGTATGTGAGATGGTGTGTGCATTTGTGTGAGATGGTGCGTGTGAGTGTGTGTTCATGTGTGTTGGATGACACAACTGACATGGGAGGACAGCTGCTGATTCCAGTGTAATTAAGTGGATTGCTGTCCAGTGTTGTTCGTGAGCATTACAAAGAGGAAAAGTACAGTCTACACATGCAGACGTGATACTGAAGAGGAAATGCCCCTAATCCAAACACATTACTCTTCTTATTTTATTCTCTTGAAAGGACTTCCTTCTTCCCTTGGAAGCCTATGGCTGAATGCCAGCCTTTGCACATCTTCACCATTCAGCAGCAGTTTCTCTGGACATCCTTTAGCAGATGCTGTCAGTTCTTCAGCTTTCTTTCATTCTACTCCCTCTGCCTTCATGGATCACTGCGTGTTTGTGGTGCATGTCGGAGAGAAGGGCAGAGTGGCAGAAGGAGGGCTCACAGAGGCTTAACTTCCCAGCTCTACTACATGGGTGATCTTCAGGCACCCAGCCCTGTGATCCTCACATGTCACTGTGACCCTTTGCCCTTGTAGGCAGCAACACAAGCTGACTAGCATCAAACCCGGGTTTTTCCTTTCTCTTTATTTTATTTTGGATTAATTTCTTTAAAAAAAAAAAAAAAGGTAAGATTAAGTTCAGAATTGGTAATAGGGATATGTGAGGCTTGGAAATTTGTATAGTTCAAAGAAACCTCAGCTACATTTGTGAGTGTGCTTCTGTACGTGTGTGCAATGGCGTGTATGCATTAGCAGTGGAGAAACAGTTTCTAAAATGGTTTATCAGGCAAATAGCTTAAATATTTACTGAGGTGGTTGTGTCTCCTTCTGCCTGGTCATAAGTTTTAATTTGCCTGTGCTGTTGTCTCATTAATTTAAGAAGATAGAATTTAGTGCAGTACTTTTGTGGTTGCCCTGATTGCAGAATATTTCTTACGTCAGAAGGAGAAAAAAGGTAAATAATATCTTTATAAATGCGTATTCCTGTAATCTTTTAAATAATGCGTGTATGTAAGGAAACCTGAAAAGTGTACTCTCCAAAAATTTTACTGTAAGGCCAGAATGAATACTTCTGCTGTTCATCCTGTTTATACTAATTTTATCACTGTAGAGGATGGCAATTTTGCAAAATATATGCTTCACTGTATAAGTCATTGTGATTTTTTCAGTTCTTCAATGACTTCGGTATTGCAAGGCTTTTTCTTGGATAGTATTCTATTAGCAGGAGATTTAGTTTAGTTTCAAGTATAATCCATTACACTGGTCCCTCTCTGTCTGTGTCCTCCTTGGTATTCTCCTTTCCTCCTTTGTCTTATTAGGTGGAAGATTGGTAAACAGTGGTGATATTAACATACTTACATACTTATGGTCTACGCTAGATTTAAATGCTAAATATGCAGCACAAAGTGTTCTTTCTCAAGGTTCCTTCTTAGGTTCTACAGTAGACTTTAAAATGCTACAAATATATTGAGCAGATAGCCCTCCCATCTGTCCATTGTGCCACGTCCTACTTTGTACGAAGTTATGTCAGTGGGAAACCTGAAGAATTTTATGTGTAATCTCAAAAAAAAATAACCATTTCTTTGGTAAGACTAGTCCAAACACTTCTGCCATCGCAAATGTGTGATATATTACAATAGTTTCCTCTTGTATTTATGTAATTAAAATGCTAACTCAAAAGAGCACCTGCATCACTTAGCATTAATATGCGTCGATGTGTTTTGGTGCACCTCTCAGTTTTTTGGCTCTGTGTCTGTGTGTTTGCGTGTGTTGAGTTTTTCCTCTCCCTGCAGGACTTCTTATACTTTCATTGGACAGGATGAAGAGTGCCACAAAATAAGCAGCTTATATTTTATTTTCCTTGTTTAGTATGTGGCCCTGTGCCATACTTATTCCTTGCAACTGAAGCCTGGCATTTAAGTCAGATTAACTAGTTTCTTCATGGGTTTTTCCGTTGCACTCATCATGATAGTTGTTGACTGATTCTGCAAATATTCTTTACCCTATGAAGTGAGGTGCCATTATAATTCCCATTTTACCCATGGGGAAGTGAGTCACCTTTATTAAAGGCATGCCACTCAGAGGAAGGGTCTGGGTTTTTGGAAATACATCTTTCCTTAGCACTTCATATGTTCATGGCATCTCAGACCTTCCTTTTTTGCTTTGTGGTAAAGCAGTTTCCTTCCTTGTTGTCCTCTGTCTTCCCTGTGTGCCAGCAGTGGGAACTGTCAGACAAATAGGAGATTTTTTGCCCAGGTTCATTTATCTGTCTAGCATCACTGCAGTCCTTGAGAGCAAGAGTGGTAAGGAAGATCTTGTCCAGATTTGTGACATGTTTACAGAGAAATACAGAGTAGTTTAGCTACCAAATGCTAACAAATCTGTATTGAGTGTGCAGTGGGGTTTTTGTGTGTGTGTATTAACCTAGTCAAACCGTCACTGTTTTTCTTAAGAACAGTGAAAGGCATGTGGCTGATACCAGACTGACTTGTACTGCCAAATTTTAAGTCCTTTCTGTGAGGATGCAGTTTCCACAACTTGTCTGTTAAATGTATTCAGACCTTTTTTCTTTTTTTTTTTTTCCTGAAAAAAATGACATGTTTTTCTGGACTTCTTAGAGACCCTTGAGCTGACTTCAAGTGAACTTTCCAAAAAACCCAATGTACCTTGAGACAGATACCCTGTATGAGAAATTCCAGCCCAAATAGTTAAAATCTGACAAAGTAATGTAGAGCTGAAAAAAAAAAGTTGTTATGGTCAGAGGTTTTTTGTGAGTCCTAGTTAAATGTGTCATTGTCTGCATATTTTACTGTATCTGGTTGTTGCAATCAATTATTTTTATTTCAATGCAAATCCCTTTTTTCAAGTTTGCATTATCAGAAATTATTATGCTAAGGGTTAGGGAGATTTTTTTTTTAACCTTTCTTGTTTGGTACCTGTACTGAGAGACTGATTTAGCTACATAATCACAAATGAAATTAATTTACTAAGCTTAACTCAGCTTGCTCACTTCAATTACCAGAGACACCAGAATGGTCGTTATGCTTATGAGGTCCTGTCCTGCTAATCGAATACCAGAATAGATTTATTTTCCCGTTAGTCAAGTGAAGTTTCCATGTGGTTAAATCTGGTAGTGACCTTCCTAATTGAGAAATTTTCTCTATCCTTTACTTGCTAACTAGTCGAAATTATACTTGGAAGCGTTTCACTTCATATATGAAATCAAACAATTCTTACAGTCCAAGAGAGTAAAAGAAAGCCTGAATGTAGCGAAACCACAATTTCCTGTTGAGGCCATAAAACAGAAGAGCTGTCTGTGATTGCTTTCTCAGTGGCAGCATGGAAGGGATACAGCTATGCCAAATGGGTTGATGCTTATGGATACACTGGTCACAAACTCATATTTATGCAAGAGGTAGTAGGACAAAGCTTCTTTTAAGTCCTAATGTCTATTGTAACAACTGTGAACAGGAGGTTCGAGTACTGATAGTGTCTGCCTTAACCTCAGTGCTTATTTAATCTTGCAAGGACCTTCTGGAGCTTATATGGATGGATGAATAGATTTTTCCAGTAGACTGTGTATGTTTTAAAGTATCAGGCTATGGGTGGTCTTGGAGCTTCAGTGGCTGGGAAAGTGGTCACAAAACAGTGTTAATAAAATACTTCAGATCATAATTGCTCATCAGTTGTTATTTGTTTCTCAAGGGTTCAGTTTTTTGTGCAAGAGGAAGGAGAGAGAATAATGCTACTCTTGCAACTTTGCTAACGAAAAGTATAACCATATGAGATGCTGAAATGGTGTGGTATTGCTCCTTGACTGTTAGGATCATCTCAGTATCTGATGATTCTGCTGGATCTCCTGTGGCTGCCAACATGTCTTCAGGTGCTCATGGGATTTCAGGCCTATGGTTGTTCCCTAGGTAACCTGACAGGACTGGCCACCTCCTTGATTAAAAGTAAATTGTAATAGTGTTCTGTGTAATGTACATGTTATTTTTTTCCCCCATTCTTTTACTACATGCTTACTGGAGCAGGATGAGCCTTTCTAGGGTCTGTTGGTAAGGCTGACATCCTCAGCTGCACATGGGGAGTTGGACCAGACAGGGTGTGTTTCAGATGTGTGCACTGATAATGAAACTCAATGCAGCATTTTATGAGCTTTGCTCAGATGTCTTTCTGGGGCTCCCCCAGGGCAGGTCTGGCTTGTATGAGGAGCAGCATGTAGTGGCAGCCCTGGTTGCCCCTAGAACCCAGAGCAATCTAGTCATGTCAGGGTGGCATGGAGCCAAGTTAATGACAGGTAAGATTTTTATTAGCTTTGGGCAGGTCCTACCAACACAGATACACTGCTTCTGAAAGTTTAGGTAACAGCGCTGCTCAGTGTGGTTGTACCATCTTGAGCCAGGGCTGGATTGAAGCCATCTCGGTTCTCCAGCAGCGGGTACTGTAGCAGCACTTTCAGCATGTACATATGGCAAGGACCTTGACTAGCCCATCTTCTGGAAGTATTGATGTCTCCAGGCATGGCCTGTGTTCCCATGCACCATACAATAGAGCAGTTGCGCACTGCTGTGGCTGAGGGATTCAGGGTTTATTCTGAGGGCTGCCTTTACCTGGCTCTCAAACAACACATGCAAGAAGTGCAGAGGTGTCTGTGATGAGGCCTCTTGTGGCAAAAGTGATGGAATGTGGCATTTGGCATTTACTTGGGTAAATCACAGCTCTGTGCCTCATTTGTAAAATGGGGTTAATGATACTGTCCTCCTTGTTAAAAAGCTCTTGGTATGTGCTGATGAAAATACACACAAAGTGTTATTAAGCTAGGTATGATACATAGAAGCTAGGTTTTATTATTGCTTCTACTTTCCCAACCATAGGTTTGCATTGGAATTTTCATCTCATGCTTAGTACTGGTAAGTACTGAAGTATATTTATGCAATAAGAATAGTGAGGGAAGAAAGAGCTATACTTCTGACATGCTAAGAAGTGACTAAATCAAGATTTAGCTCCTTGGGGATTAAGCACCTGAATTATAAGCACCTTAATATGAGGTTCATAATGTAAATTCTTGGAGATTACTGAGTATAGAAGAACATTCTGGGAGTTTCTGTCTCTGCTATGTAATCTAGGAGATAGTAAAGTGAGTGGGGCAACATAGCATATTCAGAGAGTTGGGATAACCTCAGGACTCATATGAGGCTGATGAAAGAGGTAAGATTGTTCTCAGAAGTCAAAACTGAGCTTCATAGTCAAGTTTGTAGATGTACGATGTAGGATGCAGCATCTACATCAGCTGCTGCTTTATGCCGCTACTATCCCCTCTCCAAACTCTGCAAGCCGCTATCTGAACATAAATGCAAAAACTGTTGGGGAAGTGTTTGCTAAAGAGCATCCTAAAGAATGTCCTCTTTGGTCTCATGTCAGAGGACTGAAATGAAGGACCAGGTTTCTCATGTGAAATCTTTTCAGCTTGGGTTGTCCAGGGAGAGAAGGAAGGCTCTGGACCACACAATTAATTCTCTGTCACATGGCACTGCATAACCTGACAGACAACATTACCACATCTTCAGTCTTCCAGTGGTATTTTTATTGAAAGTTTAAAATATTATAAACCTTTGAAATGCCCACATTATTATTGCAGTGCTGTACAGAGCACTGTAGATGGGTGTACTCTCTTTTATATTCTCTATGTGCTGAAGGTGATGTTCAGGGAGGCAAGGCGAGCTGAATTTCTTTTTCCACACACCCAAAGTAGTATTTTTTCTCCATCTTGCTGAGAGCTACTGTCAGTTTTACCTCTCTAGTGCCATTTTAAAAACCCCCAAAACCTAGCCAGCACACTGAAATTAATAAAACCTAACAGTTTGCTACTCTTAGAACTGCTAGAAGAGCTCTTTCATGGTTGACTGGGTGGCTCAGGAGGTTACTAAGGGGAGATACTTTTTTTCTCTTAGTCACCTGTTTGAGACTTTTCCAAGCTAAAAAATAATATTCATTATGCAATCGCATATGTTCGAGTCTCTGTTAAATGAGTTGTGCTGTCTTCGGGTCTTAAGGGACAAGAGCATATCAAACAGGCATTTTCAAAGTGACCTTTATCTCCTTTTCCTCAGTGACCTACCACCCTATGACTGCTTGCATTTCTCAGTTCAAACACCTTTTCTCATAGAAAATAAGGCTCACAAGTTTGCATTTCCCAGGCTTATTGATGAAAAGATATGTTTTTATTGTTGTTGAAACTGTGTCTATTCTCAAGGTAGCTTCACCGCTCTATACCCAAGTTCCTTCAGAACTCCTAGTTATATACCATGTGCACAATGCATATTCCTTTTCTTTTTCTGTTTTTTTTGTGCTTGATTATTTCCCCCTCCTAAAAGATCATTTTTGATGTCTGTCTGACAGTTTCATAGGTAGATTAGCTGGAAGAAATAGGTCAGAACTGAAATTAACTGAAATCAAAGAACAATAGGGCTGGAAGATCCAGAAGAAATCATCTAGTCCAGGTCCTGCCATGAGGCTGGATCATGCTTATGTAGACAATCCCTGCTTGGTTTTTTTTTCACTTGCCTTTGGAAATTTCTGAGGATGGAGTCCCATAACCTGCTAAAGAAGGAAGCCCCCCTTTGTTTAGTTATTCTTAAATTTAGATCATATGTGACATGAGGCTCCTGTGCTGAAAAAAAAAAAAAAAAAGTAGATTGTTTAATTTTCCTGCACTCAGAAAATTCATTGTTTTGTCTGATGCAACCACGTGTATTTGTACTGTCCCATCCTCGCTTGTAGTCTTCCCTTTTCAGCTTACATGAATTGGATTCTTCCAGCTTTTCTTTACTTCACCTGCTTGCTACAACCCTTCTCAATGTTGTTGATTTCTTCAATTAGATATCCAATCCACTTAGTGATGAATACTGATGGGAACAAATCTGTTACTGTCTTACTGCATTACTCTCTTTAATTAGTCCTGTGACAACGTGATAGTTCATGGATCCCAATGATTTTCCTACAAATCTTTTCTTTGTCTTACCATTTGCCATACAATTTATGCTCCTGCATTTTGCTTCTACTTAGAATGGACATTTGGCCAAAACAAGTTGAAACCTGTGTCATTTAATCATGATACTTTCTCTCTCATTCTCCTTCCACTTCTGCTATAAAATATGCATGTTATCTGTGACAACGTTATCCTAGATTATATATTCTAATAGCCCTGTAGGTGATAATGTTTATCACCGTATGAAAATACCACTGTAGTGTTTTGTGTTTAAAAGGTGAGAAACAGTGGGGTTCAGTAGTTATATGTATTTTGAGAAGCTTATTTTAGAAGAGTTTATGCAACTAAATTTTTTTAATATGAAAAAAGGAACTTCTGCCCATTTTAATGAAGAAAGAGCAGAGCTTATTTCTCAATTTTGTCCAGTTTGGCACATATCTGGGCCACTATGAGTTGTAAGAAAGTGCAACTCATAATTCCTTCATAATTGTGTGATTTGACAAAGGAAATATACGGTGAGCCATAAGAAGTAGAATGCACAGGTGTATTATTTTTAGTGACAGAAAAGCAGAATAATTGTGATGGAACTAACCTTGCCTACTTTAAAAGCACCAAGTACAGGAGCTGAGCAGAAAGTGGAATTTAAGTAGTAGGTATATAATTAATACATTTGTGTTTGTGTTCCAGATGCATGTAATTTTTGTGTACAACTAAGCAAAAATATTAAAGCCCGTTTTCCCTTTTTCCTTTTTGTGTGCACATACAAAACATTAAATTTAAAGAGCTGCTTAGATTCACAATTGTTCCTAGAACACTGAAAGTAGCTCTTGCAATGATATTTGTAAAATGTAAAGTAATAGCAAACAGGTTCACATTTAGTATAATGATTAGATAACTAGGGAAAAAACAGCTATTATGTGTTCCTGGACCACAGTGTAGGTAGAAAGCAAGAAAACTATGTGGTGTGACTGCATATTATTAAAAATGTAGCACTTTATATTTACTTTGCACTTAAAAATTTGAATGATCTGACTAACAGAAACAGACAATCTAATATAAATGGTTTGGAATGCATTAAAAATGTATACAAGACAAATCGCTATTTTATAATCATTCGGCAAGGTAGTAAATTTGCACTGCAGGTTTGATTCATAACAAATTTGCATAACATTTATATGGAGTTTTCATTGTGCTAATACAGTTCTTTTAGCCACTTTTTAATGTGTGCTACCATTCTATTATATACCTTTGGGGGTACTTGAAAAAAAGGGAGAGTGGGGGATGGGAGTTAGCAGGAAGAATATGGCAGAGTTGTAAGATGAAGGTGTGTAATCACAGAACTGAAAAGCTAGGGAAAAATGGATTGAAAAGTGTGTATAACTTAAATTTGAGGGAGTAGGGGAGAAAAACCTGTATTCTGGGCTCCCATGTGGATTTTATTATATAGCATTCACTTCACCATTAAGGAGGGCATGAGAAGAAAGATGGGTATCAAGAGTGCATGGATCGAAGGGGCTTCCAGGAACAGCTATGGTTAGATTAAGGTGCTTGTTAATATGCCTTGACTTGCATATGCTTTATATCCTTTCCCAAATATTCTAGGGGCAAATGAGTGTTTACACTGTATATTTTGCCTTTTAATATTGTAGCTCTTAATTCTCTTAATTCCTTTCCATTCAATAGACCAATTTGCAAAAACGCACTGTGGATTTGCTTTGAGGCAGAAATAGGAAATACAGAGGCGTGAGGAGAGAATTGACATTAAAACATAGGTGGAATGGATCCATTTGAGAGAGGTCCGGTTTGACAATTCTATCATACCACCATCTTCTTGCTGATGGGGAAAAAACTGAATAGGAGTTCATCTGAATCCTGGCTCTGAAATCTGTGTGTGGGGAAAAAAAATTTTTTTACCAGTATACTTACATCTGCTTTCCAATAACTTCAAGAATTCCTCTTATCACCCACCCCACCTTCCCAGTCTGTGTCTCTTTTCTATATTAATCTTTTCTTACTCTGTAGCATTTACACAAATCAGACAAGGAATAAATGCATTGACCTGTACACAGAACATCATAAACACAGATTTCATGCTGCTTTATTATCAACACCATTACTTAAAATCAGTTATCTTCAGATAGCCTGTATAAATATTTATTACTTGCAATATTTTCATCTTGAATTTTAATAACCTAATGCAAAGTTTAAAAGTTAAGAACTAAGCCAAATGGCTGACCAGTGCATAACTGAATGTATTTATGTACTGGGTTTGAGTAGGAGGATATTAACAGAGGTGCTCATCTGTGCACCTCATAGGTAGCAATAGGTGAATGGTATGGATTTGATCCTTTGTATAACAAAATTTATAAAATCTTTTGGAGAAAAATAACAAAATTTCTGTGTTTGGTCACAGAGTACAAATGTAATAACTTTTTCTACATATTCTGCAATGCCTAAATTGTCTCTTCCAGACAGCTCCAATTCCTGTAGTTTATTCTTGTAGTTTGCTCAGATGTCCTGGTGAACATGCTGTATTCAGTTCTGCTGGCTAGTCCTTCTGCCAGAGTCATAAGGTTATGTTTAACTTAGTTAAATGCAAGGTTTTTCAGCATCTTAAATGAAGATGAATGGCTTTTGAATTCTTCAAAATTCAAAAAATCAGAAACCATCCTTCAGTGTTTCGATTTGTCTCTTCTGCAGCTGGGAAGGAGGAGACGTTCCTCAAAACCATGAGGCCAACAACCAGGAAGTTCAGGTTCTGAACATTAGGAGGGTTTGAAATTAAGTAAGAGGCACACAAAAGCATATGGGCACTCGTTTATCCTTGCTTAACAGAAAGGTTGTTATCTTCTGCTTAAAGTCAAAGCTTGGTGAGAAGCAGATAGAAGGCATGGATTTTCATTGGATTCTTCAGTTTACTTTTTGAGATGACAGATGTAAGTGTCATGCAATGATGATAATGTGAATGTGAAAAGTGACAGTATTGGGAAGTAAATGGATTTATTCACTGGTATAGGGAGAACACCTCTTGTGTGCTTCATGATGGTGAAGTAGCCTTCTCTGCTATTGCCTTGAACTTAGGTGTTACAGAAAAATGTCACTGTGTATTCTGAGCAGGTATGTAGAGTGAGTTGTTCAGTCAGATTCAAGTAATTGTAAAGAAGACCAGTAAATTTCATGTCTAAAGAAATGGAAAAGCCCTTCCCAATAAGTACTGCAGCCTGTTCTGGCTTGCGTATTGGCAAGCTGATGATTCCTATTCCAGCTAGTTAGGTGGCTGCATCTGCTTCAGTTGAGAGGTAGAGTGACCAGGGTCCCTTGTCCCTGCTTTTGGCAGTCTTTAACTGAAGAAGATGTCCTGGAGAGAGCAAAGGATGAGAGATAAAAATATAAGGAATGCCATTTCAGGTGGGATTGAGCCCTCCTAACTTTGGAACCAGACACATGTTTAAAGAGTAGAGACCTAGGACCCAGTGAAGGGCCTCCATCTGCCTCCATTGACTAGAGTGGGAATTGAGTCACTCTGCTGAGATTTGGCATGGAATTATTTTATGGATATTGCCAGTGGCATTAAATTTCACCCTACCAATGAAGCTGTTTTGGGGACCTTCTGTAAAAGTGTTTCACAGGTGCATTTTATTCTCTTCTCTCAGTATTATAGTGAAGAGAGGAAATGATTTCCCTGGCTGCACCTCACCTAGAGGATCACAGTTTAGTAACTACCTATAAAATGATTTTGTAGTCAGAAGAAAACTAGATGATCAGTTCATGAGTTACATCGTTAATTTGTACTTCAAATTTAAAAAGCCTCTTCAGTATTTCCTTTTCGTTTTTTTGGTTCTTCGTATGGTGAGCTGCCTTTCTGAACAATGATTGCTGACTTTCTTACATGAGAAGCAAAATCAGAAGGAGAGTGTGTCCGTTCCTCTCTGGTCGTGTAAAGCAATCCTAATAGCTCCCTTCATCCAAGTCATAAAAATACATTTTTTTCTAAAACTATTTTAATAGTATGATGCATTAGAGAAGGTTTTCTTGTTCATTAAAACTGCTCACACTTGAAGCTGCTATATAATCATAAGTGAAATACATAATGATGGTGAGGTTGAGGTAAATTAGTGGTTTTGCTTGATATCGAAGTTGTAAATGTATTTTCTTTACTGCTGAATGACTAGAATAATCAATTTACTTTTTGTATTAACATTAGTAACCATTGCAAAACTCTTCCTAAGAGAAAAGTGCTGGAGATTTGGTGGTCCATGCTGTAAAGGATAGTGAATAGTTGAGAACAAGACGAGTGAAATTGATGCTGTGTGTGATAAGATTTGCCTGACTCCTAACCTATAACAAATGGCTCAGGAAAATGTTTGTGTAACTCAGAGGTAGTAGTAGGCCATCTTAATGGCACTTTTATCATATTCTTTATTCTGAATTTTTCCATTTTAAAATAGTTTTTTGTGCAGTTCCTATTGTTGTATCAATGTTTCCACTTTCAAGATTCAACCCTGATTTGCGTTGTGTTTTTTTGCAGTTGCAAGCTGTATGCTTTTTTCGTTCACAGTTAAAAAAAGAGTGAAGAATGATTTTTCAATAAATAAAGGAACCTGTGTGCAATGAATACCTAATTTTTATGAAATGGAACCTTAAATCATAAATAAAATGTTAATTTGTAGACATGTGTAGTTGTGAAGCAGATGGAAAAGTAGAAATGTGCCGGAAAAGTAGGTATTTGCAGAAGCTAATGAAGTTAATTGGTCTCATTTGGCTACAGTATTTTCCCAAACCCCCCAAAGACTGGGCTTTTTAATTCTTTAATTAAAATGAGTAAGGTATGCTAATATTATAACCTTTACTTTTTTCCAGCTTTCTATATACATACATCTTATTAATAGAACCACCCTTAGCAGTCCAATATTAGCAAGCACATTAGTAATCTGAAAGTTCTAAGGAGGGTGCCAATATTTTGAAACAATAATTAAAAAATTAGCAATCCATGAGTTAATATATGCTTTAAAACTCTAATTATTATTTCCTTTTCCTGTTTCTACATGATTACAAAGAAAGGATCTGTTTTTCTCCAATTTAGAGAATGTAAATTAAAGTGCACAGAACAGTTTAGGCTGTGAAAGATTTTATTTAAACCAATTTTGATTAGCTGGTTTACAGGCAAAATCTGCAGCGAAATACTGGAAACACTTATTATCAGTGAATTGATACACAAGTACATGAGTTCCCCTGAACTGCTTTTTTTCTTTTGTAATTGGAGGGAAGTACTGGGAGCTATATGTTCTCCCTACAAATGGGCATTGCAGAGAAAAAGCTCAGTCCCTGTGCTGTAGGATGGCACATGGGGATGCAGTGAATGTCACTAAATGTGCTGTAGCATTCTGCAGGCAACTGAGGACTGCCCACTGCTGCAGCCCAGTCATTGCTGGCTGAGGGATCACCTGGCTCTCCATTCCCTATGAAGTCTTCTGTATTTGGATGATTGAGTTTGAGCAACTACTTAGGGTTTCAAAGGATTTGGATAATGTTACACTATAGGGTTGGAAATCTCTTTGAATACTAGGTTGCAAAGGGACAAAGACATAGTTTCAACGCATTTATTAGGCCACTGCTGTAGAAGCGAGGAACAATAAACCATCTTTTTTAAGTTAAGAGATCTTGGAACAGACCACTCCAATAAATCCTGGGTTTAAAAAGTGAGGTACATGCTGCAGTGCTGAAGTTGTTTATTCATCTGGAGTGTATTAAGCTCTTGATTAATAGGAAGACATCTGCAATTTTACATAAGAAACAGAGCGGGCAGTTTGGCAGTTGTAAATGGAAATGGGGAGAGAAGAGCCAAACCTATACAAAGTTGTCTACTCCTCCTTGCCGCTGATGTTGATAATTATAATTACTATTGTGGTTAAAAATATACATTTTGATAAAATATTTCAATCTGAAGGGCTCAGCAGCCATTTTTACAGGAACTACACATCTTTAAGAACCAGAAGCTTTTCAGACAGCTCTATAAAATGGAAAGTCATCTTTGTGTGCCTAATCTGTTCTCACAGGTCTCACACTGACATCTGACAAAAGTAACGCATTTGAAGTTGATGAATTTACACTAATACAAGTCTGATGCAGACTAATTCTTGATGTTACCTTACATCTCTCCAAAACGTGAGAGCAAAATCTTCAGTATAAAAGTAGTAAACCTGTCAGAGACACATTTTTCAGAGGAACAATCTTGCATCTTAAATTTAAGAAGGCTTTAAAATATCTAACAAGTAAATTAGGAAAAAAACTGTGTAAAGCTCAAAAAAAGACACTGCTGCCTAACACATCCAATGAGTGTGATGACTGAGAACCTCAGTGAAAGCCAGTAAGATTTTGAGGAGGTTTTGTGGGGTTTTTTCCTTTTTTTTTTTTTTTTTTTATAATGGAGCACTCAACTATTCAAGTATGTTATTTGGTGGAGAAAATAGAACTGTTGTCAGCAGAGTTCCACACAAATCGGTTCCTGGTTAGAAATTGACTGGGAGGATCAGCAAACAAAGCATTAGTGTATTAATTTCAGGAAGTCACATGCATTGTTAATAATCCATAAAAGGGCAAATTCCAGACAACTGAACACCTCACTCCAAAAAAAATGTTGATAATATGACTCAGATTGTAGATCAGCACTTATTTCAGTAGAAAAGAATAAGTTAGTTCTTGCCAAAATGATTGGGAGTACAGGAAATTTTCAATATTTAGTGTTGAAAACTTGACCAAAACAACTTGATCCTCTTGGAACTGCGAGCTTAGTTGAAGTGTAGGACGATGGTGAAAAGATGAGAGAAACTAGAGAGACACATCTAAAAGTTTTCCAGAGTCAGCTATAAAGCAGGACTTCACTAAGTTCATAAAGTGGAAAGCACACAGGAATCATTCTGATCCTTTTGCAAGCCATCTATCTGCCTTTCATGACTCCATAAATATTTGTGGCAACTCTTAATAAGGAAATGTAGGATTAGCAAAACAATGCGTGCTGGTTAGCCTTCAAGGCAGTTACATCTGGAAGTGGGGAGCCATGCCATATGATCAAGCAACTCTTTACAGACCATGTGCAAGTAGTTCTTGTGCCTGTGACAGGGCCATTAAGTGCAGTTTAAGAAATTGCTCTGCTTACACCTGAACACACTAAGACTTGACGTCCTACTATGTAATGAACCACTGCGCATCTCATTTTAGCTGAACCATGGGAGAGGTAAAGTTTGGCCATTAGTGTCATCAAAAATATTGATTTCCTTTATCACACTACTGGGCCAGCCAAGAGACCCCCTCTTTCAATGCAGTCATACTGCATTTGTACCCTGAGAGATACCTCCAGCCAGTCAGCCAGCTGACAGGGACAGAACCAGGAGCAGTGTGGTCCCTGGGAGGAGGTCTCACTTTTGGAATGCAAGCTGTGGCTCGGTTAAACTTGCAGGGTTTTCTGGAAGAGTGACTTCAGAAATACGGATTTATCTTTTATCAGGAATTAGTTAAAGATGTGATTTACATCTCAGGGTCTTTGTGGAAGAAGGGGAAGCTTTCATTTTGAATCTGCCTTTATTTTTATGTATATATGAAATTACACATAACAATATTTTTCATATATATGTTAGCTTTCCAAATAGTCACTTCAGAATGAATTTTATCCAAGTTGATGTTTAAGTTTTGTACTTGGTTAAAAAAATGTTTTATAGTTAATTATTTTAAAATAAAATCACGGTGTGCTTTCGCTGAAAATACTTCTCTGTGGGAAGTTAAAAGAATTCTACAATACAAAGACTTTTTTTAATGTAACGTACTGAAGAGCAAGAACTGTCATGGTAGCATATAAATAGGGCAGATGGAGATAGCCCCTTGAGGCTATGGGACTTGAGTTAATAAACCTTGAAAAGTTACCATAATTTTCACTTTGTATTTTCCTCATGAACCCAAGTAATATAGCTCATTCGTTTTGAATATTACCACTAGACTCCCAGGCAATAAGTTTGATTTTCTTAAACCCTACCTCGAATCAGATCCAGACCAAAGCTAAAATGCTTGTCCCATTAAAAGTTAATAGCAAAAATTCCATTGGCTTCAGCAGGGCCAGGATTTTCTTCTGAGACTGTGGATTTTAGTGTATTTCAGTACTTTGACCTAAGTTAACTGAAACAGCCTAGTGTTCAAAAGATAGCTAGTCCCTGTCTGTTGGATGTGTCTGCTAATATTTCATTGATATAAATGTCTTGCTAGAAGTTTCCTCAGTGTGTTCAGCACATCACCAGTACATCATGCCTGCCACACACAGTAATATTAGTTTTTTTGCAATTAAATACATGGGGAAAGGAATTAATGTAGTTGAGCTTATGAAAATGGTCACTTAGGGTTAATGTAATATGAGTAGGAGCTCGTGATAAAGTTAACTCAGGGTCACTTATTGCCTTTACCTCACATAAGACAGTCTGAGGTGGTACAAACTACCTCTTCACAGGAATGCAGTTTTTCGTTTGTGAAGGAGGTCAGCAAATTAGAATATTTCAGGGGCAGTAATTTGTATCAAATAGCAGCAGAGATCTGGAAGTTTTCCGTGCAAGTAAAGTGGTCCAATGTGGGGATGGTAAGCCTGGGCTGAAGTAACAGACATTAGAGCCAAAGAACAAAAGCCAAGTAGTTATGCAGAAAATTCAGGGAGAATGCAGCCTTTCTTCAGCTCTCCCACTCTCTAAGCAGCAGACAGAATGTTGTACCACTGCATTCTAAAATCCGAGCTCACGACTGAATTAAACCAAGAAAACAGATCCTGCTGTAATAAAAACACATGTAAAATTCCTGGAAATGTTTCCTGTTACAGGCTGCCTGGTTAGTATAGGCTGTGCCTGCACATTGGTACAAAGTCAGCAATTGTCTGCTCTGCTGTTGTTCATATTCCTTTTTGCCAGGAAGATGAAGATCAGACCGGAAGGTTATCAGTCTCCTTTGCAGTCATGTTAGGATCAGAAGGAATAAAAAAATAATTGTCTTGATTGCATTTCAGATTGTTTTGATTGGGCTTATGCCCATGAGATAAAAAGCCATAAAACAGGCTTTTTTTCTGCCTCAGTAGAAGTCAGAGAAGAGCTTTTGCTTTGGGGTTGATACAGACTAGTCCAAAAAATGTCCTGCAAGCCAGATCCAGTCCACAGCATGATTCTGCCTGGATTACCAATTTTTTGAAGTGACCCTGTGTTGGGACTGTAGCTCGGCAGGAACAGCTGTTACTGGCTCCTCCGGATGGTCAGGATGCTCCTAGTGTACCCTTCACTCCCCAGTTCTTCCCTCCTCAAGCTGCCACTGTGTCCATGTTGCGGGTGAGGGCTCCTGTCCCATGACTGCAGACCCTGTCAGCTATCCGAAGAGCTAACCCAAAACTGGCATCTGGCCAAGAGCAATTAAATGGTTGGACCAAATGGGTAATACTTTATTCCAAGATGAGTATTTGCTTTTTTTTCCAACGAGGCAGTCTTCCACTACATCTCCTTTTTTTTTTTTTTTTTTTCTCTTCTCTGTCTTTATGTGGGATGTGAGATATCAGGGGAGTTAGAGGTTGCAGCTCCATTAACTGGCTGGAGACATCGCAGTATGTGATATTTTCATTTGGTCTGCTATGAGCTGTACTTGCTTACAGGAGGTCTGCAGTATATTTGCAGGCATGTAACATGTATCTCCAGTAGACATGCTTTAGAGGAGTGAAACTGGTGGTAGAACAACATCTACAAGGCTGTGGAAGATGGGGAGAAACATTTAGACAATATGCCTTGAGGCTGCCTTTTTAATGGGCTTGAAATAAAGAAGCGGGAAGTGTTCTGGTGTTCTGGGATGTGGAGAGACACATTTTCAGGCTAGCACAGGATACTTGTTGGGAGTATTATTGACCAACATTGTTCCTTCCCCAGAAAGAAGAGCCCTAGTTCTACATCCTAGGGGTGAATTTCCAAACTTATTTGAACAGTTTGCTTAATCTTGGACAAAAACCATACTGCAGTCATCTGGGCTAGACTACTGTAATGTGCTCCTAATTGTTTCCCTTGAAATTGATCTGGACCCTCTTTGGGGTGGAAGGCTGATATATTAAAAAGTACAGCTCTGTCCATGTAGCTGTTCAAATTTTAATTCCCTGGTTCTTGGGCAGAGCCTTGCACTCCATGTCCCTGTCTGGCAGTTGCTCGCAGTTGGACATAGTCAGCTTTCTCTCCCTGGGCTGAGTCAGGCGCAGGCTGAAGGCAAGTGTTTCTTGTCCTCGGTTGTGGAACTCCCTGCCAGAGCCCCTTGCTGGCTGCCTTTAAGGCAAGCTGCAAGCCCTGTTTATTTCAGTTGGCCTATCCATGACTGTTTTATGGGCTCCCTACCTTTGTTTTTGCATCTGCTACCCTTTTGTTTTTCTCTTTCCTCTAACTAGTCAGGAATTGAATCTTTTGGGGCTGGCAGGTCCCTTTTGAATTCTGTGTGTATAGCATATTGTAACATGCTATTAGATTTTGCTTTCTGCTTTTACTGTTCTGCATTTGGCTCTTTATGCTACTTGGCTTCCAATTGGTGCTTTAGAAAAGATCAAATAAATATATCATTGTGTCTTATTTTGTATGAGGGTTCAATCCAGTATCCAAATACAGAAGAAAGTGTTTATGGGGAAACTTATTACTGAGAAAATTAAAAAGAAAGCTCCAATTAGAAAGCAAGCTGATTCCATGCCATTTGCTGTGCCATGTTTTCTTTAAGAGAAAACTTCCACTGTAATTAGCAAGAAAGTGCAGCCTACTGGCCAATGCATTACCTAACACAGAGCCTGCTATTCAGTCGTAGGAATAGATTGTGCTTTTATATGCCCCTCTGGAGACTGACAATACTGTAAAGTCCAGTATCAGCAAAACAGGAGTCTAAACAGAAGCAGAGTCAGGAAATCTTGTACAATAGATGATAAATAGTGATTTGGTTCATTGGCCACTTCAGGAGGAAGGATGTAAATGTAATCGCGGAATACAATGGTCTGTGCTTCAAATTCAAGCACTAGAATTAAGGTGTCTATTTTCCACCTTGGACAAATGATTTAAGTGTTACATACGTACCCAAGCTCATGTAAATGATGTTGTTATTTGTGCTATGCCAAGGGCTGGCAAGGGATCAGCAGAAGTTCAGGTCTTTGTTTTAGAAATTGTATAGGAATCAGTAAAAAGGCGTGTTTTACCTCACATCGAGATAAGTCTGATAACATCAATCAGGGGAATGAAACAAACAACTAGGAGGAAGAGGAAATAGCAGCCAAGTGCTGTACAGAAAACAAGGGTCTTAGTTCAAATATTGTCATCTGAAAATGGTTTATGAGCACTAAAACAGGGGAGTGAACCCAGGGGTAAGGCCATGCCACTTTGCTGAGCCTTGGGAATCCAGGAAGTTACATATCCATCTAAGGAAGTTCCACTTGTAAAATACTATCAAAGACCAAGATGTTTAGGGCAGCTTGGTCTTGCAAAACATTATAATTATTAATCACTTGGCTAATCCACATTAATCAGTACAGCCTAGTTGTAAAATTATTAATCATCTTGATGAATTGAACAATCTTGCCAAGGAATGAGCCTACTTGGAATTTTAAAAGTGATGAAAGAAAGAATGTAAAACATAATGACTGAAAAAGATGCAAAATCTCCTCAAAATCAACATTATCTCTCATCTCACTGTTTCTATTCCATCCATCACCGACAAGACCAAAAACTTGTATGCAGGCTGGTGTTCGGAAAGTGAAGTATTTTTTTTGTGTATGTGAGAAAAATGAGTCTGTCCTTCCCAAACACAAACACAAAGAGAAAAAACAAAACTAAAGATAATGGTAGATGTGTGAGAGAGGAAAAGATAGTATTTGTTTCTTAATTGTGAGGAGGATTATTGTTAGGCTCTTAAGAATAGAACAGAAAAATGAGAACAGAAACAGCATACAACATCCCATCCAGAAATTTAAATGTGATCAAAACATATAAGATACATTGGAAGATGTGTGAAAGTCTTTTAGGCTTCTAGAAGCCTCAGGGGATTCATGGGAATAGTCTGGTGCGGATAGTACAGCCATTTCACTTGAAGTGAGGAAAAATAAGGCAATGGGTAGTAAACAGAGTTCAACACATATATTTCAGTACTAGAAGCAATAAATAGTGGTTTTCAGTAGGAGCTGAGTGCTTCACTGACAAGAACAAGATGGCAATAACTAACTTGTCCCAGTTGAAGAACAAAATCTATTTTCTGTAGATACATGGATGGCTAATTGAAAATATCTGAACATCAACAGTTATAGAATAGAGAGAATGATCTTTCTGTTAGCTGTTAATGCTATTTCTGTTACTTCAAAATCTATCCTGTCCTAACATTCCCTTCAAGGAGTGGCACAATGCTCTGCTGTTTTCAGGCACTTGTGCCTTCTGTGGCATTTCAGGCTGCAAATGTTCTGAACCAGAGGAAATGGTAGCAATGGTACTGCCAAGGAAGGACCACCACTTTCTAGAGCAGGTTGATGACACAGGCTATTGAGTCCTTACAGAGAATTGTTTGTCTTCTGGTTTTAGATGGCTTTAATTCCTCCAAATTGCTCCTTGAATAATAGGAAAAAGGCAATTTGAATTTCAGTGACAGATTGGACATAACAGGTTGCAACTATTAGGTCTAATTTTACCATACTGAGAAATAAAATTGCCTAAACATAAACATCGATCACTGATGCAGTAAATTAATTTGTACAGAAAAAGTAGTTTAACTGCAGTGCACATTAAACATAGAAAATTTTCAAAATTACAGCTCTCTGAATTAATTTGTACACTTGTTTACTTGTTAAAAGCAGAGCGTAACTTTTTTCTATTTTTTCCCTCTCTTTGTGACTTTAAATTGTGAAAAGTGAGGGCAGTCATTTATTGTCCAAAAAAGACATATAGAGCTCTGCTGTGGAAATAACTTAAGTTTTTTGGGGTTTGGTTTTTTATTTTCATTTCTGATCAGGTTAATAGACTTGTTAAAGACTCCTTTGAAATATTGTTTCATTCTAGGTTTGAATTATGTTTGGTTAAGATTTGGTGGTGTGAAGTAATTAAAAAATTTTATGATTTGGTTCAGCAATGAGTTTACATTCAAGTGTGTCCTTAGGCTTATTTAAACTGTTGAAGTCTTCCAAACTGTTTCATAAAAAATGTCATGTGTATCTTCTGCCTTCTATCTTCTGTACATACTACTATCCCACATTTTAATATGGTATCTAGAGACTTAACATAGATGCTAGCCAACTTTTCTTCATTCTGGCAGTTCCTATTTTTAATATGCTTATTGTTTTATAAAATGGAAAAGAACATGCCTTACTTATTTGAAACTATGGCTATAATGTTACCGATCATGCCCAGTTACAAGTGTGTATGTAAGCTGTATAAAGGTTGCCTAAGTCACAGTGGAACAGGATCTGCCAATGTGGCTTATTTTGATGGTATCTGGTGTCTACTGTTTTCAAGGACAGTAGTTCGATTCAAACACAATTCTGATAAGTGGCAGGTTTTCATGTCTTTAATGCCCTGACAAGGGCATCACTCTCAAGAGAGGGAGGTGAAACCATTTGGATGAGAATTTCTTCCCCTCTCCTTTGTGCTGACACACCAAGATAATGGGCAATTAATAGTGAACCTTCTCTGCAGGGAAAGTCTGGGGTTATCACTCATAAAAAAAGTGCTCATGGAGTGCTTGGACACAAAAGGGAGGGAAAAAATAAACATAAAAAAGTAGAAAGCAGGACCGGCACATGGCTCAATCTACAACTGAATGTTTTTCTACCTGAAATTATGGTGAATGATTTTTCAGTACCAGCAGCTGTAACTTTTTAGACCTGGTTCACTTCTCATGACATCAGTAAAAGGACAAGAGGAATCTTGCCATCTATGCCTTTTTTTGTGGTAAGTGAGAAATCTGTCCTGTGTATTTTCTAGAGATCCCAGTTAGCAGGGCTGACTGCTCTTAGTTACCAATCACAGCATGCTGTAAAGGCTTGCAGGCTTGCAGGATGCTCTTCAGGTTCACCTTCATCCTCGTTACTTACATTTAGACTTCCTTTAGATTACTTTAGATTATTTAGATTACTTTCCTTTTCTGGCCTTTAGTCTGCATACTTCCCCTTGCTCTGAGGGAAGGCTGGTTCACAAATTGCAAGTCTGTGCAGCCCTTAGTTTTTGCCTACTGGGTGATCCCAGCAACTTTCAGGTGCTCCCAGAACAGCCCGCTGCCTCTGAGGCCACCTGGAGAAGGAGTTGCTGGAGGTTGGCAGAGTGCTGCTGGCTTTTACAAGTCAACAGGCAGACTGCCTTGGGGATTATTAAGGTGCCTGTACCTGTGCACCAGATTTAGCAGCCAATGATGCGATTGTGCACCTCTGTTGTCCAAGTAAACGGAGAAAAAATGTACAGTGTTTCCTGAAGTTAGACAAACCAAAGATTAGTCTAAACTGAGAGTGGAACAGGTTAACTGATCTTTTTCTGCCCTAAGCTTTCATTTGTCCCTCACAGCACTGAGCTGTCAATACAGTGTACAGCAGCTGATAAGTATGGGTTCTCCTCAGCCTGAAGAGATCTGTCTGATAAGATAAGATGGTCTTAAAAAAGAGAGAGAGAAAGTACGTTAACTGCTTTGACTGCAAAATACCCCCTGGTAACCAGAGATAAGACACCTTGAGCTCCTCAGAAGACCTTAGACAGGATGTAAATGAAGACAATAATAAAAAAAAAGAATCATTTCAAATCCAGCCACTATTCTGCTCTACTCTTAGTTCCAGCTCTGACAGCAGAAGGCTTGATTTACTGTATTTAACGTCGGGCTTCCATTCTACACTGAGGAAGCTACAAAGAGTTGTTTTAGAAACAGTCTTTAACAAAGTGGATATCTCTTTATTTTTGGAGAGGCCTCTATTTCAGACAGTTAATCATGAGTTTCAGCAGGCTTTGTAGAATGGGAATTCTGCAGAAGAGAAGGAAAAATCTGCCTTTTGCAAGGAATTTCACCTTTTTTTACAATTTAATCACCCAAATAAACCTATATTAACGTGAGAGGACCGAAAAAAGCATAAATATATATTTCAAATGCAACTCTTACCTTGCAAAATTCCATACAGAGTGATGTTCTGCAAGATAGGAAGATGGTAGGTGTGACAGTTTACATGTGAGAGCTTCATAGTAGCATTTGGTCTTCTGACCATTTTGAACTGGGAAATTCATTAGGTTCCCCTTACAGGCTAGACTGCCTGTATTTTAGAGGAAACTATGTACATCTGCCAAGCAGTGCCTGTCCCATGGCACAGACATCCACATGCGTTCCCATACAAGCAACCTGGGGAAAATAAGGGAGAAAGGACTGTCTTACGCAGCACTTTGACTACATTGAAAAGACATGCTACCCCCAGTGTCACTGTGCTGCATTGGAGTGGGTGTAAGCATTTGTCTGCCATCCTGAGCACTGACTTAGTTTAAAAATCAAGGTTACCTTTGCTCCAGGACATCTTTTTTAACAGCTGTGCAGCACATCTGTGCAGCACAACAGCCAGATCTAAAAGAAGAGAGCCTAAAATGGGATGTGGAGGGACTATAAGAAGCTAAATAGAATTGGTTATCCAAAACTTAGCTCCCTGAGTTTGCCTCAGTCTGGTAGGCACCTCTTCTTTTCATGAAAAGTTTCTCAGGTTGCTGTGGTTTGGTAGTCTGTGCAAACCATTGTAGTGTGAGCATCTGGGTACCCATTGCCTTTGATTAGTCTGCTGCATTGTACTAAGCCCAGAACTTGTTGGGCACTTTCAGCAGAAAGTGCTGTGTTCCTGCCTTACCTGCATAGCGACCAAGTAGGTAAAGTATTAAATGGCATGATGTCTTGATTCAGTTTCCTGAACATCCTGAGGGGATTCAAAGCCATGTTTCCTGCCTCTGAGCAGAGGGTCTTCAGTTGTACGGAGGTCTCATCTCCTGGAAGCTGGGCTTGATGAGGGAAAGAGTATCCTATTCATAGGGCTGGTAGGAGCACATTTGAGAAGGAACTTGTTAACCTTTTGAGAAGGACACTCATTTAGTCCAGGGGTTCTTGCAGTCTGGAACTCAGCTTAAGTTTATTTTTGGTTTTATCCAGTGCCTCTTTAATGTATAAAGAGGCCAGTACTCCCCTCTCCCAGCTGAGTGCCCAAGCTGCGAGGTTGCAGACCTTTTCCTGGTTCCCCCCCCCAGGGCCCCATGAATCCTGCTTTCTTTGCTTCTTAGGCTCCTGGAGACACCTAGGTCCCTTTGCAGATCTAGGTCCAGGAGTTTTCACCTGTGTAAATAAGACCGCCACCACATTTCTGTCATTCTGAGAAATAAGCAGTTCTGTGTTTATTTACTGTATTTAATTCTAGCACACTGTAAAATAACACTGATGTGTTTTTGAAAGCGTTAACTGCCTACAGTGCTTTTGCTTGATCTTAATTTCCTTTTACTTTCCATTTCCTTGAAAAAAATTTCAGATATCTTTGCCTGGGTTTCTTTCAGATGCAATTATTTACTCCCTTCTTTCCCTCTATCCTGTATTCCTTTCTTTTGCTTCTCCACATATTGCCTTCCTTCTTTTCTTTGTCCTAGTTTAGCCTTCTCCAAACTGTGTCTTGCTGTTGCTGTTCTGATCTAGAGGCAATGAAGCAATGAATTGGGGTGGTTGGAATGTAGGCACAAGTGGGACAGACAGGCATACATTATAAAAAACAGGGGAAGGCATCCGAGTGTAAGGTACACCAACAGCAGTCTCTGCAGACCTTCATGATTAAACTCAAGATTAACTGAAAGAAGGGAAATACTCAAATCAGGACCCAAGGTGGTGCTTGACATCTCAGGGGTTTCTACCTGCAAATCTGCCCAGGGGCTCTGTCTTTCGGCTGAGCCTCCAGCTAGGGAGCTTTTGACAGCCTGCCCTTCTCCCTGCAGGGCCCTGCAGCTGTGTGGGAATGGGGACTTGGAGGGCAGCTGTGCAGCAGGGTCTCCTTCAGCTCTCAGGGTCTGATCTTCTGGACCATTTGATTTTGGGAAGGAAAGAGAAAGAATGACATTTCTCTGACTTAAGACACACTCCTTACATTGTGACCTCAAAAAGAAAGAAAGAAACAGTCAATTCATTTTAGTACCTGTATGTCACTGGAAGGTTTGATTGGGACTGTGTTACAGGGGCTGCTGTATCTGATGCTTTCAAAGGAGCTGCAGCATGGGGGAAGATTGGAGAGAGGGGGCTTTTGGTCCTATTCATGATGTTGCCTGGGGAGAGCATGACCAAGTGAAAGCAGAATGCAGAGGGAAATACTGGAGTCCAGTGAGGAACCCTGAACTGTTATCCCCTAGTCATTTGCTGTTCTTAATAAGCAAAACAAATACTGTTATCAGCACAACAAATTATAATAATTATTCTTTAGCAGAGACCTGATTGACTGAATCACTACTTTTAATACATGAGGTTGTTAATATACAGGTTC
The DNA here is from genome assembly GCF_003945725.1 of Corapipo altera. NCBI lineage: Eukaryota > Metazoa > Chordata > Aves > Passeriformes > Pipridae > Corapipo > Corapipo altera. The sequence goes on along the minus strand of NW_020884879.1, from coordinate 2,657,971 downwards.
TTAGGAAATCATTTTTATGTGCAAGTTTGCTGGAGTATTTGAATGGGCTTTTGCTCTACCATTATCTTGATTCTAAATGTAATTGTTCTCAGGGTGTTTTTTTCTGACCCTACCTTCAGATGGAACAAGCCTGGTGGTCTCTGACTCATATTGTACAAACAAACAAAAACAACAACTGAAAGAAACAGCAACTTAATGGCGGAAGAACTACAGTGTAAATGTGTTTGTCACATTTAAGCAGTGGACAAATGAGCTAATTTGGATCGTTTAGTGCTTGTATAGTCACAACTAAACAACCCCTGTAAATTAATTGTGTGACATGCGATTCCCAATTATGTAAAGCACTATAATAAGCTGTGAGGATGGTGACTGTCATTAGTTATATGTACAGGACTGTGGAAAATTACTTATTCTTTCTCTTTGCCTACAGAGGCACAAAATACCAGCCTCCTCAAACAAGCAAAGGGTAACTCTGTTTTCTTCTAGTTGCAAATTGGGTTTTGTGTATGATTTGAAAGGTGGAGCAGAATGTGAACTGCTTACATTTTCTTTAATTTGGCTGCAGAAAATTGAATTCATTGGGCTCCGTCTGTTCAAATGAACTTTAAGCAACAATCAAGGAAAACATTTATGCTCCTCTCTACATATGTAATAGTAATATGTCTTCTGAAGAAGACATAATGGAACTGGAGGCTTAGGTTACCTTAGGAGAGCAATACAGGAATGTTAACTACTTATGTAGGCATTAAAAGCATTTTATAAAAGCAAGCAGGTTTTTCCTGTGAGGTATTAAAGTGACTTATTTGTTGTTTCTAGGAGCTGCCTTTCCTCTGGTTATGAAATTTAAAATGGGGAAACCTCCCTACCAGCTGTCTCAGTTCTTTTGGTCAGGAACCCCTGTATGTTTCTCCCCCAGTAATCTAACTGTTAATGCATTTAATTGATGCTCCCAGAGCAGTTTTGAAATATTGATAGATTTAAAAAAAATCTGTAAATTATAAATAATTTTTAAAGTTCACATTTCTCTTTTGAATGCCCATTACAGAGTATTAGTTTTCAAGCCATTTAATAAGTTATGAGACAAATGAGTGAGTTTAATGTGGGGTCACTGATGTGAAAAAAATGTGATGGTTATATTAAAGTTTCAGCTTTTCCAAAACTGTGTACGTTTCTATTGAAAGTAAACAGAGAATGTTATGTAATAATGTATATTTTATTTAAAGTTACTTTAGAGTCTAGTACTATCTGCTAATTCTATTAAAAGCTTCAAAACTATAGTTTGCTTCATGACATGTATGTTAGGCCATCACTGAAGTCATGTTAATCCTTAAACACTGTCCTTTGATCTTCTAGTTATTTAGATATATTCAGCACACAGTACAATATTGTTTTATTTCAGCAATATCTAACCTCTTCATTTACTATTTATTCACACCTGCATATTCCCCTAAGATTCCTTATCTCATTTTCAAGGTAGCCCTGCAGACAATTAGTGGTGGTAATAACATAAAATGTGGCCAGCGCTAAAACCTGAAACGGCCATTACAAGTAAACTATATGATATATAATAACCACTCCACTCAATTACCTGCACAAAAATGCAAGGATTTAAAACTGTGGAACCTTATCATACATCCAGTTAACTGAACTACCTACTTGCTATGTAGTCCTTCCTTTCTCACAAATCAAATTCTGCCTCGTAGCCATGTGGTAAATTAACAAAGCTTTTTGTTTTACGAGTTTTCAATAGATGTGTATGAGTGCATGTATGTCTGTGCACTGGCGTATGAACAGGTTTTTGGCTGGTAGTGGGACAACAAATAATAACTACATAGCAATCCAGTGCATAAATGCATACATGTGCATTCACAATCCATATGCCTGTGGCAGTACAGAGTAGATGGGTTTATGTGTTGCTGCCTGGTATACTTGATATTTCATTTTTAGTGTCTGTTACCATCCTATGTAACTCGTTATTTTGTACCTGTTAAAGAAACCTTGCTATTTAGTGCTTCAGATGAGGTCCTGGGGGATAGCTGTGTGACCAGTCTGCTGTTACCGTTACGGGGGCAAACTAGCGAGAACATATCAGCAGGACCCAGAGCTGGGGGTGTCTGTCCAGCTAAACTGCTGGGCTTTCTCTTTGGTCGAGTCCAGCAGCTTAGGCATTTTGCCAGCACTGTGTTTCAGGGGGATAAAGAATTTTTCTTGCAGGAATGGCTCAGACCGGAGAGATGCAAGTTCTGTTTCCTCCTTTGCACAGATTACATTTGTAACCTGAGGCAAAGTGCTCCAGTTTGTCTGTGCCCCAGTTACTTGAGCAGCAGAATGGGGAAAATGGGAAACTGCTGCTTACAGGATATTGAAAATATTAATTTGTTCTTATTTGTAAACTCTGTTCTGTCAGAGGAACCCTATGTATTATGGCACACAAAGGTTAGCTGACATTTGCTTTAGGAATGTGGCCATTTGTCTAGTGGAAGCAAAAACATATTTAAGTCATACAGAAAAATAAGCCATGGTAAAGCAAGTGCCCTGAAGCGTACTCCAGCTAAAGCATGTGTATGTCACAGACCTTCCTGGTGACTCAGTAACGTCTTTCTGAAGCGGTTCTGTTAATTCAGTCAGCAGTACTAGGGATAAGATCACTTTTAAGACCTCACGTCTACTGGAGTTGGCACATGAGTAGCTGGCTGCTAACTCCACAGAGGTGCTTTTGTGCTCTGATGCTTCCTCCATCCCCCCCCCTTTTGTGGGATAACTCCTTCTGGTATTGCTTCACTTTTCTGTTAGTGAGCACTTTTCCCCATCAATCCGACTGAACAGGTGTTACTCTGCTACTAACTGAGTTTCCAGCTGTCCTCCTCTGACACAGACCAGGCAAAATTTGTTGTTTTGTCCTGTTAGACAGACTAGAGAATTATCAAGCTTGAGATGGAGGTCTTCCTTGCAGGATACGGTAGTTTTGTTGCCAGAAGATGGTCAGGAAGGGCTGGCTGGCTAACAAAGACAGTCCTTCAGCTGCTGGGTGTAGTTCCAGTTTTGCATCCCCTTTGGCAGCAGCACAGAGACTGCTGCAGTGTGGCCAGCCAGCAAAATTAGGAAATAAGGACCTCTTTTATTTACTCAGGCTGCTGAATCATGGGCATTCCTGTCTGCTTGGAGAAAAGTCAGGCAGCTCTACTTTCCACTGGAAGTCTCAGGAGTGCTTGGTACTTTCATCTTAGAGTGTTCACACACTTGTTTTAATGTGCTTTATGGAAATGGTGAAACTCAGCAAGTACAGTTGGTGTAGAAAAACATCTGCACTAACTATTCACACACATTTGCATCTTTAAATAGACTTTTAGGCTTTGTAGCTGATTTTCTGCAAAGTTTTTGGGTTGTGAGTGCTAGAGCTTTCTTAGAGTCAGCGAGTGTGAAGTGACTGGTTCCAAAAATTAAAAATTTACATGGACATGTTAAGTGCATCACATTGAAACTCAGAATACTTGCCGTAACACAAAAAAGGCATTTACAGTAAGTAGCACTTAGTGAGTGCTGAAGGAAAAAAAAAAAAAAGGTCAATAGAGAAAATATATTTTAAAACTCCATAAACACTCTGTCAAATACCTGGAGCCCTATTCTACCCTCACATAGATATGTACCACTCCTGGGGACTTGTATGTGTGCATCTGAATTTGGTCCAGAGTATTTTAAAACAGCTTGTTATAACATTAAAGATCAGTATTTGTAATGTTGACATATAGCTCAGTATGTAGGTGTCTGCAGATTTATATACAGGCAGCTGTGTGCAGAGTAGCAGCAAACTGTATTTTCTATGGGAGTGATAGGCAAAAAGGGGTTTGAAGCCCTTTACCCTGACAGCAGGTCAAACTTTACCTCCAACACAGAGCTGGCTCTATGGTAAGCTCCCCTGGGAAAGTAGGAATGGAGTCTGCATTCCGAGCCTCTGGTTTGCTGCAGGGTCCTTCTGTTCAGCTCCTCTGCCACAGCTTTGAGGGCCCAGGTCTGCTCACGTTATGCTTGCACATGGGGAGTAGCCTCAGTGCAGGGCAGCAAGTTGCACTTCACTGACATTTTGAGAGAGATGCTCTTAAAGCTGCACCTTAATTTATGAGACAGCATCATTGTGGGAAAGGGTGGGGAGATGACAGGACAGACATTGCCATCACTCATGTCCTGCTGTAGCACGAGTTACCCTTAGTCCAGGTTTCCTTCTTGGTTGCTGTCTCCAGATGCATTCCTAGACAGCCCCTGAGCTCACCTGACACGTTAGTCCACTGCACACAGTGTTCCCACTGTTCAGGTTGGAGTCTGCACAGCAAAAGTCACTGCAGCAAAACATTTCCCTTGTTGCAAAAGGGCAGTTTCAAAAGTCCTTCTGTGGGTCACTGAGAGCTGACAGGCTCAGCTTTGAAACCCTCTGTGTGAGCGCAGCCCAGGGGCCCTCCTTCTGGAGCGCAGGGGCCGACCACCAGGGCCCCTTCCACACCAACTCTCCCCCAGCTCCACCATGCTGGGCTTGGAGGGAGAGCTAGGAAAGCATATTGGCTGCATTGTTAGACACATACACAGGAAAATCCTGTTGTCCTCCGCTGTGTGGAATTCCCCCTGCCTTGCTGGTTCTACTGTAGCTCTGAGAGATTGAAAGATTTTCACATCTCAAGTTAAAGGAACAGAAGTCAGACTTGTAAGTGGTTTACTGTTCTCCTTTTTGCACAAACAGAATTGGTCTGTAGAATTATTATGGGCTCAGATTAAAAAACGCAATGACAAAGTGACACACATTTATATTTGCCAGTTGGAAAGTAAGAACCATCTCTGTGTTACAGTTTCACTATTCCCCCTCTGCTTTCCTTACCCTTGCATAAAAGCTGAGAAGAGATCCCCAAACAAGGAGAATTGGGTGGGGGAAAGGGGCTTATGCCATGGTCACACTCCATGCTTGATCCTGACCCTGCTGCCAGCCCAAAAGCCTGCTGAGATCTACAACCCGGGAGGAATAGTTGTATAATAGGTAAAACTTCCACAAAAAGGAAGTGATTTACTACTATGTCAGTGATGGGGCAGTATTTATAACACTTTCTATATATTCCTCTAAACCTTTATAGAATAATATATCATTTCTCCATAGGATATACATTTTAATACTAAATTTGGTTACAAAATATGTTGCCTAGGCAGTCACAGACTATTTTTCTTCACTCAGTTGCTTGACATAAATTCCTGTTTATCTGCCAACAGTGGTTGTATGTCAGAAATATATTGGATTTTTAAAGGACAAAAGGTTTTCCCAATTTAAAAGACCTAGCCGGAAAGATGCATTTAAAATAAAATTTAAAACTGTAGGAAACGTTTACATATTTTTTGCAAATGCTTGTTCCACTGTTTTGATAATTTTGAGTTTTAGATTCAAACCTGGCAATTTGAAAAGGCAGTACACAGATTTACATTAAAAGTCTCCTATGAATGTTGCAGTCATTAATGTATCAACTTAAAAACTCACCTGATTGATTTTATTTGGAACTTTGCTTCAGTACATTGGGAAGCATTTTAGCAGATGACAGTACTTTTACTGGAAGGAAGGATTTTTATTTTTCAATTTTTATCTTAAAAAAAGCTTTGTTTTCAGTTCAAAAACGTAGCACTCAGGTCAGAGTTTGATTTTGTTATTTAAGTATATACAATTAATGCAGATTTGTATGCAGGTAATTACAGATACATATCGTGTCTGTGTGGGAAAGGTGTGTGTGATTTGTGAAACCCTCTTCTCCAAGATGTAAACAAGAGGATAAAAAACCCATGCAGTTTCCAACTTATCCTGAAAAGCATTGTGTCAATGGGCAGGCATCCAGCAATGCTGTTTGGTTGTTTTTTCAGAGTTAGATGGTTGCCATCTGGCATTGATAGTGAGATGGCGTTGTCATCAGTTTCTAGATGCAGGAAAGGAATGAATCCTCATCTGTTTCCTGTGGATAAGCAAGAGGTTGATAATCTAGTAAAATCTCTTTACCTTAAAGTAAGCAGGCTTGGAATTTGTTTGTATAATATAGGCCAGCTCTAACTTTTGTGTTGTTGTAGTAAATTTCTTGAGAGAAGGCTGAAGATGTTAAGAAACTTACTGCTTTGCAAGAATACCTTAAGAAAGATATTTTTCAAGGGATTTATCCTGTCTTTTTCTGAAGTCTTACTGTAGGCAGTTTTATCTTTAAAAGGGAAAAAAGAAAACCCAAGCATTGCCCCTGGAAAGGAATAGAAGAATTTGATGTAGTCTTTCAAGCATTCTTTTAATATTTTTAAAGAAGTTTTAGGTTAAGATAAGTAGGATCATTGCAGTATTGTAATCTGCATTTAAAACAAAAGATGCAAAAGCTATACAGCACATCTGTTGAAAAAAATAGTTACAACTTGCCCTGTGTAGAGATGAGGTAATACCACAGATAACTAGTCAGTTTATTATCTGGCTAGCATTTCTGTTTTGTCTTTTCCTTGTAACTCGTAAATCTTTCAGCTTTTACCATAAACGTTTATCATTTTTCCTGTTTCCAGTTTTTTACAAGTTGCTTTGTCTGTGATCACTTCACAGTACAGGTTCTGCTGGACTAAGGAAGTTCAGTTGGCCGAGGCCTTTGCAAAAAGGAAGAAATGGTCGGCAACCTCTTGAACTTAAAAAGGAAAAAAAAATGCAGTTCACAACTGACCCTTGTGACACATTCTTATTTTCCTTGATCCTGGCTGTTAGTTTGTTAGTTTGTTTTGAACATTTAATGATCCAGCTGCCAGCTCTCAGTAACTGAATTGTGTCATTATTGGAGAAATCTGGTTGCACTTATTAGAGGAAAACATCACTGTTTATATTGTTGTCCTGTTCCTCCCCTGTAATTTTTCCTATTATTGTTTAGAATAACACCTAAGTCTCTCTCAGAAACAGCCTTTAAAAGATTTCTGTGTTCAGAATCAACTTCAAGGGGAAAAAAACCCACAAACGTGTGGCAAAGGGGAATCTTTTCATTAAATATTAGGCATGTGAGTTGACTGTATTAATTTTAAATCATTCCTGTAATATTTCTCCTTTCCTTTGACTCTTCAGATGCTCACATAATATGCAAATAATTTTGCAATGGATACAAAAGAAACATTAAATATATTAAAATCTGCATTTTAATAAAATTGTCAATGTATAATACATATCCTGTAACTCAGAAAGAATGATAAAAAAAGCAATAAAAAGTTAATATAGGCATAGAACTATTTAATAACTTTTAATGTTTTACAGTATGATAAAAATAAACGTAGTCTTGAAACTGTTGGATAGCATTGTAGGGAATATCCTAGTCTGAGTTTAATATGTTTTAGCTATTTAAGACTAGCAGACCTGTGTTATTCATATGCATTTTCTCCTTTGAACTATTGGGATTAAGCTTGTGGGTGTGTTTCTTTCTCATTTCAGACGGAGTGGATGTTGAGGATGACCCCTCTTGCTCATGGCCAGCATCATCGCCTTCTAGCAAGGACCAGACTTCCCCAAGCCATGGAGAAGGCTGTGATTTTGGTGAAGAGGAAGGAGGCCCAGGGTTGCCCTATCCATGCCAGTTCTGTGACAAATCGTTCAGCCGCCTCAGCTACTTAAAACACCACGAGCAAAGTCACAGTGACAAGCTCCCTTTCAAGTGCACATACTGCAGTCGTCTCTTCAAACACAAGCGGAGCAGGGACCGCCACATAAAGCTTCATACGGGAGACAAAAAATATCACTGCAGCGAGTGTGATGCAGCGTTCTCAAGGAGTGATCATCTTAAAATTCACTTAAAGACTCATACGTCCAACAAGCCATATAAGTGTGCCATTTGTAGACGTGGATTCCTGTCATCTAGTTCACTGCATGGACACATGCAGGTTCACGAGAGGAACAAAGATGGCTCTCAGTCCGCTTCCCGGATGGAGGACTGGAAAATGAAAGACACTCAGAAATGCAGTCAATGTGAAGAAGGCTTTGATTTTCCTGAAGATCTTCAGAAGCACATTGCAGAATGTCACCCTGAGTGTTCCCCTAATGAAGATCGATCTGCTCTTCAGTGTGTTTACTGTCATGAACTCTTTGTAGAGGAAACGTCCCTGGTAAATCACATGGAGCAGGTTCATAATGGTGAGAAGAAGAATTCATGCAGCATTTGCTCTGAGAACTTTCATACTGTGGAGGAGCTGTACAGCCACATGGACAGTCACCAGCAACCAGAGTCGTGCAACCACAGCAACAGCCCCTCTTTGGTAACTGTGGGGTACACCTCAGTATCTAGTACTACTCCAGATTCGAATCTCTCAGTGGATAGTTCAACAATGGTGGAAACGGCTCCTCCTATACCAAAAGGGCGTGGAAGGAAGCGGGCAGCTCAGCAAGTGCCAGATATCACTGGTCCTTCGAGTAAACAAGCAAAAGTTACTTATAGCTGCATTTATTGCAACAAACAGTTATTTTCCAGCCTTGCAGTTTTGCAGATACACCTGAAAACTATGCATTTAGATAAACCCGAACAAGCCCATATCTGTCAGTACTGTTTGGAGGTATTGCCATCTCTCTACAATCTGAATGAACATCTTAAGCAAGTCCATGAAGCTCCAGACCCAGCACTGATTGTTTCTACCATGCCTGCCATGGTGTACCAGTGCAACTTCTGCTCTGAAGTGTTCAATGACCTCAACACCCTTCAGGAACATATCCGCTGTTCTCATGGATTTGCCAACCCTGCTGCTAAGGACAGTAATGCGTTCTTTTGTCCCCATTGCTACATGGGATTTCTTACAGATTCTTCTCTGGAAGAGCATATTAGACAAGTCCATTGTGATCTTAGCAGTTCCCGTTTTGGTTCCCCTGTGCTTGGAACCCCAAAAGATCCAGTGGTGGAAGTGTATTCTTGTTCTTATTGTACAAATTCTCCAATATTTAATAGTGTTCTTAAACTGAACAAGCATATCAAGGAGAACCATAAGAACATTCCTTTGGCACTGAATTACATCCACAATGGAAAAAAGTCCAGAGCCATGAGTCCATTATCTCCCGTAACCATTGAGCAGACCTCTTTAAAGATGATGCAGGCAGTCGGAGGTGCTCCTCCTCGTCCTGCAGGGGAATATATTTGTAATCAGTGTGGTGCTAAGTATACTTCCTTGGACGGTTTTCAGACTCATTTGAAAACACATCTTGACACTGTCCTGCCAAAACTGACCTGCCCTCAGTGCAACAAGGAATTTCCAAATCAGGAGTCTCTGCTGAAGCATGTTACCATTCATTTCATGATCACCTCAACCTACTACATCTGTGAAAGCTGTGACAAGCAGTTCACTTCTGTGGATGACTTGCAGAAGCACCTACTGGACATGCATACATTCGTGTTCTTCCGCTGCACCTTGTGCCAAGAGGTTTTTGACTCCAAGGTCTCCATTCAGCTACACTTGGCTGTGAAGCACAGTAATGAAAAGAAAGTATACAGATGTACATCTTGCAACTGGGATTTCCGCAATGAGACTGACCTACAGCTTCATGTGAAACATAACCACCTGGAGAACCAAGGCAAAGTACACAAGTGCATCTTCTGTGGAGAGTCATTTGGTACAGAAGTGGAGCTGCAGTGTCACATCACTACGCACAGCAAGAAGTACAACTGCAAGTTCTGCAGCAAAGCTTTCCATGCTATCATCTTGCTGGAAAAGCACTTAAGGGAAAAGCATTGTGTTTTTGAAACAAAAACTCCAAACTGTGGAACCAATGGGGCATCTGAGCAAGTTCAGAAAGAGGAAGTGGAACTCCAGACCTTGTTGACAAATAGCCAGGAGTCCCATAACAGCCACGATGGCAGTGAAGAAGATGTGGACACATCTGAGCCTATGTATGGCTGTGACATTTGCGGAGCAGCTTACACAATGGAGACTCTCTTGCAAAACCACCAGCTTCGAGACCACAACATTCGACCTGGAGAAAGTGCCATAGTGAAGAAAAAGGCTGAACTCATTAAAGGGAATTACAAGTGTAATGTGTGTTCTCGAACATTCTTTTCTGAAAATGGGCTCCGAGAACACATGCAGACGCACTTGGGACCAGTGAAACACTATATGTGCCCAATCTGTGGCGAGCGGTTTCCGTCTCTTCTGACTCTTACTGAACATAAGGTCACACATAGTAAGAGCCTGGACACTGGAAACTGCAGGATTTGCAAGATGCCCCTCCAGAGCGAGGAGGAATTTTTAGAGCATTGTCAAATGCACCCTGACCTGAGGAACTCCTTGACAGGGTTCCGCTGTGTGGTGTGCATGCAGACAGTGACCTCCACGCTGGAACTGAAAATCCACGGCACGTTCCATATGCAGAAGACTGGAAACGGTTCTGCCGTGCAGTCTACAGGACGCACACAGCATCTCCAGAAACTGTACAAGTGTGCGTCTTGCCTGAAGGAATTCCGCTCAAAACAGGATTTAGTGAAACTTGACATCAACGGTCTGCCATATGGTCTGTGTGCTAGCTGTGTTAATCTCAGTAAAAGTGGTAGTCCAAGTGTCAACATCCCTTCAAGCAGTAACAGACAAGGCATGGGCCAAAGTGAGAACTTGAGTTCCATTGAGAACAAAAGCAAGGCAGGGGGACTGAAGACTCGATGTTCTAGTTGCAATGTTAAGTTTGAATCAGAAAGTGAACTCCAAAACCATATTCAGTCAATCCACAGAGAGCTTGTTCCAGACAGCAACAGTACACAGCTGAAAACACCACAAGTATCTCCAATGCCTAGAATCAGCCCCTCCCAAACTGAAGAGGTAACCCTTTTTTCTTTGCTCTTGACACCTTTCATCCTTTTGGAAAAAATCCCCCTTTTCTCAAACTGTCTTGTCACTTGTCATGAAATGCTTAGGCTGCTGATCCATGTTACATTTCCATCCACAGCCATTAGCTAGTAATTACTTGCTTCTTGATATGCCTTACATCTTGGATTGAATTGTGTGGAATAGGACTAATTCCAGTCTCCCTAGGATATTGTCTTCTCTATCACTGAGGAGACCTATCTTCATGCCAGCACAACTGAGATCTGGAATCTTATCCTAGCTCCCATACGCGTTGGAATCCCCAGCTAGGAGTTGTGCTTACGGCAGAGAGCATTAATGACAGAGGAGTAGACACAGTGAGCCAAAATGCTGGCATAAGGGGTAGATTTTTTAAAAAATATTTGTGAGCAACAAATTGAGGTTATTTTTCTTAATTGTGTTGTAGACATTTATTTTCCCCTCTTATAGCATATTTTGATTAAGTAGAAGTGCAATGCTAGCCTAAGGTAAATCAATCCTTTGGATGCAATTCCTTGTTGTTTTTCTTTCCATTCCTGATGAACAATATTTTGATGTCACTAAAACACCTAGTGGCTGATGATTGAAATCCCATTTATGCAGTGTAAATTAGAAAGTAAGTATCGACCTCTTGAAAGATGTCATCTGCTTCCTCAATCACCAGTGACCAAGTGAAAACACCTGTATATGGGGACATAGGGTGGTCATATATGGAGGGAAGGGAATCTGTTTTATCTTCAGAAATGTTATCATTAGATGACTTAGAATTAATATTTTAGGCATGGTATCTTGCATATTGGCCCTTTATTGTTCAGGGAACCTAAAAACACGACAGAAACAAATTATAATAATAGCTTTTGTTTCAAGAAGGCTTTTAGCCCCTAATGATATAGGCATGGTGCAACCCGTTGCTGTGAATGTGTATGGATACCCTATGGCTAGGGAGCTGCTGCTCTTCCATCACCTTCCTCACTCCCTGTTTGTGAGCCCATCTGTTGGGAAAGAAATCTCTCAGCATGTCATCCAACAGTGTTGTGCAAATTGGAGGGCAGAAGGAGTCAGAGAGGGAAGAGGAAGGATGCCTAAGGATATGTGGGCCAAGAGGTAAGTATTTATGGAGCTAGGGAAGATAGGCTGGGAACACAGAGATTGGAGTGCCACTAAGAGGGAATTGGAGCTGAGAGGTGAGGATTAAGCAGCAAGCACGATGCACCTGCCAGGGAAAGGCCTATGTTCTCATGACTTCTTCATCTACAGTTTGCACACTGGGTGGTGGAGGGGGACACCTGGGTAATGGGATGTGGTGTGAAATTTATGGAAGGTTATTTGACTGAGAACCTGAGGTCTAAGGCAAACCTTATTTCTAAAGAAAAGGGAAAAGAGTGGTTCCCATTAGCTGTGGTTCAGGCCATTGAGGATCCCACTGCTGCTAAATGGGAACCACAGGGATTACCAGCTGTATATATCTGATACATTCATAGTCATCCTGGTTTCTGTTACTGTCATCTTGCACTGAGTGACTACATGAAATCCCTCTTCCCAGTCATGTTGGAAAGCCAATTTGTGCTACCTCAAGCACAATCAGAATTGTGTGTTAAGACAGTCGCCATGCTAAGATATTACCAGCTTGTCTTTCTCTTGCTTGTAGACTGGACAAAAAGAGATTTGGAGGTCCTTTGTGGTGTAAGGATATAAGACCACCTTCAGTGATCACTTTCAGTTTCATCAGTGAATGTTCCTGTACTTGGACCATGTATAATCAGAGTTCTTAGTTCTTCTTCTGATTGGCATCACATTCCTCTTCCTACTCCTTTTGATTTTTCTCTTAAAAGTGTATTTAAGATGAAAAAGCTTTTTGAACTACAGCAAGATTTATGAGTAACATTTGCCTCCTTCAAATCGTTTTTTGCCCCCTGCCCCTATTTTGAGGATGTAAACTGAATTTTCTGTGTCTGTGGTTCTGGTCTCCACATAGTAATGTAGACTTTCGGATTCTTTTCTCATGGGAAGCACAAAGCTATCAAGTTCTTGATAGAGTATTGGTACTTCTGGAAACCATAAGTGCATATTTGTAAAATCCTGAAAGATAATTCATTTTTCAAGCAGATATTACTGGTTTCAGATCGTAGTGATTGTAGCAATGACAATATAAATTGAAAATAGTAATATGCAAATGTTTAATGCTATAGTTTGGATGTCCAGGCTGAGGGAAATGAAAACATAAGCATATAGCAGAACAGTAAAAACAAATTGGATTACTAAAATTTGTTATTAGTCACTGGCTTTGCTACTCCACTGGAAGGATGTTTCTTGACCTGAATGGGATTTTGAAGATAGCTACTTAAACATATGATTTTTGAGAAATTTTCAACAGCAAAAAGCATCATACTATTAAGGAGCAAGAGTTTCATTTGCATTAGAGAGCCACGTGGTTTGAGATTTCAACCTCTGTGTATAAAGAACATTTCATTCCTAAGGCAAGAAAAGTACAGAGGTGAGTTGTCAGACCATTAATAGTGCTGAATACTCTTTGTAACTCAATAATAGATTACAATTGTGAAAATACTAGAAAATATCTTTTTAGGATAAAAGACAACACTGAAAGTGTCACTTCTAGCTTCTCTCCCAAGTATTCTCATGGTTGAACTAGAAAACTTCCCCTTTTAGTCTGTACTCAGTAAGGTCATAGGGTGCAATTACCTTAACGTGGTATAATGTCATCAGCTGAGCTATCACCTGCTGAGTTCACCCTACTTGCTAAGTGGAAGATGTTGACCTGAATCATCTTCAGTGAAAGTTACCTTTTGGTCAGGATTGGAAATGATGAGCAGTGCTTATCATCAGTTACAACAACTCGAGGAGCAGGTCAGAACTCATTAAGCCTATCACACTGCTGAATCATTTCAAGCACACTTTTAGGCTAGGTTGATAACCTTCTTAGTGATAGTTAATGTCTAAAAGCAGAGAACAAGGTCTGATATGCTAGTGAATTGGGAACTAGACCTTTCTCTATCACGCATTTGCTTCGGTAATTTGGCCAAATCTGCTTGAACATCTCTGCTTCATTTTCCTTATTCAGAATATAAGATAGATAATTCCTGAAAAGTGTGTTTCCATATTTCATTGTGACACATTTTTTTGTAAAGCACTTGGAAGATGAAAATCAGCGTTCAAGAAAAACTATGTGGCCTTGCTTCTCTTGTTCCTCCTTAATATGCTGTTATGCACCTAATGAGATAATTCCTGACCTAGCAGAGGGTGTGCCCTCACTTTTTAGTCTTCGAGACTTCTGTGCTTGCAGAACCACACCAGTGTAACTGTACAATAAGTTACACTGTTCATTTCTTAGCCAGCAGGGGAGGAGGGAATGGACTCTAGCTTACACCAGTGGTTTACTGGTAAAACCTAAATTATGCTAGGTGTATCCACATGTGCAACTGTACTCAGTTTGGGGTTCTGTTGGTAACAGTAGAAGCATAATTGCTTTAGTTATGTGTCACTTTATACCATGAATGTGAAGCTCATGTGAATACTGTATTACCTGTGGCAATGCAAACAGTCCTTCATTAATAATACAAGAATGCTCTGGGTTTTCTGGTCCTGAGGAGAGAAGGAGTAGTGTGAGCACATGGCCAAATTATTGCAGGAACAAATACACTTATTTAGGTGTGGCAAAAGACTCGCAGAAACTCACTATAGCAGAGAGTATCAGAAGTGCTGGACAAAGGAGAGAGCTAGCAACTGTCACACCAGCTGGAGAACCGAATAAGTGAATCTGGGGCTGCTCTTCTGTCCTGTTGTGGTTGTGCAGAGCTGTATGCCAGGATGGGCATGTCACAGCAGGGGACACCAGGCACATCACAGCACCGTTCTGGAGGGAGCCGTGAAAGTGCAGGCTGACAATGAGCTTGTGGAGATGGGGTCACAAAATTCAAATGCTGTGGAGAGCTTATGGCTCCTTGAAACTCAAATTCTACAACGTCAGATGAATCCAGAAAATGGTATCACCCTGGGAGAAAGAATGAAGCTCAGGTAGGTGTACTGTTTTATCATTACATTTTTTTCTTTATTTATTCATGAGCCCTGAATCTATTTTTTTCTCTCTTACTGTTGTTCCCCCTTTCCCAAAACACTACCAGACTCACAAGGACAAAAAACAGGAACTGCCTTTTGAAGTAGCTGGTTTATTTCAGCAGCATGCACTGGCAGTCAGAAGCAAAAAGAAGAGAGAAAAGACTGTGAGCAACCCAGAAATGTTCCCAGATGCATGCTTTTGGCAGGGCAAGCAATAGCATTTTAGCAATATAAATCACTGTGCTTTTAACTGAAAAAATGTACTGAAATCAATACTCATGCTTTTAATTGAAATACATAAAGAAATTAAAATAATCCTCCTCATCAGCAATCCAAGCTGATCGTTCTGACTACAGGATTTTTATGAATAAGCACATAAACTTGTAATGTAAACATAAGTAGTGCCTTGGGTTTCCTGTCAGTGAATCCAGGCCCAGAACAAGTGATTTTAATGCTGCATTTTGGATCCAGGGACAGAAAGAGGTAAAGAAGGTTTGTTGCTGGCACAAAGATTTGGCTTTGAAATAGTTTGTGGAACTAATCTGTGACAAACATATTTTCTGCTTCTGGAGTTTAAGAACGAGTTCACTAAAAATACCATTTTTTATCTTCTTGCATCATTTTAACACTGCTTTCAGGAAAGTATTATTTAAAGTGTGACCGTATATATTTTTAGAAAGCGCCAACTTATTTTTCTTGCCACAGTAGGCTACCTCCACTTTACACTATGCTTTAATTTCTACTAATGCCACTGGTATGACATGGCTGACAAGATCCAGGCCTTAAGCATTTGTCTTCTCTTTGTCTTTATACTTTCAGGAGTGAGCTATCAGAATCCTCTCTGAATTTAACAAGGATGGTTTTATTTATTATCCTGTTGCTATAAATCCTGCTAAAATTAAGCATCAAACTTCTCACCTCACACACACCATGAATTCAGTGTGTGAAAGAAAGCCATGTGTTGACTGGGAGCTGAACAGAAGCAAGAGGGATGATTGTAGTGAGTTTTCTTAGCTACCTGTCCACTGATCATTAAAATCTAATGCTGTGTGTCTGTCTTGTTGTTTGTCAGAGGCTTCAGATGGGGAATTGGGAGAGCTGGCTTCTTTACACCTGTGGAAAACTTTGCATGAGAGGATGAAAGGATAACACGTTCTCCAAAGTTTTCAAGAGCACCAAACCAAAATTTCCATGAAATAATGCAATGAGCAGGGGAATGCCTGCTTGAAGAAACACAGAACTGGAGAGGGACATAGGAATGTGGATGAAGGCTTTAAGCATTGCTAGAGAGGGCAAATGGAAATTTAACAAAGCTTTATGAGACAAAACATCCAGAGATGTATACCCAACAGGTCAGCTGTGCAGCCCACTGTCCTCATAGGGCTTTCCCTGTACTTGTATCTCCTGGCCAACTGACAAGTGTAACATGCCAAAAGTTCTGCACAGCCCCAAAGGAAGATCAGAACAGTGATGAGTGTTTGCATTCTGACCTCAGAATTGTGTAGAAAAAAGAAAAAATTTCACCAGATTTTCTAGCCTGATCATCTTTAGGAACAAGGCGTGGAAAATCATGGCGTATCTCTTTTTGCCTGCTGGTTTGCATACCTCTAGGGAGTTCTCTCACTTCCCGCTCTTATTTTTGGACTACTCTTGGCCAATTTCAAGGAAAACTTCATAGCTGAATAGTAATCTCAAAGCCTATGAAGTTTTTACAATATTTGGGAAGAGGAGTGACACGGCAGGTGATAGAATACAAATAAGAAAGAGACCTTTAAGAGATCCAAACCAGGAAGATGGCTTTAGCTGAAGTTCATACCTGCTTTTTATGCAGAAGTCAAGCAATCAAAAGAAATGAAGCTATAAGAAACTGTGTTCTGTTCTTTGTGATACCCACAGGCCAGCTTCTTTTGTGACTGTAAATGAGAATTGTTTTTTATCACTGCTCAATAAAATTGTTATATGTAATGTGTGTATTACTTTGTCTCCTACAACAAAGGTAACACCCGAATTTGTTACTCTGTCATCAGGGAAATAAATGGCTAACCATTAATTTAAAATGGATATGTAGCCTGAGAACTGCTTGTTTCAGGAACTTGTACAAAATGAACATAAACAAACCATGTGACATGTAGTATCTCATTAAAGAGTACTCTTCTTTGACCTCCCATGTGATGGCTGGTAGTTGATCTTGTGCCTGATTGTTCAAAACTCTGAGGTACTTTTTTTTTCCAGCCAAACCCATCTTTCATTTATACCATCTCCTGCATTGTATTACAAATTATTGTATAAAATATGACCTGTAGTATTATAGACAATGTATTCTGCTGAGTATGACAGCAGAGATGTGTCTCCTGCTGACATCCACCCTCACCATGTGACATTTCAGGACAAGAGGGAGTGGGCACAAATGGACACACAGGAGGTTCCCTCTGAACATTGGGAAACACTCTTACTGTGAGGGTGACTGAGCCCTGGCACAGGTTACCCAAGGAGGTTGTGTATCCTTGGAGATACGCTGAAGTCATCTGGACATGGTCTGGCTCTAGGTGCCCCTTCTTGAGCAAGAGGACTGGACCAGAGGACCTCCAGAGATCAATCTCAACTGTTTTGTCTTTCTGTGGTTTCCACCATCCTTTAGTCCCATCTGCCAGATGTATGTTGCTGTTACCCTGTTCTTTTTTGGTGGCTAAACCATTGTTGCTAGTATATGGCTTTGTAAGTCAGGGAATAAAAGGGCAGGGCCTTCCCTGATTTCAATACAGTCATACTAATAACAATGTGCACTTCTAGGAATCATTTGTAATGCCTGTGAAATGCCTCTGAACAAGTGACTTAGAAACACAGCTATTTAGAAATATAGGCATTTAAAAGTTGCTTGCTGCTTGTGTACTCAAAAACAAGGTGTGAGGTAGGAGAAAAGGGAGGTATTTATCCCTTTTGACCATACTTCCACAGTTTTGGTATCCTGATGGACTTCCTCTGTTTTTTGCCTATTCCCAGATTCAGCTTTCTATGTAAAAAGGTACACCTCATGGCTTTTCATACCTGGAAAGCCACCTCTTCCTCTCTACACCTCTTCCTCCTCCTCTTCCAGTAGGAAGTGAGGTGGTTCACTGACAAAGAATGATCTGAGACTCCAAGCTTCCAGATTTCCTTCTGTATTTGTTTTACCATTTCCACAACAGTCCTCTTCTAGGTTTCTTTTCTGATGGCTGGAATAGGTTTAGTGCCAACCTCTAGGAGCATGGTTGTCTGCACACATAACCTTGCAACCATCATTGGCAGTGACCAACTTGCAATTGACTCTGTTCTGCTGCTTGGTGCTTCTTCCATACGCCTGGTCAGGGAATGTCTGCATCACCTGGTGATTTTCCTGAACTATCTGTCTTGACCATTCCTCAGTTTTCTAATATTCCCTGCTTCACAGCTGGTAGTTTGTGTGATGGTGGTTGAGTGGCTGAAGTCCTTCAAACCTAGAAGTATGGCATTCTGCTTCTGAAATAAATTCTGCAATCTCTTCTTTTTCAGACAGGGAAGTGGTAGACTGAAGGCCTGTGTAAAAAGAAATGAGCTTATTACAGGACACATCTAAGAGGAACTGCTGGTATTTTAAGAATTCATCATGGCTGGGCTTCGCGAACGAAGATTTGGGAAGGGCTCTACCCATGTTTGTTGCAAGCGCGTTGGTGGCTAAAAAGGCCAATATAAGATAACCATGACCGGTTGCAAAAGGCACAGTAGAAAGACTCCTTAGGTGGTATATTCTGCAAGGCACGATTCTTTCTGCGTTGTCTTTTCTTCTCAAGGGTGATCCTGCGTGCTTTCTCAAAAGCATCAGCAGCATTATAGATGGTGTGTCTCCAGACCTCCCGATTGGAGGCCAGAGGAGATCAGTTATGATGATCAATATGGCCAAGGCTGAGATGTTGTTTCAGGGAGTCCTTGTATCTTCTCTTTGGGGCTCCTCTCTTGTGGCAGCCAGTTGCAAGTTCACCATAAAGCAAGATCTTAGGGAGGCAGTGGTCCTTCATCCTGGAGACGTGTCCTGCCCATCGCAACTGTGTTCTCAGCAACATGGCCTCAATACTTGTGACTTCCGCTTGTTCTAGAACAGATGTATTGGTCACAAAACCTGACCGGTGGATGTTTAGGATTGTACAGAGACAGCGTTGATGGAAGCGTTCTAGGAGACGCAGGTGGTGGTGGTAGATGACCCATGATTCAGATGCGTATAAGAGAGTAGACAGCACTATGGCTTTGTAAACACTGATCTTTGTACTTTTCTTCAGGTGTTTATATCACCAAACTCTTTTATGAATCATTGTGGAGAGTGTTGAAGAGTGGCTGAGCAGAGTGCTTGTTTTGCTGGTACACCACTTCCCTGGGCAGCTGCGCTGCCCTAGCGGAGGTTTTTCAACTGGGCACGCAGTCAAGCACGATTGCAATGTCAGCAGCTGTGTGCCAGCTCAGATGCTACCAGTATATTTGTCAACATTGATGTGGCCTAAGAGCATCCATACAGGGTAATACTAAAATTACAGCAATATGATTGTAGGAATCCGTTTATGGCATATTTTGGGTGTAGACAAGCCTTTGTAAAACCCCAGTCTTGCCAGCGTTATCATGTGAAGCCTTCATTTGTGAAGTCCCATTGACTTCCCGAAGTGCAGAGCTAATTGCATGAGAAGGATCTAAGGGGTTTAATCCTTCTCCTGATACTTCAATGAAAATTAATTTCTTATATATTATGTATGAGTAATATATTTCTGTTTGTACATTAATATTAATGTTGCATATTTCTGAGCACAAGTTCTATTCTGTAGGATTAAATTATCTTGGTAAGTAATAGTGCAGAATTCAGATTGAGTTGAAAGTGGACAATTAAGGGCAGGGGGAGGGTCCTGAGTCACACTTCAGAAAGTGAAATTAATCAGCATTAAATTTCCATAGAGTGGAAGAAAAGCTGTTGTAGTGTTTAAGTTAAAAAAAAAAAAAAAGGTATATAAAAAGCTCCTGATTTTGCCTTTCTGTTAAAATCCAGAGAGCTTTTACAAAATTTGTGATGGAGAAAAGAGACAAGTGTATTCTCTTGTGCGTACTTGCAAACTATTAATTTTATTGGGCTACATCTGTTGCTGATTGTTGATGAAGAAAGTAGTGGCTTTATTGAATGACAGTCTGTCTCAGTATGCTTTTTTTTTAAAACAAAGCAGAAAAAGCAACTTTAAGAAGGAAAAAGTCTATCAGCTTCTGCAGAATATCAGCTTTTCACATCTCAGGCCTGCCAAGCCAAACTCCGCTGCCTGTGCTTTGATGCCATGTCATTTTCAAAATTTCAGTGAAGTGTTGATCATAGTTCCTCCTTAATGTCCACAGCCACACAGAGGCTCTGACACAGATGCTGAGTGTTGGGATGCCTCTTGGTGGGTTAGCAGCTCTATGGGTTCAGATGGTCTCAGGTTGGCGGTTGCCTTTGGTTTTAAATGCAGTATAAGGAGACAGAAGAAGGTGGGGACACGGACAGAAAGTTCAGTAGCTGACACAATCAGCTGCAGATTCCTGAGCACTGCTCAGGTGTGCAGAGGTCAGAGACTCAGTTTCACCCAGGATCAGAACCTCAGATAGAAAGACAGAAAGAAGTTTGTTGTTTTTTTTTTTTTTTAGATCCCAAATCAAATTCACAGTAGTTAAAGCTGTTTGTATTCATAAACTTTGTTAACCTGATATGAAGTAATTGAGAGAAAATAAATATACAGCCATGTGCTGCCAGGTTTTAGGGTTACTTTTCTGACAAGTACCTCACTTCAGTACTGAATTTGAAAGACCTAGAGAGAGTTAAAGGATTAGAGAGCCCAAAGGAAAGAGATGCAGTTTTTAAACTGCCCAAGATGTGTTTCTTTCTGTGTGGGGATGTGGGACATTGCAAGCTAATGCACTTCGTCAGCCAGGGGAAGGAAAGGTCTGTAACTAAGATATGTTGAAGACAGAAGTGAGGAAATGCAGAATCCAGAATGTAAAGGTGAAAGACAACACAGCAGACAATGAATCCAAGCAGAGTAGAGAAGGAAGGACTGCTAGCATGAACATTTGTGTTTCTAACTCAATGTATTTTGGGTATGAATGCAATAAGTAACCATAATGAAAAAAATGAGAAAAAAAATGTTTCTCTCTATTTTTCATTTTGCTTACCTTATGGGATTGATTATATTCTTTCTCTAGGCATGTACTCTTAGACCCGTTATACTTAAAGCCCTGCTAAACAAAAGCAGAACAGAAAAGTCTTCATATAGTCTCCAAGAACATGTTTTCAAAAGCAATCAGGAAATACTAATTAAAGGGTGTTGTGTGAGCAATTAGAAGAGTTAGCAATTAGTCAATTCAAAAAAAATGCAAAGTGACAGTGCCCCATAAGCAAGATAAATAGCTAACTATGCAGTGAAACTGGCTAACATATGCTTAGTTTTTTAAGAGCTTAAGGTTGACAAAATAAGCATCCAGGAAGATAGAAAATAAATCCTCAATTAAGGTACTGTCAAAATTAATCTGAACTATGATGAAAAATGGCTAAACGGACAAAGCTAGGACCATGGTTGCTCTTGTGGCTCATGCAGGCCCAAGCACACTGCTAATGCTTAGTAAAATAATGATATAAAAAAATCAGCTGGCAGCATTAGGCATTAGCACTGGCAAGTTGCTGTAGTTAGTGTGCAAGTTTTGACAAGTTTTTTCGTATGATTTGCTGGAAGCTGTTCACCTTCTCTTGGCAGGTCACTGTTCTGTTGGTTCAATAGGTAGAATTAAGTCCACCCTGGATTTATATGAGGGGAACTGAAAGTGAATGACTGGTATGGGAGAGGAGAATTAGAGAATGTGGGAGGTGTGGTATCACTCTTTTTTGCCAACAGCAGGTTATCTCATCTGCGTCATTGATCCATACACTCAGTCTGTGCTAAAGCTGAGGGGGAAAAGCCTTGAAAGTCCCTTTTACTGATGTGACAAAGATAAATAATGTAACTAGGTGTAAACAGGAGCTTACTGATGGGGTAGCAGGTACACGTCCAAACCATTTTTGGTAGTGCATGGAAGAGAGGTGTGGGAGGAGTACAGAACAAACTAAGGATGCCTGCTAGGCTAGGACTGAAAATGCAGGGCATTAGAAGCTCTAAGAGAGATTTTGGTAATTTCATGTAAGGAATAAGTATTCAGTTAAAAGGGGCATGGATACAGGAGATCCAGAAATGGTATATGTAATCAAGAAATCCAGTACTGGTAAAAAAATGCTTTGTTGTGGAGCTTGTGGCATGTCCTCCCCATGGAGAAGAATGAAGTATGGATTAGGGGTAATATAATGGAATATAACATACAATAAATGGCTTACAAACACAGAAAAATATCCATTCCAAAATTCTCAGTGAAAGGAGCTGAAGATAAAAAGAAACATTAAGCAGATAAATTTACAATCTTTAAGATGAAGCATCAACAGCCTGGGAGAAGGCTACTAAGCAGACACTTAACAGGGAATGTAAGGCTTATGCATGAAATTACTGGTTTGCAAGCTTGATTTAAACAGTGAGGAACATGAGAGGAACGCTAATCAAAGACATGATAGAAGAACACCTAGAAAGTTTGGATTAAATGAAGGATAGAGGGCAAAGATTCACAGAGGGAAGGATCATGCTTAAAATTTTCAATAAAGAGTATTTTCAAGACCAGCCACAACTGCTGACAGAGAAGCCTATAAACATGATTTACTAGGATTTTAGCAAAGCTTTTGAAACAGTACAGCACAAAAGACTAATCTATTGGTTGAATAAGTACAGCATAGGGAGAGATACTTTGTTTGATTAAAAAAGAAAAGAAACACTATCTTGGGTATGGAAAGCATAGGAGTCTTGTGAATTAAAGCATGTTAGTTTGGAGGGGTGTAAAGAATGGAAAGCCTTAAGAATCATTATTTGCACCAATTTTGTTGAAGTTATGCGTTATATCAGTAGTCTGGAAGAAAGAATAAGTAGTAAGCTGATGAAGTTCCCTCATAGTACGAAACTGGGGAAATGTCAGAAAAAATAGTTAAGTGATAAAATACTGAATGATTTTGACAAGGAGGTGGAGCATGAGCCAATATGTAGTTCATTTTCAAGTAATATAATGAGGCTAGGGAATAGAAAAAAAGGAGTGTATCAATACCTCAGACAGTCACAGGACACAGAAGTCTACACAGAAGTATGTTCTGCGTACTTTTGAAGCACTTCTGAATAGAACTGTAAATCCTCTAGTAGATTGGTTATTAGTTGGTTTACTTTGTTTATAAAAACAAAGAAAATAAAATTCTGTGCACAGAACTGAAGTACCAATTGAAAGCCCATATTCCTGTGCCACTTACAAAAGCAGCAAAGTCTCATTTGACATGACATGGACACTCTGGGCACCCCTGTGGAAAAGAAATTTGGAAAACTGCAAAGTGATAAGTGAGAATGAGTGCAATAATTAAAGGTCTAGGTGACATTAATTATTCAAAAGGTTAGAGAGACACATACATATGCTCTGCATGGATTGAAGGTCCAATCCAAAGCTTTTAAATGAAGTCACAGAGAAGCCTTGGTTCTTGCTGGAAGGCTTCAAATTGGTTCTGAAAAGAGAAAGGCAAGCAAACAGGAGTGCAACAGTCACCTGATGCTCTTGTGAGACCGTTGTCCAAGCAGTTACTCTTCTACAATGATTTTGAATGGCCCCAGCAATGACTTGGGCCTCAGATTTACACTCAGCATGTAGGAGACAAATTGGCACTTAGGTTCTTGATAGGAGAGGGTTCAGGGAAGGATTGTGGGCTTGTTTATTGAAGAGTTTTTATTAAAAGATGAGGTGACAATAATAATAATAATAAAAATAAAAGGACAAAGTTAAACCACTTTCTTAATCCCATATGTCTCTCACCTCTGGAACAAATCTTTGAGAATTATGCAAGACAACACAATTTAGAACACATTGTGGCATCTCTGGTTACTAAAATAGTCCTGTCTGAATCCATATGGAAATGCATTGGTAAGAGTCTTCTGTGACCCATCTTTGTTGACATGAAAGTACTCTCTTACAGGAAATGTGTATTGGCTTGTTTCTGTGTTTGTAGGGACGAATGACAATATTGTCATTATTCTGTCTCTTCAGGAGGCTCACATGTGTCCTCTGGGAAATGCACTCATGGGAGGTGAGGGTGTAAGTGCCCTCAGCTGTCCACCCTTCATTGTTGTGTGGAGCTGAGGTACTCAGGGCTATGAGCTGGAGCAGCAGGGCCTGTCTGCTGAGTCCTCCATAGGCTGGCAGCTTGGTCAGAGGGGCAAGGGAGGTCTGCAAGAGTTTCTCGTTGCAAACAACTGCAGCAAGTCAAGGCAAGGATGGCTGTCACAGCCCTGTGCTTCTTTTTCTGTAGAGCTATCTTACATCACAGAAGGCTGGAGACACTCAAGAGAAATTCAAATGCCTCCTTGAGTCACAATCCAATTTTATTTCTGTGGTGTGTTACACAAGTGCTGAAACGAGTGTTACACAAGGCTTCTTTCCTGGCTATCCGGGCAAGGGACATGGAGCTGCAGTACCAAGGGCTCATTTCTGTCTTGTTCTCCCAAGTTTCACACTGTGGGAACACTGTGAGGAGGGGCTGAGTCTCCCCCTAGATCTCACCTCAGTAGAGAATTGGGACCAGCCATGAAGCACAGCAGGACCCAGGAACTCCTGTGAGCACTTACAAGTTCTGTGGTTCTGACAAAGCTTGTGAGACTAATATGCAGTAACTTGCAGTAAAAAAGGACTTCCTTAGAATGCAAAACATATGGAAATAAGTATGTAGGTTTTGTTCAACATGGTGTGAAAATGACTGGGTTTGATCACTTTGAAAATCTAGGAGTAAATGGAATTTACTGAATTTGCTTTTAAAATAAAAACTTAACCATGCACAAGTTTAGACACTTTGAGATGAGTGTGTGTTGAGCTAATAAAAGTTGATGTCAACATTTTAGAATATGTTTGGAAACAAAAAGAACTAGTGCTTGATCAAGCAGCAGTCACAAAAACATTCTTCCCTTCATGATAAAAAGAAAACCTCCATGTGTGATTCTGCAAATATGTCAGATCATTTTGAAGAGGCTAGTAAGTGCTAGTAAATTATTAGTTTTTTCATGTTGTCAAATCACTTTATTTTTTGGCATTAGACTTCAAAAAAACCCCCAACCTTTGTATGCGTTGTCTTTATGTACATCAGTTGTAATTTTGCCAACAATTCTTGACATGCACTCTGCATTGCTTTACTAACAAGAGCAAAGACCAGCCATTACATTTATGTTTCTTTGTTTTTCAACAAAGTCACATATCAGGAATAATGCTAGCGGTATGCTAATAAACAACACATAGTGGCAGTCATCAGGGAGTAAGAAATATTTTCTAACTAGTTCTAAAGGGAAACAATGTTTTAAAAAAAGGGAGAGTGATTGTTATTTATTGTTGTTCTGTATGTCAGCATCAAAAAGCTTCTTGTAAAGAGCTTAGCATAATAAATTGTTGATCATGACTGTCATTATTTAGAGGTCTTTGATAGATCTAGATGTAGTGCACTAAGGTTAAATTTACCAACATATAATAGGAAATCCTTAGACTGAATCTGATTTTCTACAATGTTCCTGGTATTGTCAGAAGAACAAAAAAGAGAAAAAGTGTTGTATATTTTAAAACAGGTCACTTTACAAATCTTAACTGTAAAACTAAGTCAAAACAGATTTGTTTTCTGGGTGCCCATTGATTTTTGTTGTCTACATAGTCATTTAAATTGGTTACATTTCAGAAAATTGAAGTTAATTTAAATGAAAAACAGAAAAATATGCTTTTGATTGTTTCCACTGAGAAAATATGTAGCACATTTTATTGTCATCAGAAAATTAAAATAACCTCTGTGTATGAGAAGCAATGGGAGATTTGTAAAGAGGAGCCCACAGGAACACTTAATTTCAGAGTTTACTTTGATTAGTCACTAATATTTCAGTTAACTTCGTAAGACAAAAGAATGTATGTTTGAAAAGTCTTTATATTTGTGCCTACAGGCTCGAAGTAGAAAGATACTTAATAGATGGGTACTTTGTCTGGGACAGGGCATCTAAATTAGATGCTCATAAAAAATGCAGCAAACCTTTATTACTGTTTAGAGTCAGGTAAAAAAAAAACAAACACCTTTTTAAAAATATAAGTTATAATGCCAGCTGTATAAAACTCTTCACAAGTTATATATATATATATATATAAAATATATATATTCAAAATATAATACAAGAGAGGCTGTATTATTGATGTGCATTATCCAGTGAACCCTACTTTTTCCTCAGCTAATATATATGAAATCTACAATTTAATACATCTGTGCCAGTTTCTTGTGACTTTACATTCTTTAAAAAATATGTGTTTTGCTGGAGTTTTTTCTTCTTTTTGCTGATGTAGGCAGTGTGCCTGTGGCTGTACAGAAAGATCTGTGTCTCTTGAGTTACTGCCTTGATGTGGCAGTTCAGGGCTTACCTTGACTTCACTGCAGCTTCAAAACAACAACTGAGCTCTCCAGGACTGTTACCTTAGGACTTGAGTCCTTGATACTACAATTATGCAGCTGAATAATTTTATGAATCTGACTTATCTCATTAAATGCCTGGATAACTGCAGATTTTAAGT
This sequence comes from Corapipo altera, assembly GCF_003945725.1. NCBI lineage: Eukaryota > Metazoa > Chordata > Aves > Passeriformes > Pipridae > Corapipo > Corapipo altera. The sequence goes on along the minus strand of NW_020884879.1, from coordinate 2,631,364 downwards.
TTTATGATGAAAAAACAAAATCTTAATTTGAATAAACTCTTAGTTTTTACTTTTAAAACAGTGCTTTAATATCAACTCTTTGGCCAATTGAGGTTAAGAAATGTAATGTGAGAAAATACAATCCCATTTCTAGGATGTTGAAATGTCTTGGACAAGTAGTATACCTTGTGGAAAAGTGAAGGAACAGATCTTTTTTAAAAGACACCAAAACAGAAATGAAAAACTTGTCCTGTGCACTGAAGAGAGCAGAGTAATGCGTTTCCTGGTTTACAATGAAATTTGATCTGTATACACCATGATTTTTAAGTAATTCAAACCCAATCTAATGTGGCCAGAAGAGTTGCTCTCTGGCTAATTTCCAGTCAGGCTTCCCAGTTTAGTATAGTGTTGACAATAGATATTAAACAGCTGCCCCGATACAATAACTGTTTGTCCGGACGAGGTGGGATTTTTTCCTCCTTGAAAAATGGCAACCTGATGGACCATTTAAAATGTGTGGTGCAGAGCAGATTTTGCAACCCCACAGAAAATGAGAGGGAAGCAGATTTCTTGTTTCTATGTTCTTTCCTGGGCTTCTCCCCTGCCCTGCAGTGGGTCTAATCCATTGGTATAAAATGAAGGATTCGCATTGATTTCAGTGTTGTTTGGCTCACATCCCCCATATCCTCATTGTATTTTACTTTCCTTGGTGTTTTAGCAATACTGATCTGTCTATCTAGTTAGAAAGCTGACCAAAAAAATACCTCTACAGTGTTTCAGAAAACTCAGATAAAAGGTAGTACAGGACCTGCAGAGTGTTATATTTTAATATTAATAATGAAGCCTTAATGAAAACACTGCTGGAGAGCTTTAAATGACCACTGTGAAGTTGGTATTTTGAGTTATAATGAAATTATTCCAATTGTATGTTTCAGTAAATTTTATCTACCCTTGTTTCTTTAGAAGAAGACCTACCAGTGCATCAAATGTCAGATGGTTTTCTACAACGAATGGGATATCCAAGTTCATGTTGCAAACCACATGATTGGTAAGTGAAGTACTAAAACTTCTCAAAGACAGATAGCAATTTCTCTTACTCATGATCACCATTGCCTCTAAAATTAAACGGAGTTAAGGAGAAATTAATTGCAGATCCATCAATGATTAACCTAGGCATGATTGATTTTTTTACTCATATTATTAGACTTGATAAAGCCTTAGCATATTTTATTTTCTGCAAGGGCTAGTTTAGACTTCTGCAGAGAATTATATATCCACTGCCAGTCAAAACACAGGTGATTAGCAAATTAAACTTCTAATCATTTTTGCATTATTGAAAACAAACTAACAGGAATGGTTAATGAACTGGTTGTTAGCTTTCCGTAGAGTTTTAGACAGGTTTTAATTTCAGATGTTATTATGGTAATGACACTACTGTGTACTTCTCGAGCACCTCAGTACCAAAATCAAAACTGTTGAGTTTTTGTCATTAGGAAACATAAATAATTCAAATGGCCATAAAATAGTATTGTTTGTTATGTTTGAGCAGTCTGGAAAAAAATCCTGAGTATATCTGTATACAATTAAATACTATAATTTATTTGAAAAAATAAGGAATAGTGGTATACAGTAATGGAATCCACTTTTTAAGGTACAAGCATTTAAAAAGAGTCTTTTAGGATTCCTGAATCCTGATGTTTACAAAGCTGTTACAGTTGTAAATTGGAATAAAACAAAAGCTGCTTTTTCTTTGATATTCATATTTTCCTATTATTTGCTGATTCCCTTAGGTTTACCCATAATGTTTTCAATTTGGTAACCACTCAGTAATAGCACTAAGAGTTCTATCAGCCAATTAAATTTATCAAGCACATCATTTGCCCACTAATAAGATAACATTGCCAGGATTGTCTTGTGTTTTTTTTTAGTCTCCTTTCCAAATTTCACTTTTCAAAACAGAGATGAATATCATTGATTTTTTACTCCTGCTTTCCTTATGCTGGCTTTCTCACTATAACAGGAAAGCATGCAAAGCAACGACCAAACAATATGGTATAGAAACCAATAATTAAATATCCAGCAGAAGATCATTTGCTTGGGTTTTTTTTTCATTTTATATTTTAAAAATATTTAGTTTGATGCTAAACTTTTTTTTTTTCTTTCATGGTAACATGCAAATATCTTCCATGAATACTTAGCAATTTGGCTGCAGTGTGAAAGAAAGTTACCTGCCAAAACTTAAGAGCCCGTTTTTCTGTGTGCTTTATTTAAGTTGATATACCTTTAGAGCATGAGCATTTTATATATTTTTCATAAAAATGAATAAATGGAAGTGACAAACTGGTTTTGTAAAGGAGCAAAGCCATTTACCTGTTGGGTTAAGCCTTAATTTTGATATTTTGTATCTTTCGGTAGGAGATAATTTGAACTGCTTCACGGTATTCAATCTGTGTCAGTAACATGGAATTTAAAAGCAGGGTACTACTAACAACAGCACTCACCATTTCTGCTGTTTTATTTGACGTTCAACGTGTTCTTAATTGTAGCATGCAGTGATACTGAAATGTGACCGGAAATATGGATACTGTGCGTAAGGGATAGAATTGATGGTGTGTTTGCTTGCCACCCACTTCCCAAGTGCCTCACATTTTCAGAATAGGAGCTCACTTATTTCATGAAATACTCAGACTTATTTTTTTTCCTCTGTTTTCTGGATGAGTTTTATTAAAGGGTCAGAATGGGAGGAGCGAAACAAGGAGAGAGTCAGTAAAACAGGACAAATCCATTTAGCTGGCTTCAGCCTGCAGATCTGAAAAGACATATTTTCTTAAACTGAGCTATTAACTGCTGATGTTTTATTTCTAAAAGCTGGAAGAGGTTGAATGAGAAAGAGAACCTTCTAAAAAAATATTTAATTGTTTTGTCTGTGTTCTATCTAATCATGCATGATATTACTTCATGACATAACCATAGTGACACAGATTTAAACGTGCTTAATATAAAATCTTCCCAGTGAAATAAAGGAGCCTGCAAAACATGCAGGGAGATTTGCCGGTCATGCGTGTGGTAATCCGTGTTCAGTGGAAGATTCTTATCTGCACTGCCAGACTTAACAGAGCAGCTCCTAATGATGTAGCCTCGATTAAGCAAATGCGAGGGGATTTTGTGTTGAGGTGGAGTGAAAGGACTATCAGCGTTCTGGAGAGTTTTGAATGTGACCTCGGAATTGAAGCACAGGGAAAAATAATTTCTGTTCTCCAATTCTGTTAGTCTTCTCACCGCTAATTGGATTTTTCCTTAGCTATCTTTCTAATTTTACTCTCCCCCCTCCCCTTTAATTTATATCGTTGTTCGCAGGCCCTTTTCCAAGACCACGTTCTGTCTAGAGAGAAAGGTTCAAGGGGTGACATCAAGCTATTTAAAATTAGCCATAGTTTGTGTGTATTTGTAGGTAGGCTTATAGTATTCATACATAATACAGAAAACAGGCACACAAACACAGTTGTGTGAATATATATAATATATACTTATAGTTGTCTGCATGCATATCAATATGTAGATTGAAAAATATATTAAATGAAACACTGAAGTGAATATTGACTTGTTGACACAGCACATTAACCAAACAAAAAAACCATGGTTTCCTAAAGACATTGGTCCCTCCCTTTTTTACATGTATCTGATAAAATCTGTCTTCTTGCCCTGATTTCCTAGTAGGAGATTGGCAGAATAGGATGTAGTGTCTTTGATCCCCTGGGGTAAGCAAAGTAAGAAAGCTTTGGGAAGATGCAGAGAAAGAAAAGAGTTTGCAGGCAAGGGAGGGGGAAGATAATGTGGCAAGGGAAGAGTTAAAAGCCAATAATGTGATAATCCCTAGATCAAATGTAGGGGCAATAAATGCCTTTACAGACATCACTGCACTGTGTCAGGAACTGTTATTTCCTCTCACAGTAAAATGTTCCCATTATCTGTGTTGTGGTTATTGATGGATGTAGTGTCTTCTTACCTGAAGGATTCCATAATCATAACTCAGAAAAAGGGAGGCAGCTGGGACATGGGACAAACGTGAAAGTGCAAAGTCATCTGCCAAACTCACTCTGAAATGAGTAGGAACCACTAATAGAGACAATGCTCAGCCCGCTCGGGGAAACAGTTGCTACCCACTATCGTGATGCAGTTTGAGAGCCTAGAAAAGTTGATGGCGTCCCATCTAATTACTGTGCCCCTTGAACATGATCCCGGGATGTAAACTGAGTTCATGTTGCTAACATCCACAGAGAGAAGTTGCATTATGGAAGGTCACTGAGGCAAAGCTATGCTTATAAAACCCCAGTGTGAAACTTAGACTTTTAAATAAGGCAACTGGAATTACTTTGTTGGCTAAAATAGCTCCACTGAGGGTAGGTATTTTTAGGTTGTGTATATGTGTGTGTTTTTGTCTAATCAAATATAATCTCAACTAGACATTTAGCAGGGGAAGAGGGATTAGAAGCTATTTGAAAAGCCTCTTACTCTTCTTTGTTAGGAGGGTATATAGCATTTTTACAGATTTTATTATACATTTCAATCAATTCAACAAGAGGGATTATGCCACCTAATGGAAAATAAAATCTGCCAATGACCCAGTGAAGTGTAACCTTAAGTATCTTTGACAACAATGCAATCTACATTCATTATTATACAAGTTATCTATTCAAAAGATGTCATAGGGGCAGCTTTCCCCAATAACTACATGTTTATTACTTCTAGAACTTTCCATTCTAAAACTGCTCTGCAGCCTTTAATCAAGTCTTCATAACATCTTTGTGATGGGACAGGGCAGTAAACCTTTTCCATTGAACGGATCAGGACAAAGAGGCATAGAAGTGGAATTCCTTGCTTGCATTAAGTGAGCTAAACTTCAAGACTTCTGACTGCCAGATCTGTCCACGCATTTCTAGACACTGTGCTTCATCAAGCAATGCCTGTGTTTGCTTAAACTACACACTGATTTGCTGAAACTACTCAGGCTTAGGCTAGAGGACACTAGCAGACTGAAAGCAAGGCAAACCGTAGGGTTTTTTTAAATAGGCCCTGTTTTTTGGCATTATTTTGGACCTAGATGTAAGCATGTACCTTTATTTGGATAATTTGTAAGAATGATTGCTGAATGAAGACCTGGATGTTGGAGTGTGTATTGAAATTTGTGGGGAAAACAATTTCCAACTTTGGAGTGGGAAAGGAGGAAACATAAATCCAGGTGTGTTTCATATGGGTTTAGGAAGTATTGTCATAAAAGGTAATTCTTCAGTCACTTTCTTTCTTCTACTTTTCCATCTGGGTGGAATACATAGCATTTTTAGCAGCTTTCTTTGAGAAAATTCTATTTCTGTGTGTCTGTGGAATTCTATTTCTTCATGGTGTCTGTGGAAAAGAGGCTTTCTGGCATCCTTTTGTTTTCATCACATAGTTTACAGTTGACATTTGACCTGAGAGAGTAGAAAAAGAGTCTGCCGTTGTTTGTGTTGTTTGCCAAACTCCACTGCTTGTCCTATTATTTTCTCTGTTATTTTAAGCAGACAAGCTAAACATTGTTTCATCTTTGAGTGATTCCTTTACATCTGTAGTATCTGATGCAGTTCAGTGTAAATAGACTAAACAGTTGCTGTAGCAGTTGCCTAGGATTTTGCACACATGCAGCATTGCTCAGAACGGGGGGGAGCTCGGACACATTTAGCTCAGGAAAGGAATTACTCCATATAAAATTATGAGGCTCAACAGCAGTAGTGTAAATTTGTAAGTGCTCTGAGTAAAGTGCTGTTAGGCATGAGATAATGTAAAGAGATGACATTGCCAAGAACTATTTATGAAAAGCTTAATTTTTTTCACTCTGATAATTCTTGACCAATAATTACCAGCTTCTAATTATCTATTTTAGTTAGAAAGAAATTTCTATCACTATGGAGGTTGGCATTGCAACTAGCGCATAAATCCCCAAAGAGGTAAATGTGTTCCAAACAGCCACAAACAACTGTCTCATGAAACATAGTGAGCAAATTGCGAGCCGCTGGCTGTGCACAACAGAGCAGCACATTTACCATTGAGGACTGATCAGGCTGACAAAGAGAATGACAAAGGGGGGAAACAGCCACAATCTTTGTAGCTAGCTGCTACTTTTGTCGAAGAAGGAAGCAAGTCCCAGTGTCATAGCAAGAACCACTAGCCCTCTGAAGAGTTGAGGAGTGAAGGGGAAGGGTGTCATGGTCAAGATTCAGTACCTTTTTGAAACCCTACTTTTGACAGTTAATAAATAGGTAATTTCTGACAAGTAAACAAATTTTCCTTTCTTTAATCTTTTCAGTATCATGTATAAAACAGATTTTGTGAAGTATGTTGTGGTGGTGCGAGAGCTTGTTTTTGAGTGAAGGATGTTATGTAGCATTCGGCGAGGTAGCAGGTATGAGCAGGAGAAGGAAATGAAGGGAAAGGAAAAAAAAGGTGCCAAGCACTGAAGTTTGAAAGGAAATGGGAAAACAGGATGAAGCAATCCTGCAGCTGACAAGAAAAATTCTAGTTTACACCAGCAAATACTTCATCAAATACCAAGTAAACAAATCTATGCTGGAACAATTGTATTTTAAAAAAGAAGAGTATGTAGAAAATGAGACCTAACATTTTAATTTCCGTGCAGAGAAATTTTACAGCTGTGTTTTACAATAGCAAGTAGTATGTAACCATTAGAAGATGTAAAGACACATTTTAGTGCAGGTCATGATTTTTGTTTTTTTCAGCGACAGTGATATAAGTGTATAATATATATATATGCTTGAGTGTTGTGTGGATGTGCATGTTTGCATTATGCATGTATTAACTGCCTGCATAATAAACCTATAAAAATAAGTCATCCTATTTGCCTCACATTTGTGTAGTGTACATTACAGTACGTGTGGACAACATCATTGATGTCAAGACAAAGGAAATACCTCAATCAGCTTTCTGGAAATCAGCCCAAAAAATTTTTTGTCTGATTGTAATAGCATGCAGCATTCATACATTCCGTTATTTGTCTAATGCCTAAAGTCATTAAACCCCATGATTTTCCTTTCACTTATGGAGAAAGCTGTGCTGAGCAACTAATACTTGTTGCACCATGTTGGCCTCAAGTAATATATCTTCAGAATGTCAGCTTAATCACTGCAGTAAATCTGATGTTGTGAAGTCTCTCTTACCTGATATTTGGAGATAAAGAATCCAAATATATGGATCTACAGACTAGAGGAGAAAGGAGGTGGAGACTTCCTTTCGTTGGTCCTTTTTCACTGGTTTATAAGTAGTAAGAAATGGAAATTGTCAATTTATAGTGAAGAGAAGGATCATCCCTCTTAGCATCAGGAAATCATTTGGATGCCTGGGAATCTCCTGTTTACAGGCAGATCTGGCAAGTAAAAAGTTAGAGGAAACTTGGTCACCTTCTGTGCAAAATGAGTAGATGTAATTGAAATACCCAGGAAAACCAGTATTTGGAATTAAATCTGATAAAACGTAGGTTTATTTCATGAGAAGCTAGGTTACAAAATAGGCAAAATCTGGGCTGTTTAATACTAACAGGAAGCTACTCTCTTGTGGGCAATGCTGGCTTATTTGAAAAGCCCATAAAGGGTTTCTGCATGGACCATACAAAAGGGATACTTTCTCTTTAATAGCCATCTGTACAGGAGAGATGAGAAGTGGGCCAGGTCATCTCTCCTCAGCTGTCATGATATTAACGTAGGTAATGGAGCAAGCTCTGCGTTCTGCTGGGTGTTGTTTTTCATAGATGTTCATCGATTTACACAGATAATTCTATTTATTTCTTAGAGTTGGTCCAAGCAAACAAGGCAGAATAACAAACACCAAAGCATTTCAAATGACTTTATCTTTGTTGTTTAGTAATGTAACTTTTGTCTAAAAAATGGTGTCACACCTACTGTGCAGATGGCTGCATGATTTGTAAACCAGCCAAAACATTTAAACAAATGTGTGATCTGGGGATAGATTAAATAAAGGATAAAATGGAGTGTGGACCACAAATTCTAATAATCAGATGATTTTAAGTTGTGTGTGGTGTGGAGCGATGGTTGCGGCGATAGCAGGGAACGCTTGCCAATGACAGCAAGGTGCCTTACAGATCTCAGGATGGAGCCTGTGGCCTAGTAGGCCTCAGTTTGAGAGCTGCACATTTGCTGTACAGCTGGCAGCTCTGTATGGGGACATCAGATAAAACTTATGTAAAATGAAGTGTTATTGCTTAGTATGAAATTGTGCGGGGAGGGAATTTGCAGACAGTAACTGAAAACAGAATTCATGGTACCAATGAAGCAGACTGTAAATATGAAGAGGCTTTAATTATCTGCGCAATTTAACAAAAAATTCAAGATGTATTTGGAAACAGCAAAGGCAGCTGTAAACACACTGGAGCAGCACCATTCACTGGGCTACAGGTTCTGGGCGTCACCTATTTGGGTTACGGGTGCCCCATCACTGCCACCCTTGGTCCCTGGGTGCCTGCTTTCCTCCACCAAGCTGCTCTGCTTGGAGCTGGTGCTTCCTTTCAGGGGTTTGAAGCAGCAATGACTGCTTGCTTTTTGAGACAGCTTTCAGGAAAGTCTCTCCAGGCTTTTAAGATCATAAATGGTTCAGCCAGGACACAGTTTGCTAACAACTATGAACCCTTTTTTGGGGCGGGGGGAGGGGTGGTGGTGGGGTTGAACCTTGGACTGAAAAAATTTTAAGAAAATAGAATGAAAATGTCTTATTATTAAATATTAGTAGTAATAATAATAATAGTAGTTGTAATAATAATAATAATAAAAATAATAAAAGGAGTATCTAAAAAATGCCCACAGTACAGGCTGGAGTTCATTCTGTAAAGAAATGAAGCAAGATGCATGGGAGCTTCAGATGTTTCCTGCATAAATGCCTGTGGTATGAATAGCACTCAACAAAGGGGACGCTGTCAAAAGGCAGTTCCAGGCAGTGTCAAAGTCGTTCCCTTCCTTCTACCTGCCGTAAGATTCTCCTCCGAGCCATGGCAGTGATATACTGAGTATGTTAATACTTAGGCACCATGGGCTGAATTAATGGCAGGGTGTCAGCCTTCCCTTTTGTTCTTTGCTGCTGACCATTTGAATCGCAGGCTTTATCAGTAGCCGTAGCACATTTCCATAGCCGTGTTTAGCTGTCAGCACCAAGGGCAGCCTCACCACTGCTTTTCTAAACCGCCCCTGTTCCGAGCAGGGAAGCCTCCGATTCTTCAAGGGGGCTCATCCCAAGGTTTCTCCCTCCGATGTAAGCACGGGAAGCGAAACAAAAGAAGCCAATATGGAGAGTGGGTGTCGAACTTGAGCTGCTCATATTGTTGCATTTGGTGAGCTGACGGGGTTTCGTAGGTCACCTTTAGAATTATGCCTATGACAGCAGTAGCTACCTGCCAAGATTGCAAGGTATCTCACAGCTCTCAGGATGGAGCCTGTGGCCTGGTACGCCGCCGTTGGAGGGGCACACATTTGCTGTACAGCTGGCAGCACTGTATGGGGCAGCAGTGTGGGCTGTTAGGGAGCTGGAAAGGAGACAAGCATGAAATTTCTTCTAACCCCAACTCTGTTTTTCTGTACTGTTGGCTGCTTCTCAGTTTCTTGACAAAAAAACCAATCAGGCACCCTTTAATCCGCCTGTGATTACCAGTGGTATAAAAAGAGAAGCATAATGAGGAAAAATGCCTCGTTTTGTTGCCTTCAAAAGCCAACAAATTGGAGTTAACTTGACAGGAAGTGGCTTAATAATTAGATTATTTATTTATTCCTGACACATATCCCCCTGTTACTAGTCTCAGGAGATCCTGTAGATGGTACGATTTTCAAGCTGCCATTACTTCGCTGTCTTCTGTGAACAAAGAAGCTACTGTCTATCAGTCAATTAAATGCACTCTTTAAGCAGAGGCTGAGAAGTCCTCAATGGATAGAGCCCTGGGACATTGTGGCTGATGATTCCTTTCTCTGTACTGTACATCACACTCTCAACTACAGTCCCCACAGAGATGGAATAAAGTCATGCATTAAAATATCACTTGTTGATTTGTTTGCTAATGAAGAGCCATTGAAATGTTTGTGTGTTTCTGTGGCAAAATTGTTGATAAAAGGACTACTTGCTTGCATATCTTACTTCATCTTCAGTAAGCGCTTATTTAAGACTTACTGAAATTAAAGTCAACAAATTAAGGAAAAAAACAGAGAGATGGATAATATTGGTTTACTTGCAATTCACATCAATGTAAATAACACTAAGGACAACAAGAAGAGAGAAAGGGGAATAATAGTACTTCAGCCATGTCTGTTATAATTTTCATTAATAACAGTAAGGATCTCTGATGGTTTTTTCCTGATGCGATAGTGGGCACCTATTTTAAATAATGAAAATGCTAAAGTATTCCTTTAAAAATTATCCTGGACATGTAAGGATGTTATATTTAAAAAAAAAATTGAGGGTTTTTTTTTCTGGGGTTTTTTTTTGCATTTCTTTCTGGATTTTAAATACACTCAGTTAACAAAAACTTCTGTTACTGAGAGATCAACTCTGTGGCATTGCCCTTTTAGTTGAGGAAAGTACAACCATGCCAAGCTAGTTAGTAATGCTGGTTAAGGGTACATGCTTAATGCAAAATCACCAAGGTTGTTCAAAGCTGGAGCTTCTGAGCTTAACACCCTCTCTTACTCTCCCCACCCACTCCCTCCCTGCCAGGCTTCCTAACTGGATCTTAACATAATCTCTGCCTTTTTACCATTCTTCTTCCACCCTCCAAGAACCCAAATCACCAGAGTGGACTGATGCGGACCACATTTTGTGCAGGACTGGAGAGAAGGCCTTTTACAAAAGTTGGCATATGTGTATATCTTTCTCCACACTGAAAATCATTAATTGGCAACATCCATCTAAAGTTGATGCACGTCTTATGCTGCTTATCTTAATGAGCTATATTTGCTCTGAAGAAGTATAGATAGTGCTATAGCAGTACTCTAGTGAACTGAATTCTGTTCTGAATTTAGCCTCTGTATCCCCACTTGCAACTGCAAATAGAGCCTGCAAGTGCTGTTTTATATATATATGTAAAAAATATACATAAAGTCACTCACTCTAGGATTATTGTTTTCAATGAATTTAACAACAAGCTATTGGGAATTAATTCAAACCAGCCTCAAATTGGAGTGTTTCCTATTCCTATCCTGTTATTCCAACTCATTTTATTAGAAAAAGCTTAGATACTCAGAGGTGTTCTATAATAGAAAATGAATTTGAAACCCATTCATTAATTGGTGATTAATACATTTCAGGATTAGTTTAAGCAAGGCCCTACCTCCTGCCCAGTCAAGTATGTTCTGGTTAATATCCAATTATCTGCACCTTCGTACTTATTATGTCTTAATATTTCGGATATGATAACCAGAAACTTGAGAGTAATGCTAATGAGGAGCATAGAACAGGAATTAACCGGTGACACTCTCAATGATCCTTACTGAGGAAAGTAACTCCTTCAATCTCCTCAGCATAGCAGTCAAGCCACCACCACACTTTCAGTAAGCAGTACTTTCAGTGCAACTGTTATGGGAGCTTAGAATGATATTTATGTTAAAATCCGTATTTTTACATGCCTCATAGACAATCTGTGGTTAGAAGATACTCCTGCACATTCTTTTTCACATGTAGAGTTGCCTTATTTACATAGAGTCAGCAGAAAATTAATAGTAAAGTAAAATGGTGATACCTACTTCAAATACAAGCTGTTTTGTGATTGAATGCACCCTATTCTGTGCATGGGTATATGCATGTGTATATGTAAGCTGAACTATCTATCATGTCCTTTAGCTTGTAATACAGCTGCTTCAGCAACCAGCAAACCATGTACACGTGTCTGTGAAATAAATAAAAAATTTTAAAAAAATCTAATTTAGAAATGTGAAGTGTAAATATTGCTGAATCAAAATTTTCCATGTACAAAGTTGTCAAGCCCTTAAAGTTCAATCTCAGGATTCCCAACTGTGAAGAAATTATTACATACCCTCTTAGCAAAACATACAAATAAAACCATTGCACCAACACATCCGTGGGGTAGAACTGAGTAATTCTGTCATGTGGCCTTAAAATAATGTAGTTATAGAGGTAAATGTAATGTATAGAGAGAAAGAAAGAAGAAACATTCCTTTTGGCATATTTTTTTTCTTAACTAAGTTACTGTTTGAATACGTTGGGCAAGTCAGAGCATTAGGAGAAGCCCCAGAGGAAATGAAACAGTGGACATAGTGAAGGAGACCTGTTGCTCAAAGGTGCAAAGCCACATAACACGTTAATTTTATTACATGAATATAATCTGATATATATGGTACTTATCCAAGAGACTTTACAGGATATGCTATTCATAGTGCAATGGACAAAGCTTAGTTCAAAACACTGTCTCATTCGCTGTGATTGTGATGAAAGGTACCAGTTTCATGTTTGGATTAGACTGAATGATAAAAGGAATAGTATATTTTTATGATCAAAAGCAATCATAAAACACATGTACAGTGACCAGTGTTAATGATATGCCTGTAACATCCTACTTTGGCTTTCTTTTTCCAGTGCCTAACCATACAATTCAAATTTTCTATCATACAGCAGTTTTTAGAGTGTTGCAGTTCAGGACGGCAGCAGTATATTCTTAATATCTAGCTGTTTGGCTAGGCACTCTTTTTCCCAACTCTCTCACAGGCAACCTTTACAATGAACCCACTGTTCTTCTGGCTTCACTGCCTTTCATTGCACACCTATGTGAGTGCCAAGACATTAGATAACTGTGCAAAAAAATCTCCCCTACACCAAGTCACTCAGATGAGACTCCTGCAGAGCACTGTGTAATTTATTGAGCAATTTGGGAGATGTTGATGTTTACTACCTCTTTCAATTAGACTCTCAGAATCAATGCAGCCTTCTATTTCCTTCGAAGTTTGGTTAAAAAGCCTAACCCAAATATCACTTAGTGCAAAGTGTGATTTGCGAACTGTCATAACATGATCAAATCAAAACCAATTTTCACCAGAGAGCAGTTAAATACTCATCTCTTCAGCTGAGTGACATTTCCCTGCCAAATCTGAACTTTTAACCCACACTGCTCCTTGTGTGCTGTTATTCTTCAAGTCAGATTTAACAGGGATGGTATTTTTAACCTCTTTGGAGGTTATATATATAGCTGAGCTTAAAAAAAAAGAAGGCTAAAATGTAAAGTATAAAAATAAAAATAAATAAGTGAAAAATGAAATAAATAGGCTTGGGCATAGAGCTAGCCTAGAAAACATAATCTTAGGGATACTTCTTAATAATGGAAAAATTTGCTACTTTTACCTGCTGCATTTGCACTAGTGATGGAGTATGCCTAGCAGTGCAGACCAGAATTGTACCGCCAGGAAAAATCCTTCATGGTAGTGCATGGGAATAAATTAGGTGACAGAAAATAGGACTCTAATTTCTATGATATGTCACCTAGGTTATCGTATTTTACATCAACTGCCGCTTTTGTGCTGCATGTGCATCTCTTTCAACTCTTGCAATAGGTCCTTCAGGCCAGTCTTTCTGTGGGCTGGTAATTTTCTTTGTCTCCTTTAACCTAAAGCTTCAGTAGGAGATGTTCTCTTCCCTGTCAAGAAAAACACTCTCAATACAGTTCAGCTGCCCTTTCTTTCCTAAATGTATCCTTCCCATCCACAGATTTGGAAGGATCTTTGACTCGAAGTTCTCTTCCCACATTGTCTCCCACACAATATTAAAAGTTGACTTTTTCATCGCATTCCATTGTTTCTCTCTTTCTCCTTTGCTTTGTGGCATTCTCCTTGTTTGGAAGGGGAACTCCTTTTTTTTCCAAGTCCTGTTTTCACATCTTTGCTTGGCATGCTACAAAGACAATTTTTAGTTCAGAATATCAAAACAGGAGTCAGAATGGGTGCAAGTTTGTGGTGGTTCCAGCATTCCCAATTACTTCTTCACTAGCCTAGAACAAGCCATTGACATGTGAAATGGAGACAGTACTTAGCCATAGAGATTTTTCAAGACAGATTAGTTAATGTACATTCAGAAGGAAAAGTACCGTAATGCTGTAAATAGCAAGCTGTTAAATCATTTGTGTTTTTTATTATCTCTTGGCTAATGGGGAATTCTGCTGCTTGCCTTAGAGCTCCCAAATTTGGTTCATATTTCCTATCCATTTCAGAGTGCAATTTAAAAAAAATATTGTTCCTCCTTTACTGTATCATCACTCCTCACAGATGCTGTCCAGCTGATTTCTATTCTTGACATCACCTGCTCCACACAACAGAAATCATCCTTTATTTCTTCCCCAGTCGGAACCAGATAACAGAAAGAGAGTTAACAGAAAAAAAGAGTTAACAGAAACTGTGATGGCTTCCTTGAGTCAATAACACTGGCTTATTCCTCTTCAGAATTTGTCCTTCATCAGTGCAATTCTGAAAGTTGCTTCCTCTACACTGCAGGTCCTGTACCCTGCACAAATCTCTTTCTCAATTTCTTTATATTCTACTGTCATATGAAAACATTTTTTTCCCCCTTACCTAAACCAGTTGAATTCTTTCATCTTTCTTGGCTGTCATTAACTTGCAACCAGTTATTGCTGTGCTTTTGTAACAAGTTTGTGGGTCCACACTATCAAATGTGTTGTCAGTCTTTAGCGTCAATCGCTTATTGTGGCGTTCAGCTAAGTTTTGTAAAAATAACACACTTGTGCACCTTTGGGAGAGTTTTAATTTTTCAGTATTCTCTGCCAAAATTACCTAATTTTTAATCTATAGTAGTGATTCCATACCAGCTATATCTGGCACCACAGATCTTGTAGCTTTAAATAGTGTGCCTTAATATTGCCCCCTTTGTATGCTGTATTGTAATGAGGCAACATCACTAAATTGAAGTGAAGGGTGATTGTTGCACAGGGAAGACTACTACACCGTGGGGTCTATTTGCACCAGATTATTTTTTTATTGTTGTTATTACAACCCATCTTCTTTACTCTCCTGATACCAAACTTGCTTTTGGACATCCATGCAGCACAGGGGATCTTTAAAAACATTTTGGACATCAGCTTGGCTCTTAGGTACACACCGATGACTGTTCAATTCCAGGCTCTGGTATCCTGGGTGGCTTTGCAATACTTTAGTGATACCAGCTTGGTCTGTTCACTAGACTTGCAGTGTTCTTCATCATTTGCTCTTAAAAAAAGTATTTGTTGCTGATAGAAGTGACAGACATTTCTTGCTAACCATTTTCAGACAGGAGCAATACTAGATTTATAACAAGTGGAACATGCTTTTTACCTTCTTGCTATTCCCCATACATTTTACAACACAGAAGAGTGTAAGAATGATTTTGCTTGAGCTTTTTCCTTTCCTTTTGGCACTGTGTTCACATTCAAAGGAAGAATTATAGCAGTGGTGTCAATTTATCATCCATGATCTCTAGGAGCCTTCTGCAAAATCCAATTTCACCCAAGAAAGAAAAATTATTATTATTGTGAAGATACAAATATTTTAATAAAGACATTTTCTTTTCAAAAATCATTCAAATCTACAGTGGCAATGTCTGAACATCGGCTTCAGCAAGGTAAGAGTGCAGATTTCTGCCCTAATTGTAGAAGAAGCAGCCTTCATCCATGCAGGCAAGTTTTAACTGATTTGTCAGATGATAAAGTGTAGGATAATGATTTATTTTGTGTGTATGGAGACAAAGAAATTGTCCTGTGTTCTACAACAAAGGGGGCAGCTCAGAAGACCATAGCAGACATACTTACTGGAGGTATAAAGAACCATTGTACATTCCCATATACCCTCATCTCTGTCGCCTGATGCCCGATCACTTTTGATCCATTTGGTAGCAACATTTCTGTCACCCCTCCCACTGAAGCTTGGGGATTCAACATGCCCCCTGGTCCTCTGCTAAGGGGTAGACATAGAAAGTACAGCTCATTGCATGACTTGCACAGTATCAGGGCTCCCAAATGTGTTGGTCTGTGGTTCTGGAGGCCACATTCTTTGGTCCTGTCCTTGCCAAGACTGTTTGAACCAAGAAAAGTGTCCCAAAGCGTGAGTGTCACAGGGTTCACAGGCTCCATTGTGTACCGCTGTCTGTGTCTGTCAGCGTAAGTTTTAAATGGGCTTGCATGGCAGCACCGGACATCCAGAATTGTAATGAAAAGGTCTGATCCTGAAAACATGTAGCTACGCATAAGATTTCATTCACGTGAATAGATGTCATAAGCTTCCTTTTATGCAGGAATAAGTCTGTATCTGTTCTCAAGTATTTGTAAGATTGGAGCCTAAATTGCCATTCCGGGTGGTATTTTAACAACATGTCCTAAACGCAGAAAAAAATGTAAGTCTTCTGTAATGAAGTCATCATCCCATTAAAACATCTTTTTTCCCTCAGTGATACCAAACTCAAATTTTGAGCTGTAATTTGGATTTTTTCCATCTTTATGAAGATGGCACATTTTTTTTCATTGCGAGGCAGGTTTTTTTTCCCCTCAGTTTCTTCTTTAACTTAATATGGTGGCCCTGTAGCATTCCCATTCAAATCACAAATTAGAGCTGATACACCTTGAATTGAACTATCAATTCTTTTAAAACTGACGCCAGTTCCACCCTACTTGGTCATACAAACTTCCGATTATGGGCCAGAGAGCATTGATTTTTAGCTGTCATTTCTAGCACACACACTGTAGAATTGAAATTTAAACCTTAATTCAGTCTATAATACAATTAATTTTTAATGTGCAGTAATACTAATTGAAATAACCTGAATTTAGTAAGTCACCACAAGACATTTTCAAAAGCAGGAGTCTCCATCGAGAGCTGGAAGGACGGATAATCATTGTTACAGTGTTTACAGAATAAATGCACACTCTGCAGGCAATTCCATGCCAAGAATTGGGGGGTTTTGGTAGTTTATAATAATATATTTCATTGTGGATTTTAGTATTTTTTCAGTGATTCTTGCTGAAACACGTGTGTTGTTGTGAACTAAGTTACTTTAATTTTGTTTTGATGGAAGTGTTTATAGACTATTTTCAGTCTTACATCTGTATTTTTAACATGGCTGTCACTGTATTATGTAGTTATCAAAGGCATTGTAATGTGCAGAGAAACATATTCAATTTTCTACCTACAAAATGGTCAGCCATGCAATTTCTATGTCTGATAAACCAAAGCTGCATGTTCTCTACCTGACTCTTTTTTTCCCCTAGGTTTGCCTTTCATATAAGCAGTATATCTTGTGCCATCCTGATTTCACTACATCATTTTTAATTTTCAGATGTGATCTATTCAGAAGCTTTAGTGAGGAGGATGGAGAGGAGATTTAATGGCAGAGGAACAGATTTTATGCAATTAACCAAGGAGGGATTTAATCATTTGTATAATAGCAAGATGCCATTGCTACATTTCTCTGATAAGAAGGAGTACTTCTTACAGTGCATCAGTTCATCTGATGAATGAGCTTGTACAGTGTTGAAAGTGAGCACCAATGTTAAGAGAAAAAAAAGTCATGTGTTTTATATCATCCTTTCATGGCTTTCACTATTTAATAAGCCAATAGTGCTGTTAATTATTTAGCAAAGGTTCCCTCAAAACCCTGCCATATATTCAAATGGGATTTTGAGACATTTTACAGCACATAAGTAAAAATTATGCTTTAGTTCTCAAAATGGTTGTAACATGGCATATTTCATAAAGGAAGTGCGGGACAACATGGCATAAACACATTCAGCAGATTTCACACCAACAGAACATCAGAATTGATTCCCATTTTTCAGATTAAAAGTTAAAACTGACTCCCATTTTGTCAGATGAAAGCCGCACTAAGTTTATTTGCATGCAATAATAAAACATCCTTATAACTTTCAGTAAAAACCCTGAGACTCACAGCGTGGTATCTTAAAGGCTCCTTACCAGGACATCGTTTTTAACAATGAACATTTTCTGGGTTGGGGTGAGAGAAAAGCAAAGATCTTGTTGTTGCCCTCTTCTGAGGGCAACACTTAGTACACCATTAGGTAACACTTTTAGGTTCTGTAGTATGCAAAATAGAGATTTAATAACATAGCTGCTGCATGATGTTGTTAATCAAACAATAATAAATCATTAGAAACCCTGTCTTCTTTGACAAACGTCTGCATGTTTCAGATCCTTGTTGTATGCTAATTAATCCTCAGTAAGTACTTGTATAATAATTAAATGTCTTGCACTTAAAGTACAGCCAAGCTTATTTATACTGTTTAAGGAAGTGAATCTCTTGTTGTCTTTGGAAGGTATTTGAGTTCCATACATGTTGCGATGGTATTCATCTGTTTCTTGGAATAACTCACAGATTTTTGCCCCTGTTCATATATAAGAGTAAGCTACAAAGGTTGGGTGAGCCTGTCTGGCTGTTAAGTCAGTAGGTTTGCTGCTGCTGCCGGTTTGTGTGTGCTCCTGCCCCATGCAGAGGCAGCACAGCGGTTCTCCTGGCTGCAGTGACGGGTAAGGGACAGCTTTGCAGGTGCTCAGCTGCCTGGCTTGAGCCTCACGCTCTTCTGTTTCTTGGGGATATCTCCAGTCCTTCTGTTTATTACTTAGTCTGTGAGCTGTGTGCAAGAACTTGGGCCCGCTGAAGAACTGTATTTTTGCATGTTCCTATAAAAAATAAAGGCTACTGTTGGTGGGTATAAGACATATTTAGTACGGCACACAGTGGTTAGTTTAACCCCTGAAGGTGAAAAGCAGTGTTTTTCTGTAAATTTTATTTTCTGTTTGGATGAATGTAAGTATTTTTTTTTTAATTTTCAATTTGTATCACCAGTTCCTTTGTTTTTACTATTGCAGAAAAATTACTCACTTTGGAAGAAATACCAGTGTAGCCTGTTTGAAAATTATTTGAGTCTGCTTTAAATGTTGGATATATTTTTCTTGAGGAATCATGTTCATGTGCATGGCATATTTGTTTAAGTATTCAAAAAATTAGGGTGTTAATTGCATGCATGTGTGTGAATATATGGAAAGGCCTATATAGTTATATAGGGTAGACATACTTAATATGCATAGCTTGATGTATGTTGACCTCAGGTTACGAGAGTAGAAAATCCCATTTTCCAGCTTGTTTCAAATGTAGTAAAAATGCTGCTTCAGTTGCTTTATGCTACTCACATTGGGAAAGGTGCTTATACTGTGATAATTATCATCAAGGAATATTAATGCGTTCAGCATTTGTAACCCAAAAACTCATTATAGCTTAAGCTGTGCATCATCTGTGAAGAGAGAACTTTGCCAGAATTTGCTCTTCACAGGGGTTGCCTCCTGCTTGTGATGGAGTGGTCAGAGTATTGTAGGAGGTCACTTAGGCTATTTTTGAAAGCTCAAGTTTTGCAATTTTTGATTCACTACCTTCTGTCTAAGTAGCTTAGCATTCCCCCTCCAAAAAAAAATTTTTGCTTTCTCTAACTGAATGCCTGGTGAACTGCATAAAGCTAAAAGATTGCATCTGATTATGTGCAGAGGCTAAAGGTGTAGACATAAGTATTACGCATCAAGGTCACAGAGACTTCAGAGTTCATATTCCATCACCGTACATGAGATTTGCACAAACACCACTGTCACTCGTGATAATGGGATCTGGTCATTCCAATCATGTGGTCTTTGATAAGAATCTGGTTTCTTACTTGTGTTAAACTCTTGATGTTTTTGGTAGCAACTTCCACTTCAGTATTTATGTATTCTAGGATTATATTTTGATTCCTTAATACTATTTCACCATGAAAATAAGATTTATAATTTTTACACCTCTCTTGTCTTCCAAGCTCCTAAACCCACAGTTTAACAGCCTTCACATTTCTAAAATATACTTGAGCAGTTTGTTCAAAGCATCAGAGCCCAATTCTTTCCTCACTCAAGTTTCACACCAATGTCCCCCAGTTCATTGAACTGATTTACATTAATGTTGTTGAGAGGAGATTTAGTCCTGCACAGCTTATTTTGTATTTTCATTAGTACATCTCGTTGTGAGAGTCTGTATATGCCTGTACATTACACTGCCCAAAAGGTAGTAGAATGGTTACAGAATAAGATGGCTGAAATATCTAAAAATAAACAATCCCCTGCAATAAAGAATTTCTTTTTTGTTGACTTGGAACTGAAATCTACTTTCCAACTAAGCACTCTTTGCAGATGAATATCTGCTTCCACCCTTGGTAATGGAGACTGTAGCAGTGCCAAAATTGTGTTGTTCAGTGCTGTTGCTGCTGGAATTTTTAATATGGCTGGGGTTTATTATTTTTTCTTCCCAATGCTGATACAATGCTTGTAATTTCTCACTTTTAATATTGCCTTATGTTGCATGTTGTAGTTTGCTTTATGTTAGGAAGAGAAGACTGGCTTTTGCAGAGTGCTTTGTTTCTGAGGTCAGGATGTGAACCTGGCCTTGCTACCAGGAGGACTAGAAAAATCCATTTCATAACTTTCTGCAGGCCACAAAGAAGGCTAAGAAGAAAAAAAAACCACAAAACCCACAGGCTTAGTTTAGACCTGGTGAAGAGTTAGATTCATCAAGAGAAAAGCTTGCAGCTGATCAGCTTTTCTTGTCATAAAGAGTCCCTGCTGTCAGTGCATACTCCACTGATACAGCAAAGCTTTGGGGAGCCTTTCGAGTCTTTTCAACACCCACACATTTGTCCAGAAATACCTGAGTTGATAATATAGAAAGAATCTGCTGAAGTAAGAAATTGCTTGCCTATTAAATCACCCAAAATGAAGGGCTCAGAAAATAGGTAAACACACTCCTCATGAGCTGAGTGTGCGTATTACGGGCTTGCCCAGTTCACCGATGGGGCATAACTTTGGTTTGTGCAGCAGAGTGCTAATGCCTTGTAATGAATGGCTGTCTTGAACCAAGGAGAGATTCGCAGCAGGTGAGAACACTGTTGATGGGAAATAATACAGTACCATATCTGCTGTGTGAATGTAAACTTAATAATCGCTATGAATTTTGAGTAACCCTATTTCTTCCCTTCCGAAGAAACATTATGAAAAGATTGCTTCCAAATCCTTCTGATACTTACTATTCTTGTGATAGATGCCTTAGTCTTTACCTTGAGGCGCTGGAAATAAATGTATGTTCTTTGCAAGAGATAAGGATGTAGACTTTCAAAGGAGCAAATTGTATTTTCATGTTTAAGTTCACCATTTGCACTTGATGTGGTGAAAGCCAGATGTGAGGAATTACTTTTCAACATTATTTCTTCATCTTCTGTATCTCAAGGATTCTGCGTTATTATGCTAAAATGTTCTATTACATGTAATAAAGAAATGTTGGGAAACTGGAAATAGAGCAAGATTGCCTCCATCAATTTGGCTGTACTTGGATTGCTCTAGCTACATCTTAAATCACAAAATGGATCATCTTTGTGCAACATAATAATGTTACTGAAAAGACCAAATAATCTGCATTTGCTGATGGCATGAAAAATTAAACCATTTTCCAGTTTTCACAGTTCTTCCATTTAATCAAAAGGGAAAGTGCTGTGATTGTTCCTTATCCTGCTTACACCGACACAGTGAGCTACTAAGACGGTGGTTATGACGAAATGTGAGCAAAGACTTATGACAAAACAAATGAATTTAGAACTAGGGCCAGCATTTATTTTTTTAAATGTTAACATTCTCTCTATGCTTATTTCAATTTTATAACTGTTTGTCAAAATTCCTATTAAAGTACTGTGAGAAATGGGGAGTAAGCATGGAGGCAGCATCTGCTTTTCAGCCAGATCCCAAAAATACTTGCAAAATTTTTTAATTCATCTGGATCCTGTTTCATGGACAAGGCTTTTTTTTTTTTTTTTGTAATATAAAAAATCTTAAAACTCTCTCAATTTTTTTAAACAATAGGCTCTTTATATTAAAAAAACCCCAAAACAATATGTTGGTCTAGATGATTTATTTGATACGAATCCAAAAGCTCAGAGATTTATTGTATGTGTAAACTCAAAACTGAGAAGATTAGATATTGTAGCATGATGTTCAAAGGAGAGCTATTGGAATGGTAGAATTCTTGGCTTGGCTCCCTCTTCAGATGTAATTGCTGCTTCATTAGGTCTTGGAAGAGCTTCCTATGGTTAAATTTAATCAAATGGTTTAGAATGGCAAGCTCGTATGCTCAAAATTCCAATACCACTCAGAATTTTTAACAAGATTTCCCTCAAACATTTTTAAACAAATATTGCTTAACACTAACTGTAGATTCTGAAGTAATTCATAGCAGCTCATCATAACGAATAAAGTCTGATTTATAATAGTCTGCATAGAATTTGGATGCTAAACAGGAGTCATCTGTTGTAGCTAAAACCTGCTTGCCAGTAGCCTCTGTAATTAAGTAGCAAGACTCTGGTGCTCTTTTAGCTGTATTAGTGGGCAGCTCTGTTTTTTTTTCTGCATATCTTTTACTTGTGTAGCTATATTCTAATTCACTGTGTTTTAATTAGCTTGGCTTGCTACGTTAGCTATTTTGGTTGATGTGGTTATCTTGAGGACTTCTTCACATACTTGTGCAGCAGTGAACTGCAACCTTCTAAAGCACATTCATGGGGTGGATGGGAGAAGCTGGTATT
>NW_020884879.1:2601207-2603707 GCF_003945725.1 Corapipo altera | reverse complement strand
CTATAACAGGTTGATCAGCAAATAGTAAATTTATTTTAAGGAGAGAGTTACTGAAAGAGATTGAAGATTTATTTGGGCTAAGAATGCAGCAGAGAATTCAGAAGATGTAAAGCATTTTTCTTGGATTTTGTATTCCTTACTCCTTTCTCTCCTTCATGTCTTTGCCATTTTCATTTGGCAAGGTTCACTGTCTTCATTTATCTCCATTTTTCCAGAAGTTAATCATAGGGTAAAAAAAAAAAAGAAATCAGTGATGTCCTGGTCTGAAACATTAACTCCTTTGTACCCCACGTACAAACAAATCCAGCCAGTAGCACAGCACAGCAGCACTTCACAGGGTTTAGTTCTTTTCCATCACTTTGTGTGACTGGCCCACTGCGTTCTCAGATAGGTCATTAGTGCAGCAGAAATATAAAATACCTTGGCCCAAGCCCCTGTGCCTTAAAGCTGCTGAAATCTTCTGTTTCTAAAACTACATATGTGTGTGCAGGGGTTTAGCAGCGTAACAACTTGCAAGATCAAGGCCCAGAGTGGGAGAACCTCATGTGACAGCATTCATTGAGCAGAGTCACACTGCTGAGATGCAGCTGGTAAAAAAGAGAGCTTGTAAATGCCTTATGAAACATCTCCTGTGATCTTATAAAGTGAAGTACAGGATGATAGGGCACTGAATGCAGAAAAACCAACAAGGAAAAAGATACAAGCAAAAAAAAAAAAAAAGGAAAAAAAAGCTGCACAAAGTTTCAAAGGAACATTTGCTAAAAAGACATTTTTTTATTCTTAAAAAATACAGTGTGAGGACAGAAAAATGAGACCTATTTAGCTTCTGGAAAAAAGTCTGAATGGGGATTTAAGGAGGCGGATTATATTCCTAAAAGGAAATCGGTTTGATGCCAGTCAGCTTTTTGAAGTAGCAAGTAATTTGAAAACAAAGGGTTCACGACTGAGGCTGTGACTGGACTACAGCAGACAAACAGTTTAGGAGAGAATATTTTTTATAAGAAAGGGTGGGTGGAATTTCCTCTCTTGCCAAAGTCAGCAGTGGAAACAAGCAGAGGGAGTTGGACACATTTTTGGAAAAGGAGGGAGTACTGGGGTACCGCCACAAGCTATGCTATGGGAGCCAAGGTTAGGAAACGTAGTTCAATTTATACATGCTCTGTTTGTGGTAGAAATATGGAGCCTTTGTAAGTTTTTCACCTGGCCTTTCATTTTTCCATATACGTCAGCATCCTCTTGCTGCTGCATATTAATAAGATTTTTTTTTAATATCTCTCTTCTTTTTAAACAGTACAGTGCAGCAGCGTCTATGAGAGGAAGATAAAATGTAATGTAGGTTTCAATTGCTACTGTGTAGTATTCAGAAAATTGTTAGCTGTATGATATTGATGGCTAGAATTAATTTTTTTTGTACATTAAGGTGTAACAGCTTGATAGTAAATACCATCAAAACCTAGTGTTGCAAGAATGCCAGGGCTGTTCTTCCTTTATTTTCACGTTAGGTTTAATTATTTGCTGGATTTTAATACTAGTCGGTCATTCTTAACATCATTGAATTAACACTGAACCCTATATTGGTAAAAAGCCTTATGGTGCCCCACTTTATTATAACAGTGCAATACAGATTAAAATTGCATCTGTTAAGATTACATTGTATGTTTGGATTATTGGAGGCAGAAGCACAATAATCTCTGCTGAATATAACTATTGAAGCCAATAACCTGTAACCAATCACATAGTTCTTCTGTTGAAAAATGTGAGCTAGAAAGGATTACATCTTGGAAAGGATCATAAATCTGTCACCACTAATGTAATCTTTACAGGAGCTTTGTAACCAGTTAGCGACTAAAAGAGATCATTACTTCTTTTGCTATAATTACAATCATAACACATATTTGATATTTTATAACTTTCTTTGTTCAGCAGCAAATGCATTATAAAGTGTACAGCATTAATAAATAGAGGCATAATGAATGTGACTAATTGATTTTGGCAGTCAAAGACTGGCATACTTTTTATACAATAGGGAATCCATTCAAAGAAGCTTAACTGCTATTGAGTGTGAGCCTTCAATGTAATAATGGGACCTAATTTGGATTCTGTTGTATGAGGTGAGTAAAGCAGTACAAGTTAATACTATATACAGCAGTGTAGTTCAGCATGCAATATACACTTGCATGTAGTGATTCCTCTCTTCACACTGCTATACACCGCTATATCCCAGCTCACACATGTGCTGCAATACTTTTAATAAACACTCCTCTCTGTCTACCTGTCAGAAACTCTGAATAGAGAAACTCTGCATCTTATGGAAGAGGGCATGTTTAAAATACTCCTTTTTTTTTAATCTGACTGTGTATTACTTTTTGTCCTCATCTCTTTAGTTCTGGGCTCAGATTTTCCCTGCCTGTGAAACCCACAGACAGCAATGAAAGTGCTGGGAGACAGCACAAAAAGATTAAATTGTATGCCCAAGTGCAACAGCATAGCCTTTTAGCAG
>NW_020884879.1:2323707-2596207 GCF_003945725.1 Corapipo altera | reverse complement strand
GAGCCATACCCCCTACAAGGAGCTGGAGTAGCCTAGAGGTGCTTTTCACTCTCGTGAGCTGCATATGGTGACAGGAGCTGAAAATGCACAGTGCTGAGGATTTCTAGATGCCTGCTTTTTCCTCCAGCCACCTCCCGTTTTCCTGCCTCATCGTCTGGTGGGAGAGCAAGGGGTACCAAAGCCACCTGCCACTTTTTTCTGAACCTTGGGTGGGTGATCTTTATTCAGGAGTAACCTTACTCACACACCTTTTGGACCATAAACAGGCAGTGGTATAATGCAGAGTCTGTCCCTGCTGTTTTCCTGGCCAAGTGGTGTGACCAGCAATCCTGATTGTGAAACGTGTTCCCTTGCATTGCTTGTATCCTGAGAAAATGAGGGAATATGCTTGTTTTGTGGTGTGAATGACAGAAACAGGAATGTGACAGGGGTTGTGTTGACACGTTGCACACACACACAAACGCTTGGCGTGGACTTTTGCAGGCAGTTTCAGCTGTTTTTTAAAAGGTCCTTTTAACTGAGCTGAGCTTTTGCATTGTGGTTGGAATAGCTTTGTGTGCTTGCCTCCACCACCCCCCCAATTTTATTTCTTTTTCAAATTGTGTGTGTGTGTTTGCGCTGGAACTCGACGGGTCGAGCGGTGGCTGGAATGATGGCTGCAGAAGCTTTTGGAGGATTTCAGCCAATTAAAAATACAGAGTGGTTCTTTTTGGTGTCGTT
Source organism: Corapipo altera (assembly GCF_003945725.1). Classification (NCBI taxonomy): domain Eukaryota; kingdom Metazoa; phylum Chordata; class Aves; order Passeriformes; family Pipridae; genus Corapipo; species Corapipo altera. The sequence goes on along the minus strand of NW_020884879.1, from coordinate 2,595,487 downwards.
TGGCAGAAAACTGCAAAATGGTGTTGCATGATAAGGAAGAGCCTTGGGTATGCAGTGTTTCTTGTGCACATGTGTTAGAATCACCGCAACTCATAAATTCAAATTACTTTTAAAAGCTGGCCATGATACATTTCCTCATTAACCATATGGAAAATGGCACTCAGGAATTTTCTACAGTGCACTTTCAAAGAAAGAATCCAATTGCAGGCAGACATTCCTTAGTACAGTGTTTATGCAGCTGTACTTGTGATTAAATTACACCAGCCCTGGCCCACATGTAGCCACAGATCCTATTAGTTCGAGTACAAAGCACCTTGTAAGAGTATGAGAACTCTCCTTGTGATGTTTTTTGGCCTCTTGGCCACTGTATCGAGCAAGCATCAAAAGTCATGCATGTGCTTAAAGGTCTCTGGAGGAGGAGCGGTGGGACAGAGCAGTGCCGCTCACACGGCACGAGGAACTTTGACAGCCTACCAGGAGGGATTGTGGGATTGCTGCTGTCAGCAGTTCCAACAGTGCAAACAGTATGAAGAAGCTTCCACAGGGATTGAATTACTGAAGACTTCTGCTCCGTGTTTTTTGGTATAATTGAGAGCACAGAGGGAGCTTGATTTCTCTGTCTTATGATTTGAAGGTGAAGACAAGAGCCTGCAGGGCTCTGTCAGAGTTATGGGCATGCTCAACACAGACTTCAAAAAATCTAATTCCCATAAAACCTTACAAGGCTGAATTGCTTACCTGAATATAAAAGATTTACTTTCACTGAATCATTTAACACACAACCATATTAATTGCATTCTGAGATGGAAAAAATGATAATGGAATAAATCATAATGTGGAAATATCTTAACACTAGAATTTGCTTACATATTTTAATACAGTGCAAGGATTTTGTGCAAAATACAGGGAAATATACATTCTCTTTAACATGTGTATACATTGTGACTATCCTCACAATAGCCCTTGGAAAGCTGAATTAACAAATTCCCATAGTAGCACCAGAACAAGAGGAGATGGGACCACATCTTTATGTATAGCGTTAAGCGCTGTACATAATTTAATCACTTTAATTTAAAGCAGGTAGACTGGGGGTTAGAGATGTTTTAGCTAATCCTTTAACACCTAATTTGGCTTGATCTGTGACCAGAGTGTTGTAAGCCAGGAATAGCATTCTGTTCTCCCCACGTATGAGAGTGGGAGAAAGGGAGAGACCCAGGCTCTAAATCTTATGTGCCTGACAGCATTCCCAGCTCCCTATTTCCTTTGTAAGCACACCTTGACCTGAATGTTTCTCCTTTATGAGGAGAAGTGAAGCACAACAGGTATATTTTCTCCCATGTGAGAAGAAATCCTCCTGGGATGTGTCTTGGAACAAAGGAGATGAACCCAACCCACTCCAGCTCGCTTCTGAATTAGGCTGATACGATACTACAGACAGATCTGTGCTGATCTCCCTTTGCTCCCCCTCCCTCCTCAGTCTTTCTTGTGTGCTACCAAGTAAATATGCAACCAAACTCAGTGTAAATCATAACCCGCATGGAGCCACAGCTTGCCATCCAGACCCAGAATCCTACAGAGGTTTGTGAGGTGGAAAGACTGTGTCTTTCACACAAAGTGATGGCTATGCTCGCTCCTATCCTCCTTTTACTTTCTGCTTAACCCTTCAGGTTGTGGCTGATGCCCTTCTTAACATCCTCCACCCCAGTGGCTCTCTCCTTTTTTATTTTTCTCTTTCTCCCTCCTTTTTTTTCCTTAGGTCTGACCTCACCATCTGAAACTAAATAAGCACACTGCAAGTGGAATGAAAGTTGCAAATGCATTTGCTCATTTAACCCACATGCTTGATGTTAACTGTTGAAGTTTGAGATATAAAGGAATGGCTACAACAAGCATAAAGCTGATAACCTTTGAGGAAATAAATGGATACCACTGGGAAACAGGGCCAGCTATTTTTCTGTGAGAAAAAGAAAGCAAATGCTGTATGGTGTTCAGCCCTCATGTGATTTTGCTTTCCTGCCCTCCTGTTCAATCTTGACATAACCCTGTAGAATATGTGCACTATCAGGGACACCAGCGAGGGACTCCTCTCTGCCCATCTTTTGGGGAGAAAAGGACTCTTCTGGGCTGCTAAAAAATGAGGTAACTTTTCCCACCCCTCCCCAAGGGCAGACCATGCCTCAGTTTTGGATGGGCTCCCCAGACTCACAGATGTGGCAGTAATACCACGTGACCCTTCCGTGATGGGCACATCTCCACCCTTAGCCAATTAAACTCTACTTTTGGATTCCCTTTGTACATATCTGCAGAACTCTAGGTTAAAGATATCGTTACCTATGGCTGACAAATGGACACTATGTGGATGGTATTACCCCGGGCACTCTGTTCCAAATGCATTGTGTCTAACAACAAAACCCCCCGTGAAACTCATAAAATTACCAATTTCACAGTTGACTTTCTTCCTGCTCTGCTCTGTAGCCTTCATACTCCTGGCCTGTCTCCACACACTGCAGGAGATGATGTCGGACCAAACCAGCAATGCTGCATTAAAAAGGTTCTTGATATAAACAAGATCTATCTTGGTACTGATTAAAACGTCTGCAGATTTTTGTCTTATCTGGATAAATCTTTCTGACGTGCGTCATCTGCCATAATGCAGTAACGATCGCTGTGGTGTCCAAAGAGGGGGTTTATATTAGCTGATTTTTGATTCCACCCTTGTAAACTGCACACTAATGTACACAAAGTGCGATATTGCCTTGCATGGGTTACATGTGAAGAATTACATCAACGTCCTTACTGGGCTTTGGCCTTTCCTGCTCTTTGGCGTAGTTGGAGGTGTAAACAGCGTTACTGACCGCTGCACTTCTCACCTGGAATCTCAGCATGTTGCAAAAAAATGAATTAAATCTCACAACAGGGCCCCAAAGACTTATTTTACAAAAGGGGACTGCAAGAACTGGAAGAATAAAAGCTTTTCCACATAGGCCAGTTACTGCAAAAGACTGGAGGGTGTAAATTTGCAGGGTACTAAGTATTCTACCCTGGCTTCCTCTGTGGATGCTCCTAGGGCACAGGAATGGTTGACAACCTAAGAGAGCTAATGGGCACCAACTGCATGCTGGAGGGATGTGTATAGGGAGTTGGTGTATTGTAAAGTTGCGACCTGGAACACTTGGCAGGCAGCTTCCCTGTGGTGAAAAGCCCAAAGTGATCTAACCAAATCACACAGTGAATCATCCAGGGCAGTTTAGAGTCTAGAACTTGACTTTCCTAATTATGTTTTCTGCTCCCTGGATCATCTACCTTTCCAGAGGAGTAAAGGGCTTTTGCTGTCTTCTTCTATATTAATAGTTTTCGTAAACTTTCCTGCCTACCAGGCTTGGCCTGAGATGTTGAGCCTTTTGCAGCTGGCTGTTACTCTGATGATGTACTGCATCTGGTTATCATCTCTCCAATATTTTTTTCAAAGTCCAATTTTTAAGGAAGAGGAGCAGAAGTATCCAACCATACTCTTCTTCTCCGATAAATAGTCTTTGGTGGTTTTTCTACAGGGCAATTTGAATGTCACAGGTGTCTTCAGTGTGAGTTTTGCCATTTGTGCCAGTCTTTTAAAAGACTACTTCATTGAGGATGTGTCTAGTCTACTAGACTTCTTTCTTTCAAATTTAGGACTACAGGTTCTCTCCTCCCAAAGGAGATCCTCAGTTCCATTTTTGTCCATGTGCAGGCTTTCCTTATCCTGCCCTTCTCTGTCTCTGTCCTTGACTTTGCACCTTGCCAGTGCCACCCACTGTGTTTCAAAACAATCTTATGTTTCAAGTGGGTCTCCTTCTTACAAATTCCTCCCTCTTCTCTTGCTTTGATCTCCCAGTTCTCCTCAACATGGCCCTCAGTGAAATCCTCAGTTGTTCATCTAAATCAGTGAGTAAGCTCCTCAGTACAGACTACTGGTAAAACATAAGCCATCTGTAATCATGAGGTGTCTGGCAATGACTTCCACTGCAACTAGGCAGAAACAAGAGTTAGGAAGTGAATAGTTGTTCCCTTTACACGTCTGACCATAAAGAATGCATCAGGCACTAAGCATAACAGAGTGTGGGCCCTGAGCAGCGTTATCTCAGGTCCCCAATAAGCTTAGTGCTTGTAGATTTTGTGATAGAATCCAACAATCTTTAGCCATTTATCACAAATTATTTTGCTGGTATCACAGATACTGTGAAAAGCTTGAGCGATGCAACAGTTCATGTCAAACCCAACTCTTTCTTCCATTGCTCCGGCCATTCCATAGCACACAAAAAACTGCCAACAGCTCTCTGCTCTGCACCCATAAATAACACAAGTTGACATGTTTTTATAAATTTGGAATTAACATGTTATGTATTACATGTTATGTAGCAGTTTACCCAAAAGTGAATTTTAGTCCACCCGAATCTCCTATTTAATGGCCCTATAACTTGCCTAAAATGTTGCTGCTTTCCAAGGCTGTCTTCAAGAAACTAGGTGGCACGAGGAAGCCCTACACCGCTGAAATGGGATTAACAACAAAGTGGGTTAAATGACAGAGTACTGACACAGGTTCATTTAGTTACCATCACAAGATCTGGCCACAAATATATTGTGCATTACTCTACTGTGAGTTATCATGGCTCTGACCCCTCTCGGGAGATCCCCATGCCACCACTGTATTAACGACTGCATCTGCTTCAGAATAACCTTATTAGCTCGCCACAGCTGAGCCAGTAATCTCATAGGATTTTTGTCCCTGTCCCTTGTGGGGTGTGATTCTCTTCTCCTTGAATCCAGTTTGATGCCCAAAATTTAATAAGTTTTCTTGGACCCTCTGCTCTCCCTCCCCCTCCCCTTTTATCATCTGCTGTAGGGACCATGAAATCCCCAGTAACCTCCCCAAATGCCATCAATAACTCCTGAAATGCCATGATGTTTGGTGCTTCCTTAGACAAAAAGCTATGTTAATTAGGTAGGAGGAATTTTTCATCCCTCTTTTTAATCCAGATTTTTACCTACGCATCTTGTACTGAGCACCTCGAGTAACTAGTGCAAAGCTACAGAACCCTTACACATACCTTTATCTATGTAAATGTTGCCCTCCAGTCTGAAACCTTTAAGTGGCAAGTGAAATCTATCATGGTGTTCTGGTAACATGTGAGCAGCTCTGTGTGTGACAGGGTTGGGGGGGGGAGAGGGTGGGGGCTATGGGCTTGTGTGTGTGTGTCTCTCCTTCCCATCTGACTGAACTCTCAGACTGCTATTCTTTGTAATCTGCATCACTTGATCGAGAGGCACAAACGATACTGAACACAGCAAGGTGTCTATATAATCATTAACTCCCTCGCCCTCTGGATAGGACAAATGATATACAAGCCTAAACTCACCAGGGGTATTCTTTGGGACTGTGTCCTGGGGGAATCTTCTCCTATGAGTTAATGGAGTATTCCTAAATGGGCTGGCTGCTTTCCTTCTGTGTGCCAGTTCTTTCCCAACTTTCCTTTCACAACCTCTGGCATCAGAAGCAACGATATTGCATTCATAGCATGTACTTTTTTTCAAGACCCATGCAAGGAATAGCAAAGCCATTAACAAACCCTTTGAATAGAAAAATCTGCTGTAACATGATCTGCAGTAGGCAAACATTTAACCACAACAGTGTTTAGATTATCCTTGCCAGGATGGAATAAACGCCTTTTAATTCTCTGTTGAACAATCCTTGACTTCTTTCTCTTTCCCTCTCTCTCTTTTTTGTTTTATTTTTACTGTGTTAGCCTATTTCTGGTAGTTTCTCCCACAACACTGTGGGTTACACTTGTTTTGACTGCACAGCTGCCTTCCTACCCACACTGACTTTCGTTTACTCAACTTCCAGGCTGTAATGTTTGCATCTTCGGAGGCTGATATTAGGAGGAGGATGTGACAAGTCCAAGAGTAAAATGAAAAGGGCACCTGGTGGGGAGTTTGGAACCATTCCTAGCTTGCTACCTGCTTTGTTACCTTGGATGAGTTATGGTACCCTGGTGGTCATAGTTTCCTCTCTGTAAAATGATTACTGTGATATTTAAATTCTGGTTGTAAGGAACTTTGAAATGAACAGCTGTAAACATTGTTTGAATGCTGTTAAAATTGAACTGACCTCTTTGGCTTACGGACTAGCCTAAGCTGTTTAGACCAGGCTCTCCAACTATTACAGCATGTTGGTGTGTCCCATCCCCCTGAAGAGTTCTCACCATCACTCCAGGGCTTGTCTCCCCAAGTCAAACACTTAAACAGTGTCTATAGAAAGTGCTGTTGCTGCCCTGCCATCACCACTTCAGTTATGTTCCTTTTTGTTCCCCTTTCTGTCTCAAAGTCCCATTTAGCAGGTTTGAGATGGAATACATCTTACCATCTCTCTGTGCTGGGTATCTTCCTTTGCTACAGCTGGTGTACATTTAATAAGGATGGGAGAACCCCTAAATGTCATCTTGATCATCATAAACTGTGTTTGAACTAAGATACTGTGTATTGTGTTTGATTCTGGAGAAAACAGTGTTTTGGCAATCAAGCAGGAAAATAGTACAGTGGATGGAATACATTTATTTCCTGTTTATGATCATGAAATATGCCTTCTTTCCCCATCACTGGCATGTTTCTGGCCGTCAATAATGTTCATCCTCTCTCTTTTCTCTACATACTCTGTCTCTGGCTGCTTTTTGGGTTTTTTTGACCACCTTATCCAGAATTCATGTGTCACGTTTTTGTTTGCTTGCTTCTTTTTTCTCACTGGGAAAGACACAGTTTCCAGGTATTGCTTTAGCTTGTTTTCCAATTCTATTTTCCCTGTTGTTTTTTTTTTTTTTTATTGTTTCAGTGATTTCCCTTTTGTTTGTCTCTCATTATTCTTCCTTTACTCATCAATTTTTTCTGCCAGTTTTTTTCCCTCTTTGCATATTTTCTCCTCTGGTGATCCCATCTTCTTTCCCCAGAATAACCAAACTCTTCCTTTTATTTTTGTCTACCTTTCATTCTCTTGATTACTCTTTCCAGAGGTTGGTGAATCTAGCTTGCTCTTGAAATATTTAAATATTTAATAACAGGATGACAGCTATTCCCAAGATACTTGTGTCAGCGGACAGACAAGAACCCCCTACCCTTCCAGTCTCCCAGCAGGCCTTTTATGCACTAACATATACCCGGCAAACAGGATTGCTGAGGGGAAGGAAAGGTTGCAGTTGAAATTAAGTCCCCTTGAGCCATCTCTAATTCCTAGTCGGCTGAATGAAAATATTCAGACATGTAATTCCTTCAGCGCCTTTGTTGCAGGTGATAGTAGAGGCTCTTCCTTTGTGCCTAAGTGCCTCCTTTCTCTTCGTGACTGATCTGGCCCCATTACTAGTACACATGAGAGAGAGCTGAGGTTATTCTGTGCTTTGTTCCCTTGAGATCTTTGACCTCACATAGCAGTGGACATAGCAGGGACATCACTGAAAGTGACCTTCTCCTCATCCTCTGCCTGATAAGACCTCCAAACTTTCTCCTAGGGAGTAACTGGCCTTCTTTCTGTACTACACACTTTCCTACTGTAAACTTTGGACTGAGCTTTGGTATCTTTCTTTAACAATCCTGTGTTGCTTCCTCAATAAATTGATACCAGTAGAATTGCAACCTTTTCTGTCTTGTAGCATTTATCCCCAGTTCCTCTTCTTTTGTGGAGAAGTTTGTTTTATATTGTTTCTTGTAGTCAATGGGCTGATCCAGAGAGCACATGGTAGAGAAAAATAGACATTTGGACTTTTGTCTTAGGCACTTTTTTTCATCTTCCCATCAGCAGATCTTTTTTTCTATGTAGTTCATGTAATCCCCTGAGTTGTTTGAAACCTCCCTTAATAATCTCACTGGTATTTCTCCACACTTACAGCTGTATTTCCTCTATTCTTTTGTTTTCCCATAGCTGGTGACAGGAGAGGGATGGATATTTTCAAGATATGCCCATCACTAACTCACAGCTCAACCCAACTGATGAAAGGTCCCCTTTGAACTAACTGCCAGACGAGTCTTTTTCTTCAGCCTAGGACAAGAGGAATGCCTAGGAGTTGTATCTAAGAGAGTAAAATGTGTCAAAATAGCAGCTGCTGAAGGAAGGCAAACCCCTTTTCTCCAGAATTATTTCCCTATCTCCAGTTGCATGTTCATGCATGTGTTTCTGTATCACCAGTACTCCTACCCCACTTTTATCTGTTCTGGACTGGTGGTTGTCCTCCTTTCTCACTTTTTTGATGGCTTCTCCTTTGCAAATTTTACTAAGCACAGACCTTACCGAGGTTCCTAGATGAAGAGCAGAAATCTGTTCACCCTTTCCTCCTCATTTCACTTTCCTTTACTTCACAGACAACCTCTTGTATGTGCTTTTTGTCAAATGACTGACTTGTAAATGCCTTTCCCTACCCTCCAAAAAGCCCCCAGATCCCATACAAACAAACCCAGCAACCACATACATTCATCTGTGGAGGAAATACATAATAGTTTCTGTGAATTCTTTGAAGAGATAAGTAGTCTCATCTTGTAGCATGTTTTAATCCTTGAAGATAAGAAGTAGGAAAATAATTTTAAAACTTCGGGATTTTCTCAAACTACCTACTCTAAAATGAAACAAACATTTTTGAAGCTGAGCCTAGGCTGCATGTTCATGGAACCAGAACCAGGTGTGGCAAAGCAGCGTTTGCAATAAGCATTCATTGTCTGCTGATGTGTTAAACTCCTTCGGCCCCACATTCTGTTCTGTTGCTTCAGTTAATGATTCTTTCCTGACTCCTTTAATTGGAAGGTGGAAGTCCCCTCCTGTACACCCCACACAACATGTCAAGTTAAACACAAGTCACCTCCATTAGTGCCAGTGGGTGGGGGGAAGCACAAAGGAAAAATATAACAACAATTCTGCTCAAGCCTTTTGAAGTGTTAGACGATCAATCTGTCTGCTTGAGTCTGATTCTGAATCCCTCTTTAAAATGCATCAAATGTTTGAGCCTGAAGTTCCGTCCTGACAGCATCTGTGAGTCTCTGTGGAGACATCTGCTCCACAGTTTCACAGACGCTCTCTGTGTTCACATGAGAAGGGTTTGATCCAAAGGCCTAGCCAGAGTGCGACTGTGTGGAGTTGTAACTAGACAGACAGTTTTAGCAGGGTCCTGTGGAGTCTCAGTAGCGAAGACCCTGTGGAGCTGGAGTACGTGTTCTGTAGCAAGGGCCAGAGGTTTTTATTCTGCCTTTCAACTAGACTGTTCTCCACCAAAACCAAAATAGCTACAGGGACATTTGTTGGGGAGAGGGGAAGCATAGTGCCATAGCTTATTGGATGCTTTTAATGGCAGAGTTACACACCATGTCAGCAATAATTATTAAAATGAATGTCTGTTTATTACTGGAGAATTAGGAGCATTTGGATTTCCTCAAAGTAAGGCAAATAACTCTGAAGGGTTAGAAGCATTGCTTTCCTTCCACTGTGGCTATGTGGTTCCTACACTGTACTTGGCTGTTACCTCACAATTAAATGTGAGAAATAAACCAGAATTGCTTTTTCATCTTGTTCAATCTTACATACACCATAGCCTTCAGTACTCAACAGCCAGGAATTGCCTTTTGCTATGCTGTATGTACGTAGCACCCTTAAAAGACAGTCTCTAAAGGGTTCGTATTATGACTTAGCACCATATAGATTTTCCAATAGCTTTCTTGGACAGTCTGCAGTGTCAGTAGCTTTTCCATCACAATGGTCCCAGAGACCATTTTAGGCGAGTAGTACTCTGTAGCTGTGGGTTTTAGCAACAGCTTCGGTAATTGTACTGTTTTCACAAATGCCAGCAGCACATTAAAAATAGGCTAGGGCCATCTTTAAGGGTTATGAAATAATCTGAATTCACTCCTTGTGAAATTAAATCTGGAGTAGTTCAGACCTATGGGTGGAACTGTAAGCAGTCTTCCGAGATGGCAGCTTGCTTTATAGGGCAGCCTTCTATTTACTGCATCACACAGCAAGATAATAATTTGCTGATCTGTCATTAGTGCCATCATTAAAAAAAAAAAATCCTCTTGTGTGTTTCCTTCGCTTTAGGAATCATGGTTCACAAACCCGACAAACCAGCAGCATTAAACTGTAGCAGTAAACAAGACGCAGCCTTTTATTGATCATGTGTTTGAAAGAATACTTGTTGGCCAAATTCATAACTCCTTTATCCTTTCATTTTATCATGTCTTAGGATCGGAAGTCACTTGGAGAATTGGTAAATTATTTCTTCACTTGTTGCTTGCTCAATAGGTGGCAAACTCAGAAAAATCATATTGCTTCTTTTTTTTTGCTGGTAGCCAGACCCATAACCCAAATGAGGTTGGACATTTGGTAGCCTCCTCATTCTTCTGTCTACACCTGCAAATCACTGTCTAGTCTCTGCTGTCTCATCAGAAAATGGGGGGTGTGTGAAGGGAGTACCTTCAAAAATTAGGTTCAGGGGAAACAGCAGTAAAAATCAAATAAATAAAATCTATGCTAGGAATAGATCTCAAAAAATTGAGAGTGTTTTGTTTTAAATGCCCTTAGTTTTCTCTCAGCTTCTGCAGCACAGCCATGTGTGCTGCTGCCCTGTGTTTGGTCTTACTCTGCCCACGTCCAAACTTTTCCCCACACAGCAATGGCTCCTTCCTTTTTATTTTGCACACTAACCAGCAAAATAGTCGGTGGACTTCTTCAAACTCGTTATATCCTCATTATATGCTCAAAATGATGCCTTAGACTAACAAGCTGGTATTTTCCATAACCTACTCCTACTTAACTGGAACACCACAGACATGTTCAGGTGATGATCACCTTTCAGTGAACATTGTCATATAAAGCAGAAGTCTTCCTCAGTCTCAAGCACAGCAACACAAAGCATGTTATTTGAATGGAAAATGCAATCCTTTCTGTAATGCTAGTTTGGAAGCTATTAGTCTTAAGTAAGGGTGCTTCCTCTTCATGAACATGCCCTGCCCTTTGGTACAGCAGGTACTGCTGCAGTATCAGTCAGTTCTGCCATAGCCAGTCTCCTCCCACAAACAGCTACAAATCACAAACAAAAACGAAGGTTTTTTTAAGCCCTAATTTCCTTTGAGACTTACTGTTCACAAATCCTAGCAGAAGTTTTGGCACATCCTGAGCCCCAGCTAGGATGACTGGAGTCAAGCAGATTGCAGGTTTGAAGGGATACATCTCCTCCTCCAAAAGGCGCACCACTGGGAGGGCCGGCAGCCCTCAGTCTGCTGCCAAAGCGAGGGCTATGTGAGCCACTCTAACGGCCATTCTTCTGGTTAACACAGACAGCAGATTTTCATTTTATTTTTTTTTCCCTGACACACACAAATGTCTACTTATTCCATTTGGGAGATGGATATAATCCGTAAAACTCAGTGCACATAAGCCAGATGGCAGATCTGAGTAAGTTGTGACCAAAAACTTTTGAACTTTAGCCCAGTTCCACACCAGTGGAAGATGTGTCCCCAGTGAATCTGGTATCTGTGCTCATTCAGCATAGCTAGGAAGGGCACAAATAAGTCCTGTGCAAATAATTATGTTGGATCAGTTTATGCTTAACATTTATATATACCCGCCTAATTGAATTGAGTGTCTAATCCCAGGGTTCATTATCTGTTTCCCTATCTAAGTTTTTTCTCCTATTTATGTTCAGCACCCAGCTGTCCCCTCCTCCAAATGGTCAACCATTGCCCCATAAAAGACTTCACATCAGCCTCTCAAACCTGTATCATGGTGCAGCAGTTTTCTCACCAAGGGAGCATTGGGAGCTGGGCCCATCCCTGGCACTGAATGAAAGGAGTTAAGAGAAAAAGTGCATGAAAGTCTGAAAGATGGAGCACGTTGTTCTCAAAGCCCTCCTTGACAGTCTGCAGGAAAGAGTGTAGCATGGTACCGAGTCAGGACGTGGCATTGCTGCCTTTTGTAACCAGAATAAAGCAATAAAAAGATCAGTTAAAATGCTTGCTGGAAGTTATTGATAGAAAAATTTTTTTCTGCACGAAAGATTATAAACAGAGCTTTATCTGAGGATGGATTTGTTTTAATTTGGCATTGATGTATTTGATACCTGGTAGGATCAAAGAAAATGGAATCAAAGAGTGAAATACAGGCAGAACTGCTTCTCTGAATATTGGCCTCTTTTATAGATACAAAATCTCAGGACTAGAGTGCTCAAATTTATTTGTACTGATGTTTGTTTAAAGATCAATATTAAATAAATTGGTCTGGAAGCCATAGTCATAAAGCAGCTGTCGGACTAATGTAATCCCACAATGCTATTTTGTCTACTGCATGAAACCTGGTTAGCTGTGTACTTCTAATAACATGTGGATATCTAGTGAAAAAGAAAATAGCTGAACTGGATTCGGTGCACTTGGATTAACTATGTGCATATCCATATATTTGATATTTCAGCTTGCTGACCGGACTGTAAATCAAGCCTAACTTCCAGATTTTCATGGTAAATTCCATCTTGAATTTAAATAGTTGTAGAAAGAATTTTATGCCGTTCACGTTGAAAGTAGTGAGGGATGATATAATTGTAAATCTGCCTGGTTTGGCTTTGGATGTGTAATAAATCTCTAGCGTCTAAATACATACAGTTTATGTGTTTGATAGTAAACACAGGGTTCTTCACGGCCATTCTTCTGGGTTTCTGTTGACAATTCGCAGGGATTTTCTCTGTGATTTCCCTCAATGAAAACAAGAAGAAAGGAAATATTTCAAAATGTAGGGCTGCTTTGCATTATGAGAGTCACATGAAGGACCTCTGACAAGCCTAAGATTTCCATGTGTTTGAGAGGCTGTCAAAAATGCTCTGAGCCAAAAATGAGATTTGTTTGTGCAATGTAAACCAGTTTATCTAGAGGTCCAAGGGACACCTGAAAGCTCTGGATAAGCAGTTTTGGATGAAGTCAGCAGCTTTTTTAGAAGGGCCTGCCCTTCAGGTTCCCCACACCAGTCCAGGCTGAAAAGGCAATTGGTGCCTCATCACCACACTGAGATTTTGGGAGCCTGTTACATGGCACCACTGACTTTTCCTTTCTGCACAAGAGTTCCCCTGATCCCAGTGCACTGAGTTTCAAATGTCAGTTAGCTAGAAATAGCCTGACTTCTTGTCCCATTTTGGACCCAGATGTCCCCGCACAGTAAATTCTCCTACCCTTGAAAGCCAACATCAGCCTTACTCTCTGAGGTGCACCTAAGCCCCCTGACTAGAAGTGGCAGAGGAGGTCTGCCTTTTCTCTACATCCCATGTTTTCCAGTCCATCCACTTTACTTGTGTGGCTTTAATGACGTTTTCATGAGTAGAGCTGAACAGCTGACACTGTAAGTAATAATAAGTGTCTTCTCCAATGTGTATTCAAGGGGGAATGGCTGGTATCCTGAAAGTTTCAACACCCTCATCTCAGTCACGTTGTGAGTGTATGGATGTGTCATCTCAGTGTTGACAAGTGGATGACTTGTGTGTCAGGATCACGATGTTCGCCCTCCCACACCACAGCCTTGGTATGGGTAATCCAGCTTTACCGGGAGTATAGACACGCATGTGCATACAGATATTAGAATTCGATGCATTGAATGTCCGTAGGTGTAAAAAAGGACCTTTGTTCGGAGACACGCCCCGAGGCACATTTGCAATCTGAAGAGCCATTTGTATTTAATTGTAACAGAAGATGTGGCATGAATAAAATTATTTTTCAGCAACTGTAGCATATTTAAATCTTCCTGCCTTCTGAAGGGAGTTTTAAAGTAGTTCCCACTGGCCAGACCATTGCTCATAGTTTTAGGGATGCTAACCAACCCACCCTTGTTTTTTCTCAGTTTTCCTAGTGATTGCTTCTGTCTTCTTAGGTGAATCACTTAATTGCTGTGAAATGCAGTTGGTCACAACATTAAAATGAGGACAGTGATACTTTTTGTTGGTATACAAAGCATTTGGGGAATTCTGTGTGAATATGACTTTTGCAGATTATTTTATGTGATCACAATGAAAAATACTGCTGCTCTGAAAATATGACAAGAGGGCAGAGTATCCAGGCATGTCTGTGGAGGAAAACATGCATAAAGAAGAGCCCTAGATGACAGTACAGCCACCTGCAGCCCTGTACCAGGCATGCTCTGAAACAGCAGAATCCTGTCACTGTCACAAACCACATCGTGATTTGCAGATGTCCAGCTGGATTCTGCAGTTTATATATTGCTTATGTAGCAGTGCCTACATATCTGTAACCATATATCTCTAGACAGCAGAACCTTTTGGTTTTTGTCTTTTTTAGAAATTAATTGTAGTGCAATACAGATAAGACATTACCCCAGTGCATTTCTCCCCTTTGGAAATCCAGAAAGGACACTAGGTTTATAGCTTGGGTCATAATCAGGAAAGGGCTTAACAAGGGGAGTAGGGGAAAATGGAGGTAGAGGAGACAATCTGTCCTTTTCATGAAATCAATTCCGTAATGTAGTTTAACTGCAGGTTCTGCAGCAAGGAGCAAAATCCATTTTCCAACTATTTAGGACTTTTAGTCCCTAGAAGCCTCAACCATGGAAATGAGGGAACCTGTTTACTAACATAGTGTGCTGCCACTCTGACATATTTTAAACACCATGAAATGAGAATAGATAGGCTATGAATTTGTAGATATATGAATGCATACTGTACATATAGTTCTAATTTTTGTAACAAAGACGTAAAACTTAAAGCAGAAATGTGGCTGATTGTGCTGAATTATTACTCCAAGATAGATTCATCAAATCTCCCAGCTGTATAAGACAGGGCTTACTAATGAAGTTCCCTATCAAAAAGAAAAGCCTAATTTTGATTTGGCTTAGGTAATGAACTTCTTTTTCCTGGTGTGATTATCTGCATGGGGTGGCTAAAAGAGTAGCAAGAGAGAGTGCGCTCACAGAAGCATTATGCAAAATGTCTTTTGTCTCTTTTTGCTGGGATATATTAAATTTTCAATGTAGTCTATGTAATATAAAATTATGATAATGACTTTTGGCCCACTGTGAAGGCAGCTTGCTGGTCCTGAGCATGTGTGTCTGGCTTGAGCACTAGGATACACTGTGGGAGTTGCCTTTTCTATTAACAAACCTCTAGATACCTAATGATGAATTTTCTTTCACCAAATGTTCTCCTTTTGTCTAAAATACAAGCATTTTCTAAATTGCTTTTGAGAAAAACAAGAGAGGCAGAGAGGTCTATGGCACTGACAAGGGATATTGTAGCAAAGCAAGGAATTCAGTTAGCATCATTCTTGTAATTATAAGCCAACCAAAAGATTGTTTCACATAATAGTGAAAATATTTACTACCTTATTGAAATAAATGATGGCATTACATTAATGAAGGAACAAATCAAGCAATTTGCTCATAAAATGTCACTGCAAGTTCAGTAGCATGGAACTTGACAGTCAAATTTATTGGGGGTAATTGTAGCAACTTTCGCTACCTATAGCCTCTTAGTAATTGTTAATTTTTTCTCCACTTTCATACTTCTTTCCTATTCTTCATCAAAAAAAAAAGGCCAAACAATGAAAAAAGACTCATAGGTGTTCTGGTTTTATTATAATTTATTAAACAAGACGTAAAGTCAAAAATGAATGTATTTGAAATAGGCAGAGCATTTATAAGCTGAATATAGTTTATCTTGCAAGATCCTTTTCTATATTAAAAATACATTAGCAGCTTGACATACAATTTCTGTGATTTTCTACATTTCTGTTTTTTCTTTATTGTCAAAGACACTGGGAACAAACTCAGAATCCACACTAATCCGTGCTTCCTACACAAAATTATAGTCTTCTATGTGTGATATCACTGTAACGTTTTTATTATGGTGTCATACTCACTGGATTAAAATTTCAAGGAAGGAATGAGCTGCAGCAGTCCATTAACTGACTGGACCATTTTCAGTATGTTCCCAACAGCAAGAAAAGAAATATAATGAAACATATACTGAAAACACAGGTGTTATCCTGCCACCCAAATGTCCTTGTCTGTGCACGGAGGAGTTGGCTTTGGCGGATCTCCTCACAGAACAGAACTACAGGATCTGGCCTATATTGTTCAGGTCTGTCATATTATTAAGGCGATTATTTTTCAAAGTTTCCCGGGAGAGCTGAGCTGCCTCCTGAGGCAGATCCAGCCAGTAGCTTTCAGTGGCATGTGTCAGGGAAAGGGCAGTGTTGCGGGTATTTACATACCTGATGATCACAACACAATTATCTCTGCCGTGTGCCTGTTTGCATGGACTTGATTTTAATTTGGTAAAACAGGTTAGCTACCAAGAAACCACTTAGCTTTTGCAGAATAATTAGGATTACTTTATATCAAAATATGAGGTTAAAAAAGATGAAGTAGAATGCAGTGGAATAATAAAAATAAAAGTCTAATTTTTAATTTTCTTGTACTACAGAGAGCCAACATAACCTTTAACGGATTAAGAGCAAATCTCTCCAGAAATGGAATCAAGCCTTCTTGCCGCCTTCTCTTCTTCTAAGTAAAGAGTTTATTGTAGATTCTGCAATGAATAAAAGCTCTGTGAATATCTGAGAACACATTAGTAGGTCTAAAGGTTGGGAATGTGGGCAATTAATTAATTAAATTATTATACAATATAGCTTGTAGCAGTGTAAGCCTGCATTCCTTTGACCCTCCTCTCTCCTTAGCCCTGACTGCTTTAAATGAAGACATATAGGAATGATGCCTGTCTCTTGCTGGCATTACTTATAGGTTTCCCAGTGATACACATAATCAGACTCTTTCTCCTACATCTGTAAATGTCCTACTGATCGGTGGTACAGAAAACCTCTCAGCATCTGGCATTTCTTTGTAGCTGCCAGTAATCTCTGACTGTAATCTTTATTAAATCAGTCCTTTAGTCCCTGTGAAAACCACTTCCTTACTATGTATAGCTATTTAGATTTCATTTTAAAATAAATAATAAAGCTTCTGAGACATATGGCATTATACCACAGGTGTCATGCCCTTCGAGGCTGCCTTGTGCATAGCAATGGCTGCAGATCGATGAGAGAGCTTGAAGGCTTTAAGAAATGAGTCTGCTGAAAGTTCGAAGGGTGGAAGTCTCCAGTATGTAATGAGGTTATGTCTGTGCTGCACTCACTTTTCTACCAGTCAGGAGGCGTCGTACTGCTCTGTTTGTGTGGCCAAAAAATATTGTCATTTTGGTTACTGCCCAAGCTTCCATATGTTACCACTTCTTCCTTTTTCTTAGATGCAGCACTTAGGTAAATGCTGAATGGATCAAACTACGTGAGGTTATGTTCAAATGGCAGAAAGGACAACTCTTGGCAGCCACGTTCCCTGTTTTTATCCTTAATTCTTCATCTGTGTTTTATCAGCTGAAGCAGACAGCAGCAGATGAGCAGAAACTTCTCTGCATAAGAACTTTAGGAAAGTAAAACTGGTCATTTTAAGAGCAGATGGCTGTGCTGCAGTTGGAGCACCCTGGAAATGTCAAAGTGATTGTTTAAAATGTTTTTATCTGGTGGTGTCCCATTTATATCAGAAATTGTGAATTCAGTCTGATTATTTTCTCATCTCATGAACATCTTTTGGTGTTCAAAGAGGCCCCTTTTTCTTTCTTTTTTTTTTCTTTTCTTCACTCCTTGATCAGTTTATTTTACTATGAGATTGATGCAGTAGTTTTAGATCTTGCTTATTGCTTGGCCACAGATGATTGCACAGCAAATGTATCCATTTCATATGCTTCTTCATATAGAGATGGTTAGATCTATGTAATATGCTTTGCCTTACCTGAATGCAGAGCTTTGAGTCATTTGTAGCATTTATTTGTGTAAAGAGATTTCATAGTAGCATTGAGGGCTTTCGACCCATTCATGTTTGGTATAAGTGCTCACCAAACGTATTTCTGATATTTTGCCTCTGAGTAGAATATTTTGCTGGAGATTCAGGTCCACAAAATCAAATCCTCTGGCAGGGGCGCCACTGTATTTGTATTAATGTATCTCCTGTTCTTGCAAGTAAATGGCTGGCATTCTGTTTTTGTTGGTCTGCCAGCCAAACTATGAAGTGGTAATTGAGTCTGTTTTAAAGTGGAATGCTTTAGACAGTGCTTTAATTGTACCCGAGCCAATTCCATAAATATACACTCCAGTATTAAGTTATTTTCTACTATAAGCACTTATTCAGAATCCATTTGTATTGCATTTAGTAAGTTTGCTTCACTTGTCTTTAAAAGAAATTTTTTTCTGAAACTCTTTCCTCCCTCTCACATGCTTTTAAATTACAAAGCAGGTGCACATTTTTAAAAGTGATCTCGTTGTTCTTGTCAAAATGGTCCTGTCCCTCTCTGCTCCCTCTATACATGTGTGGAAAACGTCGCATTTATTATCACACCCAGTTTTATGCATCTTCCAGATGATTTAACTGAACTGATGCTATGGAGGATATGCTGACTGGCACTTTTCCCATGCCTAATGTGTTAACAAAAGCCAATAGTGTCAGTTTTAACAGTTTTAGTTAAATTCCCATGACGCTCTTAACAAACGTTGAAACCTCTGCCATGTCTTACCCTGACAGATTCCCTGCCGTCATTGCACACTTAAAATAAATGTCATCCCCAATCAAAAAGTTCACATTTTTTCTGACAATATAATTTGTTACTTTGTTCCTGTTTTATCTCTTTCTTCAGCACAATAATCCAAGGACGCATATGTTACTACTTTAAAGTGGTTTGTACCATCTTTTATTGTTAGAGCTGGAAGCAAAGCGGCAAGTGATGGAAATAGCCCCTTCATTTGACTCGGTACAAAAGGAAGTTTTCATAATAAGGCACGTGGAATATGAATTGCCTCCTAGGGCTAAGTAAGAGTAACCCAATATGTCTGGAAATGTGCTCAGTCGCAGTGTGTACCCACCATGTGTGTAACATGGGGTGAGATATTAGTAGCAAGTTCCATGTGCTTGGAGTGATGCTTTTCAAGCAAATATCACCCCATCTTTTCTACTATTTATTTCATCACCTTTCCTCTTTCACAGATAGTTTTTGCAATGGGTAGACGAGAGAGAAAACCCTACAGAATGCGTTCTAGCCTCTAAGGGCTACCTTTGGCTTTATATTAGAGCTCTGAATTGGCTGGAATATTCTATGTGTGAGTGCATGTATTTATGCAAAGAGAGGCCCCTTTGTGAGCAGCAGCGTCTCTTTGATCTAACCTGTGCAAGCCGTTACAGCGAGGTAGTAGGCAGAGTTTTTTTAATTATTGCATTATAGGTACAATTGGCACCTCTCTCTTCTCCTCCCTCCCTCCCTCTCGCCGTGTCTGTCGCACGCTCAGAGACAGAGCGAGGTGGCTTTCACAGCAGCTGGTTAATTTCCCTGGCTTCACACTACTGTTTAATGATCCGTTTCTCCTGTGCCACCTCTCTCATCTACTGAAAGATAGGTACAAATTGTACCTATAAAAATTATAATACAACCCTGGATTATCTTTGTTTTTCAAATTGTGATCATCTGAATTGAGGTTTAATATTCTTTACTTTCACAATTCTTTAGAAATAGCCAAGAATAAATCACTACATCCTACAAGAAGCATTTTGGTGTAAAGATTTTATATTTGGGGCATTTGGCAGCCTTTCATATGGTTGGTTGTTTTTGAAGGTGGAAGATAAATCCCATGGAGATATCATCCAAACAACCGTATGGCCACTAAGCCAGCCTGCAAACCATTGCAAATGGCCAGATATGCTGGCAGGTCTGGCTATCGGGCTGCATCTGTCTCTGGGCACCTCAGAAGACCTTGTAGCACTTGGTTCTGCTTGAAAGAGATGGGTAACAAATTGCTGTGCAGGAATCACACATAAAGAGTTAATCCTTCCTTGGGACAGAGGGATTAGCTTCTTAAGGGCTGTCCCAGGGTTCTGATTCTATCAATGGTGGGTAATAGGAAGGGGAAATTGTCACCTATACCTGATGAATTGCTGTCTTATCTCTGGGAGTGGCCCAGATCAGGAATTACATATTTTAGTAATGAACCAGGGAGAAGTTAACAACACTGCTCACAGTTAGTTATGTCCTTTCCAGGGCTAAGCGTCCCTCCCTAGGAGTTTCCAGTCCCTTGCTTTTGAAGAATGCTCAAAAATGTGTTCCAAATTTCATAACCTATGGAAGCTTTGTGATTTTTGTGAATTTATTTGTTTATCTTTTTTATCCAATCTCTTAACTGAAGGATATCAGGACCAAATAAATCTGTTTCGACACAAAAGCAGGGACCATGTTAAAGGGATGTCCAAAATAAATAATCTCTAGGGAAAAAAATCATCAACCCCAAACAAAAAGAAAGCACAGGAGCATCAGTGCAGTTAAAGAAAGGTTGCACTTTGAAACTGCAGATTTTAATTCAGCAGGAAGCTTTCTCTTGAGTATTACGACAGAGTTTAAAGGGACCTCCATAATGATTGATATTCAGTAGATTTTCATGTGTTTTCAAAGTTTCTTTCTTTAAGGAAAACCATTCACATGCCTGATTAGTAAGCAGAGAGCAACTGTTCTTAAAAGCTGTGCTAGGAAGCTGGGGAATTTGTGTAATTTAGAGAAACGTGGTGGACAGAGGGGTTTGGAAGTGAAGGTATACTGTCTTCTTAGGAGGAATGTGTTAGAGAATCCTTATTCTGAATAATAGGCACTGTATTTTCTATAAAATACTGAATCACAGTTTGGTGAATTTAGGCACCGGGTTTGAAGCCCTCTTCTAGCTAGTGTGTTTGAGTCCATTTCTAAATGCCACAATTGCAAACAAAGCAAATGGAGAAGTAATTTCAGGCGCATAAACAAGAAGTACTTTAGGAGGAAATGAAACTGGTTAGATGTAACAGCCATCACAGTCAGCAGAAGGCAAAACAGGACAGGGATAGTAGTGGAAAAAAAAGTTGAAAGGGAGCTAGAACCAATACCATTAGCCATAAAGCAGCTGACAGTGGGAACCAATTTCACAGTTTGTTATCCCATTGTGAGTTTCATACTTGTCCTTCTCAGTTTTCTAGGAAAGATCTCACATCAGTGACTCCTCTGCCCCCATCTTCTTTTCGCAGTGTAAGGGTAAGATAAAACCAGCTACAACTCATCCCTAGTGACCTCCTCTCTCAATATGCCCTACTCTGCATCCTCCTGCCATGAAAGCCAAGAACATTTCAGTTCTTCTAGTCCCCTGACAGCCCCACCACAATATGTATCCCTGATTTCCTCTTTCAGAGTTGCACAGTGCAAACAGAGGAGTTTCTCTGTGCAACTGTTCCAGCCTACAGAATGGCTGTTTGAAGTCAGAAAATGTTCTGCTTCTGATCCCAAAGTTGGGACTGCCATTGACATCATAATAGAGTTTGAAAATGTCTCCTTCCCTTTTGGACTGTGTGCATAATCAGGTCATACCTGCCCTGCTAATCAGTAAAGCAAAAAACCAGAAGACACTGTCTAATGAAAGCATTGTAGAGCTAGGAAGACCTGCAATCCAACCACATGAACAATGCTAGGATAAAATTTGTTTGACTGGGCTATTTATCAAAGGCTTGAAAATGATAAACACATACAAAATGCACCTGTAAAAACTAGTAGCCAGGAAGAACAGGTTGAATCACTGAATATGTTTTTTCACTGTGAATTGTTTCCCAGGTTCTGCTTGAAATTCAGGTTGTTTATAACCAGCAATCCTTTTGAAAATTGCTTTGAAGAAAGCTTAATGATTGGAGATTATCATAAAGCCAGATTTCCATGAAAACCGCTTTAAGTGCTTTTGGCATTCATAGGTCTTCTTTGCTTTGTGACCTTCCACTGCAACTAGGTTGTGTTCCAAAGTGAGACATGAGCTCTGCCTACGTCTTCAGCATTAGACAGCAATTCCAAGAGCACACAGGCCAGTAGCTACCCTGTGGTCTATTCTACCTTTACACAGGTACGAATCTTTGGAACAAGTCAATTTTTACATGCTATAGTTCCTCCAATGCTTGTTCAGATACCTTTAAAACGTTTTCGTGTTGACCAGCAAATTGCCATAGCCCCAGATGAGTATTCAGCAACATTGGGGTCTGTTTCCTGTACCTTCCTGCCTGTTTTGAGCTGTGAATGGGACTACACTTGGGTAAGAAACCTTCTTCAGATTTTCAGCAGATTTATCATTGCAGCATGTCAGTAGTGTATCTTGTGTCTCTGATCAACCATACACACACTGTCTTGCAGCCTCTTCTAGTGTGTGATACAGCAATCTCAACAAGCATACATGGCTTGCTAAGACATATCTAGAGGAGTATCCCAGCTTCTTTGTGTTTACTTATCTTTCTCAGGCTTGTCTTGCCTTTACTCCATGAAAAAAGTGATGATTTTCAATGGTTTCAGGAACATGTGTTGGGGATACTTTAATGAATTTTAAAAATTAACATAGTGTGTGTTTCTTTTTCCAAATATCAGCAATTTATGGCTATCTATTATCAGTGTAATGGTATTTTCAGTATTCCATCAGTCTAACTTCTCTCATCATAACATATAGATCCTGCATGTGGACACAACAGAACGACGCTGTCTCGGGGGAAGGTTAGATTGGACATTAGGAAAAGGTTCTTCACTGAACAGGTGGTCAATCGCTGGAACAGGCTCCCCACAGCACCAAGCCTGTCAGAGTTCAAGGAACATCTGCAGGACACTCTTAGTCATATTTTTATTGTTAGGTAGTCCTGTGAGGAGCAGGGAGCTGGACTTGATGATCCATATGGGTCCCTTCCAACTCAAAATATTTGATGATTCTCTGTTGTCTATAAACAGCCCTGTACAGGACATATATTATACAACTTAGACAGAGATAATTTTCAGTCTATTACCTTGACCACAAGAGAGGCACATCAGCTGAGATATGCAACTCTTGCTTGTAAGGCCATGTACCAACAAAACGTACCACTAAGTTCCCTGGAGGAGGAAAAATCCTAGCACCCACAACAATTTATTTTCAAAATCCTGGTTGCTGTTCATTCTCCCTTTTCTTTCTTTTTGTTTTGATTTTTTTGTTTGGTTTTGTTTTTCTGGTAAGTGCTTTGTGGTTTTGGTTTTCAAGCAGCAGAAAAGAAAAACATGTCCCTTAGTTTCCTCTGACTTTTTTCTGAGTAACTCTAATGCATTGTATCCTGTGAAATCTATTAAAACCCTTCCCACTTTTAAAAAATAATGTATAGATATATATTTGCTCTACAGAGGGGATAATATATATGTGTACATACATATATACACACATATATATGTGTGTATATATGTATGTACACATATATATTATCCCCTCTGTAGAGCAAATATATATCTATACATTATTTTTTAAAAGTGGGAAGGGTTTCAGTCGAATAAAAATAGTCCCAAGTGAAAAAAGTGAAAAGTCAGAAGTTGCCTTTGCCTCCAACAACTCTGCCATTCTGCTACAAAACAGGGAGCACACATTCCCTCCACCTTTCTGTCGGCTCTGCAATCAGCCAGGCCCTGTGGGGAGGGAGGGGGGCTCCCTACTGTATCTTCCTTCATCAACATGGCATCTCTCAAGGGGCCTGCACTGAATCTGTTAAGATTAGCTGTGTTCCACATTAGTGACAGGAGCTGCCTGTCTCTCAGGAGTACACCATGGCATGGTACTGCTTCCTGTTTGAGCAAAATCAAGGCTTTAATTGCAGGGAATTTTTTTTCATTACCCGTTAATTGATAAATCATGCTCACAGGTCTGTGAAACGAGCCACATTGTGAGCAGTCTTCCAGGTTTCTCTTCCTTCTCCCCTAGAACCAGGACATATCTAACACTAGGTGCAGAGCAGTGGTGGCAGGGAAAAGCCTCCATCCCACAGCACCGCCATGAACATCTCTTAAAGCAGGCACAGCTGTCTCGGGAGTGTGTGTCTTCCTCTGATGTAGGTACTCAAATGATGGCACTTCAGCTGGGAGACTTTGCACCATTCCTTTCCCATCCTGTGGTAACAGCAAAGGCAGGTTTTGCAGCCCTGCTTCCAAGGCTCATTCTCAGCTGCCTGGATTTTGAGCAGACCCCAGGTTGCTGCAGCTTGGCATGGACTTGACTAGAGAGAGCAGCAGAACTGGAAGATGCAAAGGTGAATTTTAAGTCACCTTCATGCACCTGGGTGGATACGTGCAGCTGCGTGCACACAGATGCACCTTCTTTTATGCGTGTTAGCCACAGCTATGGATCAGGCCTTTGATCTAAAATCAACAACAAAAAATGAGTTGGGCATTAAAGTCACCGTCTTCAGGAGGCACATAAAACATGCTTTTTTTTTTTAAGATCTCTTTTGTCATTTCTGTCCTTTTATTCTTGCTTCTATTGCAAGTAGCAAGAGGCCACCGTCTTGGGAGGAACAGTAAAAATCCTGAGTATAGTGAAATAATTTAGCTGATAATTCCCCACTGTATAATTTTCTACGCTTCCTGCTAGCTGACCTTGTGGGCTCCTGTCAGGTTGCTAAGGGAAATCCAGCAGGACTCCTGCTCTGCTCCTCTACTTTTAAAAAAGTATTACAGGAAATGGAGGCATGTTTGTGTCAGCTCACTTATGTGTGTATTTGATCAAGTGGCATTCTCTAACCCTTTTCCTTGCCTTTTATTTTTTTCTCTTTTTAAAATTGGGGTGATAGCTCTGTAGAGAGGAGTTGTTCCTAGCTAATCACTTGGCATTTTCAACATGAGAAGCATCACCAAAAAGGTAGGGAGCAGGCATGTACGCGTGCAGAAAAGGTAAAGAGCATAACTGGAGTATTTGAGGAAACTGATGGAATTGTGTCCAAGACTGCCTTTGTCTGGTGTCTTTGTACAAAGGTAGTGCATTGTCTGCACTAAACAACAGTAATAATGAGGGACGGGAGGATTAAGGTTATCGCTGCCAGGTCATACCACCTTGGTAGTGTGAGCACAGCTGCTAAGACCTCCTAGACATTTGATGACTTGCGCACAAATGAGTCGTCGTTCCCATTCTGGTTTTCAGCAGACAAATGTTCCTCACAAAAACACATCTGCTGTGGGTGGTGCTTTCATTGACTGTAGCACAGCAGTGAGGACACAGGCTGACTGCACAGAAATAGCTCTAGGTAATACGGAGATAGCTCTGTACTGCGTCTAGGTGGTCCCTCTCAGGACCGAGGAGGCTTGGATGGGAACCATGGGCAGGAGGTAGCACTGCTGCCGCCTGCGCTGTGCCTGGTGTGCAGAGAAATTGAAAATGTTGCTCGCCAGGGCTATCAATCTGGCACCTCTGACATCTCTCAAAAATAAATGAATCCGTTGGAATGGATTTGGCTCATATTACAGTTTTTACTGCCATGGTAGCTGTAAAAATAATACTTCAGAGCTAGGCTGTGCTGTGGTGCCATGATGTGCCCAGGTTTGGAATTTTACATTCTAGGGGTTGAGCTAGGTTCTTTCTATTCATTAGCATCCTTTAGGTTTTCCAGCTTATAATGGCAGAGTACCCTTTGGACCTGATGCCGGGCCAGAGAAACCAGACTCATCTGAGGAACCCAGATTGTTC
The DNA here is from genome assembly GCF_003945725.1 of Corapipo altera. Taxonomy (NCBI): domain Eukaryota; kingdom Metazoa; phylum Chordata; class Aves; order Passeriformes; family Pipridae; genus Corapipo; species Corapipo altera. The sequence goes on along the minus strand of NW_020884879.1, from coordinate 2,569,891 downwards.
CTGTGGCCTCTAACCATATTACAGGATCTTCAAGGTTACTCATAAGGTGTTTTGGCATGGTAGGCATTGCAAGCAGGTGCAGCCGTTACCTCCACTGTGATTTTCCCTGACCTAGCAAAGTTTCCCTGTGCAATTCGTACAGGAAATAACAAACCATTGATTGGTGTCTGACTTGTTTGTAGGTAATTGTAGGCCATTGATCTAACCAAGCTGGAGCTGTGGCACTGTAAGCTGTGCAGCCCTCATTACCTCTGACCTGGTGACTGTAGCATCGAGTCATTGGAAAACTCATCGAGAAGAGAATTGTTCCTTACGTTTTTGTCTGCTGTAGAAAAAGCAAAGGTGAAATGGTCGTTTGTAAGTTTTAGTAGGCTACATGTGATAACTTTGCAGCCTGATGTATAAAAGCACACAGCATCCTTAAGACAAGCAAAATTCCTGTATTGTCCTGCTCTTTACAGGAAAACTGTGTCAGCTGGCTTGCATTGTCTCAGCTGTCACAAGGAAAACACAGTCATATTTGTGATCAAATGTCACTAGGCTGTGGCACGGAGCTGGGAACATGACATTGCTTTGGATCAGATCCTTTTAAAATTCAGCAATAGTAGCAAATTATGTCTGCTATGGATTAAACACAGGCATTTTTTGTTCTACCTTCAGTTGCATGCCCAGAATTTTTATCAATAAGTCTACGATTTATAGGCATTGATTTTGCAAGGCCTTTAACAGGAAAATAAAAAGGGTCCTCAAAGATCGAACTTGAAAACTATTGCTCTTGCAGCAATCTGGTACTTTATATTAGTGAAAGTGGGAAATCTTTGATCAAAATAGCCTAGAAAATAATTTGTCACAGAGATTATTTCGGAATGTTTGGTGCTTTTAATTAATGTTTTCTTTTGGAAAGAAGTAAACCCTTTAAGTAGTCATGTAAGTTTTTTGTCGATTTACTTTCAGCCTCACAACCATATACAGAAACTAAAGTAGCCTTGTATAAAGTATAGGCTTTTTCTCCCCTCCGTTTCTCTGCTCTTCTGCATTAAGAGTCTTGCAATCAGAAGAGAAAAAAAAACATAAAATATGTTTCTAAGGAAAAAACCTTCACTCATTTCTATTTTTTTTTTTTGCCAGCACCTGCATTCATAAATAAAGGAAAATATTGTACCTGCCAGGAAGTATTATACAAGGCACTTTCTTTCATGTCAAATTCCATTATTTTGAACAGGTTGTATAAGGGCATTCAGCCTGCTGCATTGGGATATTCAGGGTGCATTTTCATGGTTTATATTTGTGCCCAGTTTTGAATACATTTGATATTAGCAGTGGATTTTTATGTTTGCTGCAGGATGATATTATACCACAGATGACAGGACAGCAGAAATTGTCATGTAAGTCTAGCTGCTGGGCTGTCAGTCTCTGAGTTCAAAGCACAGAAGTGTGTATTTGCAAAACTGACAGTAGATAAGGGCATTCAAATTATTTGGAACAGGATTTGCAATGGCACCAAGTATAGGCAGTCCCATGAACATGACCTCTAACGGAACAGGTCGAGGAGGTGAATCCTGCCATCTGACACAGTACATTGGTGACCACTTTTACTAAACAAAAATTACCAGTTTGTTCTGTCTGGTAATGGGCCAGAAGTACCTCTGTGGACTGTGAGAGATCCTGTTTCATATCCACAGAAATACTATACAAATTGGAATGCACTTTTCCTTTCCTACACACTATTATGTGTATATTTTTTCACTGACAGACAGGTGACTGGTTCAGATGGGCATAGACAGTGTAATTTATGCATCCATTTGGCGTGTGCATGTTTCCAGATCATGGCATTGTCTTCTCTTCTTGCTAGATAAGTTGAAACATTGACAGGCAGTGTGTTCACTTTTTCCTTTTATTACAGTAATTTATAAGATATTTTAGCTAACAGAAGAACGGCCCAAGGGGGCATTCTCATGTTAATTACCAAATGTGGGCTTGTCAAAATCAAATAGCTTCAGGAATAATGCAAGTAATACTGCATCATTATATTGTTTGGCCCTCAACCCCAATATTAGCTTTGAGAAGAAAGGGGGGGGAAAAGAGCTTATTTGATAGAGCTCTTAAATTTAAAAAAAAAAAAGAAATCTGACCCCTCAGAGACTGGAAGAAAAATGCAGGGGAGAGCATGTAGTTTAGGACTGAAAGGAGTTCAAATAATGTAGTGAGCTTGTAGTCTTTTTTTTTTAATAATATTCAGCTAAAAACAAAAGAACTGTCACAATGTTGATTGGTAATTTCTGATACTTCTTATACAGCTGAAAGAGGGTGCATCCACTGTAAAGTACCTTCAGAAAATTCTGCTTCCAACGTTGTGGCATAGGATGTGCAGCTGTTCTCATTTCTCCCCATGGAACACCCGTGGTGGCCACCCAATATCACTTCCTAACCATATCATTGCTCCTAGCACACACACAGTGGCACACTCCAAAAACCACCCATTCCATTCAAGGTAGTCCCAAAAATCTGCCCACAACTGGGACCAACAGAGAAGATACGTTCATAAATATATACACATAAACACTGACACTCATACAAACATTGCTGATACATACTCTCACATCATTTCTGATGCTGTCAGCATGACCAGTGGTGTTCCAACACTGTCGTTAACTAGCTTTTACACTTTTGAGTTCTGGTAATGCGTCCTTGAGGGTTCGAGATGATCAGTCAATCTTGTTGTGCAGTCTGCTGATACCTCACTGCTGTAGGGAGGTGGATAAGGGAGGGTTCCTTCCTGCTAGGCTGTTCTGCCATTCTGAAGTTTGACATTACTGTTTTTATTTTAATTAACTGATTTTGTGCTGCCATCGTGTTTCATGGCACAGAAGTAGAATAGACTTAACTAAATCTTTAAGGATGCCACATAAATCTCTCCCAGTTCCAGAATGTTACCCAGTCTGAGGCTTGTCCTGCAGACTGTTCCACATGAACTCCTTTAATTGCCAATCAGCTTCTCACAAAAGGCCATTTCCAGGTACCAGTCCTGTTGAACTCTTCTGGATAACAAAGTCTAAATCTACAAATCCCTCCTGGCATTAGTATTCACCTGATTGTGCCAGAATAGTGCTGGTGAGTTGAGCATTTCTGACCACAGTTGTCACCTTTTCTATGAAGAAAAATGCTGTCTCTCAGCTCAAACTAGCTAGGGCTTTAAAACTCAAAACCAACAAGCTGAATTTTACCTAGAAATCAGTAGACAGACACTGTAGTTTTTCAAGGATTATAGTCTACAGTACCTGCAGTTACAGTATGGTCTCTCAGTGAAAGCCTCATAGAGGCAAATACCTTAGCTCTAAAGGCAAAGGTAGATAGCATCTCGATCAGCTCATATGCTTGTGAAAATATAAGTCCTCCTGGTAATCAAAAGTGGTGAGAAGAGCTCTTAGTAGTCACTATTACCTGAATAGCTAATAAAAGACAATTATTCTCCAAATAAACAGGCTTAGAAGATAAGCCTTAATAATCATTTGGCCAATGTACTTCCACATATTTTTTCATATTACTTAAAAGTGCAGAATTATCATGGTTTATTTGGGTGGAGCTTTAACCTGGTGTCTCTCCTGCATTCATCAGTACCTGTGAGATACTTAGGTAGAATACACTTCCCAGTCCAAATCAGAAGGTATGGAAGTTTACAGATTTGTCTACCCTGGTACCTGGATATGCTGGATTCTTGTTGCTTTTCTTACATGTCTCCTAGTTCTCCCTTTACACGTTTACAACACCGATGACAGGGCAGAAGCTTGCAGTGAAGGCCTTTGTGACCTGTCAGGGTGGGGGAATCCTTCCTCAGTAATGTCCAGAACTGAAGGTAAATGTCAGAGGTGGCAAGTTTTAGAGACAAACTCCCCAATGACCATTTTTAGGTCATTGGTACCTTACACTGACAGAGCAGTTGTTCTCTATGTAGAAGGCACTTGGATTTGATTATGAGGCTTTATTGTGTGTCTTGTCACTTCCAGAAATTTGGGAAACATCAGAGGCTGAAATTCAAGCAGAAAAGACTCATTATTCTTAGAGACTGTTACCCAAAACTTCATGGCGACTCTTGCAAATTGACTCTCTCAGGTAGCTATCAAACACAACTATATATCCGGTAGAGCTTTCACAGCCACAAGAAACCTATCTGGATCTGGCTAGATCCTGAAAATAATTCCTCACAGTCAGAAACACTTGACTCCATCACCTGAAGCAAACAACCTGGATTAACCAGCTTGTTAACCACCTGTTTTCTTTGACTCTTGCACAGTTACAGCAGATTTCAAATGCTCTTTTCCTTGTAATCAATACATTTAGAACTAGGCTTAATCCACTGGCATTTTAGCCATCATCCTTTCTGCTTCGTTAGTTCAAGGTCATCTAAATTGTACAGCGTAGCTGATCCTGCCTTAAGGCGGGGGGATGCTCTAGATGACCTTTTAAGGTCTCTTCCAACTCTGTTTTCAATGATTTTGTGATATGATCTGTCAAGACAAAATAGATGTGCAGGTACTTAGGGGTATTTAGGATATAACTTCATCACTAATATGGTTTGATACCTATGCAGTTTACCTGCGTAGATCCATAGCAGTCAATTTTGACTTTTAAGAGATGCTTTTTAAATGCTGGTGGAAAATGTCTGTATGAGTCTCAGATCCTAAAAAGAAAAAAAAAAAAGGGATTGTTGGCATGTAACAAAGGAGCATCTCACATCTCCCACTCTATGTCTGCTGCTATCACACTGCACAGATGAAAAGTGTGGCTGGCTATACAAGGTGAACTACAGGCTATCAGGAACACATGCATTAGTGATGTTTAGTAAGAATCCACTGGTGTGGAAGCTGAAATAACACAGGCTGGCTAGTGAAGATCACTTTACTATTGCAGTAAGGTGACCTGCACACAAATCCTAGTCACTAGGTCAAGTCTCTTATTTATAATAGCCATTCTTTATCAAACGCAGGCTGGAGTCTGAAGATTTCCAATATTTAAGGCCAAGCATATGTATCACAGGCTCATTGTGTCGTTGAGCCTCTTTCTTAATTTATGCTGAGCAGTGTTCTCACCTGTAGTGATTACCAAAGGTAGCTTTGATGGAGACCACAGGAGGGAAATGAAGTCTCTGACAGGGTTTTCATGCAGCCAGTTCATGGTGATGATGCAGTTGTGTAGAGTTGGCTGAAGTCAGCAGGTCAGATACAGATTTCTACAGTTAGCTCATGGAGAAGCTCCCTTGCTCTAAGGGATTTAAATGGGAACACTGTCAGGTTTACTGTTCCTGTAAAACTCAATTTTCTTGGTGACCTGGAAGTGGAGAGAAAGTCTCAAATGCAGCCCAACCCTAGGTCATTAGAGGCTTTAAAACATTACAGTCAAGACCTTGAATTGCATCTCATAACAAACAGCATATTAGCAGAGTGTGTGGAGCTTACAATGGCTTTGTATAGTAAAACCCCAAATATGAAAAAATTAGGTATACCACTTAGATGAAAATTTACTCTGTTTGGTTGAAGAAAAGCAGAGAAAGGAGAAGGCAGTGGAAGAAAAACACAGGATGCCTGTGTTCTTAAGCCACTGACAGGGCTGAGCTAGCTGAGACAGATACCTCCACTTTAAATTAATAGAGCAAATATGATCTTAGATGATTCTATTTGATGATAGTAGATTTTAGTTCAAAATGAGAATTCAGCTCCTTGTAAATAAATAGCACCAAAATATCCAACTGGTATTTATGAGGAGGCATATTTTATCAGCAGTTTCAGCAGCTAGCTTAGAGATTTGGATGGGTTCAAAAAATAGAGTTTGTTTTAGTAGCTGAAATGATCTTTTGAAAATAAAAGCACATGAAAAGGGGCAAGGTGGAAACCCTCACATAACCATTTCTCATACTTTCCGTCTTTTGTATCGAAGACTTTCAGTGTCCATTGTTCTCAGTCTAGAAGACTGAGCACCAACCTACTCGTGCCAGTTTACTCTTTCAGAATAAACAATGTAAGATTTAAAGATGTTGAGTTCTTGCAACTAGTAATTGTATACATCTACAGGTGCAGCATTTTGAGGCATTCACATACTATCACACTCTTGAACAGTGGGGTAAAAGGTATGCTAAGAGAACAGGAGTGCAGCAATACATGAGATATTCATGTGCTCAAAAGTGCATGTGTGTGCAAAGGGAATTAACATTAATTTACTTCCTTACTGCGTGATACCTTTGTGATTCCAGAAGATACATGTTTTGGCCTTCTGTCATGTTGAAGGTGTAGAGTTGTTTGTCCACAAAATTGTTTTAAGTTGTAATTCTGGTTTGACCTGGGAGACCTTGTGCAACCTTATTTCATGCCATCCTTAAGATGAACTGATTTTGTGACAAAGGGTAGTTGCTAAAACGGATGTTGTGGCATGAAAAGGGGGTATGTGGTTAGCTACATTTCTAGTTAGCCCTCAAGTCTCCTCCTTTTGGAGATCTATGTTTTATTGACCCTGATTCATTTGTAGAAGAAAAATAAACAGAACTCCAGAACTTACATCTTCTTTCAAAACAGGGTTGAAGGAATTGAACGGAGACTGACAGGAGCACTTAGCACTGTGGATATCTATATTCTGTCTTGCCAGAGGGTAAATAGAGGACATTCATTTGTTCATCAGCTTCCAAATCTCCTCTCTTCCCCTCCTGAGCTGGGAGGGAAGGAAAAATAATTTGGAGAAGGGGGTTCTGAATACCTCATATTCTCTTTTGCCTATTTCTAGCCGAGCCAGGCATGAACAATTAAATCTAGGGCTTCCCTGTGGTCTGTGAATAACACAGCACAGTGCTAACCATCAGGGCACAAAGGCAGACAACAAAAGGGGCTTTTTTTATTTTTTGTTTACCCTTCAGGACACTGTTTACCTTATCACTGAAGGGGAAGTTATCATCTCATCCCTTTTGAAAATCATACTGGGTTGATTCTGTACCTCCAGGTATTGGACTGGCTAGTGATGAAGTGGGCATGTCAGCCGGGGGTTAGGGAAGTCATACTGGGAGCTGTTGCTCTCACTCTCCCATCTCACTCCGTCGGTCTTTCCCTCTGCCTCTTGCTCCTTCTCTGTCAAACCATTCTCTCTCTCGCTCTCTCTAAGCTGGAATGTTTTTTTTTTTTCCTTCCCCCTCCCCTCTAAATTTACTTCACAGCAGATTGTCTTGTAGTAAATCACCAAAAACCCAAATAGCACTAAAGCATTCTGATACAACATTAGCATTTGCTTAACAAGCACAAGATAAACATTAAACAAAGAACTGCATTTCTTTATTAGAGGCTGCAAGATACATAATCCATGAGCACAAGAAACATGGGACCCAGTGGATATGCAGATGTGTGTTATTTCATTGGCGCTGGGCGGCCTTGTTAGAAAAGGTTTTCATCTGAAGGCTTGGGGGTGGATAGTTGACTGTCCCTGGTGGGGCTGTAACTAGATACGGAGACTGTTGCAAGCTAGGCTGGGCTCCCTGGTGGATGCGCTGATTGGACAGCCCGAGGAAAACTTGGGAAGCATCAGGAAGTGAACTCAATCACCTTGGGGATGAGAGGGGAGAACCAGATGAAGGCATTTGACTTCTTTTGTAACTCCCACTAAGGACAGATTGCCAGTGCGATCCAGCCTCCATAACTGCAAATCAGGCCCTTTCCCCTATGCCGATTTCATTAGAATGGCCAGCATGGTGCAAAGAGGAGGGAGAAAAAAAAGGTTAGACACAGTAATTTTACAGGCAGGCGGGTACAAAAAAAATCTGCATAATTAAGCAGTCAAGGCTGCTAATAGGGGAGTTTATATGCTCTGGGACCAGGCAAGGGCAGCACATATGGATATAGCACTGGATATTAAATCTACGGCATGCAGACTTACTTCAGGGCCCTTAGAGAAAAGGCTAATTATAGAGAGAGGAATTGTGTTTACTGGTCTGTCTTGGGCAAAGATGTTGAGAGAAGTGCAACCAAGTTTTGCAGTTAGACATGAACAGTCTGTTAATAGAGATATCAAAAATATGTGCTTGTGGTTGCTTCACATCTAATCAACAGGAAATCACAGATTCCGAGACCCCCTTCTCCCAGTTAAATGAGGAGGGGAAAACACATACATATACATATTCCGGATGCAGGATGTGAATGTGTTCATTATTAAATTGCTGGAATTTAATCTGAACCAAGCTCTTTATCATCAATAAATTATATTTAGCAGTTTACCCTAGTTTAGCTGCTCCTGTTTAAAAATGTCAGTGCTTCTGGGTATAAGCTCCAAGTCAGCATTTAAATATAAATGGATAATATGAATGGAAGTTGCAAGGGGCAGGACTGAGCAGTTAGAGAAAGGATATGTTTATGTAACAAGTCCTGACGTGGTGGACATTAACATTTCATAATGCAGATCAAAGGTACGGAGAGGACCCAAGAGCCGTCAGTCAGAGGCCCCTAGCAACTGTCTAGTGTGCTCCATGAGATGTTTTCTCTAAATTAGAAATCCTTAGACTTTTCTTTATCCATATAGATAGATTTTTATTTTTTAACTTTTAAAAGTGATTAGCCTTTTTCTAGTTCCCTGTCCACTCCCCAAGGAAAGAAGTGTCTCATTTTGCTGAAAGGAGAAGTCTGTCAGTGCCTGATATCCATAACCAGTAGGAGAGGCCAGTGCCCATGGCCTGTTTTGATTTAACATTTTGCTGCTTTAGGCTTTTGTCTTTTCGGTGTTTTGATGGAACATACCAAGCTCTACTATTGTAGGTAGCCATTTTCTGAAGTCCTGGAAAGCAAGAGGTACAATCAGAAGTCTGCTGAGAGAGCCTCATTTGGCAGGGTGTCAGAGTCATGTGTGAGATGCTGCGTACCCATCGGGAATTCAGTATGATCATGAGGCATTGTGGAACATACAGGAAGAAGCCCTTGGTTTGGTTTCCTTTATTGCATTGGTACAGAACACCAAACCATCATTCAGGGTATTTACTGAAATTTTGTGTGGAATCCAGTACTAGCCCCACAATAACATGCAGTGATATTACAGAAATGTGCAAAAATAAAGGAAATAACACTTCTCTCACTTGGTAAATAACTGTATGTTGGCCTTCTCACAGTGACTTCATATCCCAAGTCATATAGCAGGTGACCTCAAAAGATGTCAGCCAGACTGACCATGAAGCACATGTTCTGTTTTGTTTAGGTTTTTTCCCCCAGACTGTGAAGGGAGGCATGGGGAGGAGTGTTGGGGTCACATGGGATCAACCAGGCTGCTCAGCACTGGCTGGGACTTGTAGCAGGTGGCAGTAGAGTGACAGCCTCTGGGGTACCTGGCACAGCAGAGGTTTTCTCTTCCCCATGACTAACCCAAAGTGATAAGTAACTAAGTGATATATATTTAGAACACTGTTGTTTGTGTTGCTCATAAGCTAGAAAGTTCAGTGTATGTATGAAGCCCGGTTTCTTCAGAGCCACATTATGCAGCAGTCACATGGCCATAGTACATATGTGTCCAGGTGTCAGTCTTCCTTGTTTGTTCGTATCGCAAAAGGAGAGAGGGCTCAAAGAGAGCTGTGCTTCTACGCTTTGTGAGAAGGCAGTTGACTGAAGGACAGCAATCTGTACAAGGTTCCCTAGCAGGGAAAAAGTGTATACTGAGATTCAGTCCTTTCTAAGCATCACAGATTCTGTAGGAGAGAACAGAAAAATAGGACCTGGGAGAGATCTTCTGCATGTGCGTTCTTGGACACAGTCGATCAACTGGGAAACACAAATCTGGGGAAAGCAACTATTTCTTGCTTTCTGGTGCATGCAGAATGGTTTGCTTGTTTTTAATCTTGGGTTACTTGTGTTCATCTTCTCCTTCTGTTCAGCTGGGATACTCTCACTGTACTACAGTTTCTTTCCTGTGCAGAGCCATCTCACTTACCTGTCTTTACAATAGTTCCCTGCAGCTTTGTTTAGATCTGTAAATTTGACATGGAAACAAATACACATATATGCGTATGTGTGCACACACTTTTCCACTGTTTACATGGCAGTTAAAAGGATTAATGAAAATCCTATTCCAGCAATTTTTTCCATATGTTGATGAGAAAACCTGCCTTAAAACATTTGCAGGGCATCGATAATGATAGCATTAAAACGTTGGGATTGCCCCTTGTGAAACACATTTTGGGGACAGTTGTGGTGTGAATAATACAGAATTTTGGAAGGCCTATTTCAAGAATAAGTTGCTATTGCCAAAAGGCAGAATAACTTTTCACTGGTGAGGAGCAAGCAGATAACCTGTCAATAGTGATGATCTAATGGCAGTCTCCAGGCTGTGCTGTGTCATCAGCCAGCTGTCAATCCCACCAGCATGTCTCAAAAGCACTAATTGTTGTGATAGTATCAGTGTGAAAGCTGCTAAGAAGAAAACATAGTCCCTTGGTGCTGCTTCGTAAAAGATAGGTTGAGGATCAAAGTTCAGCTTGCCTTGATTGGATTTCATTTTTGCGTGCATAGCTACCTGTTAACACATTACTAAGAACCTAATCATAACTGGTTGCAGCTGCAGTTTTTTTGCTGGTAAAACACAACAATCAAGCTGACTGCAGTCTCCTTCAAAAAAAGTATTCACCAGCTTTGCATAAAAGCACCTCCTCCCCTGCAGCCCCATTAGGCTTGGATCAGGGGAAAAATGCCTACTCCTCCCCATTCAAGTTGATATTAGAGACTTGTTCTGGCTATGGTTTCAGGAGTAATCCTGCTTAAGTAGCATTTCAAGCATCATTTCTATATGCAATTTGAAATGCATATGCATGTATCTTTTATTATACATGTACCCATATTGCTGCTCTTCCAGCTTCTCTCTCTACAGTGTACTTTATTCACTGCTTGATTGTTAAGTCCTGTAAAAGAAAGTATTTCTTCTTCTCTTTTGATTAAGATCTTCAAAGACTGAAATAATATCTGTGTTAAGATAGAGTCTAATATAACACTGGCATTAGAGGAGATATATAATTATAACTAGCAGACACCTGTCAGTAATGTTCTCTCAATATTCCTCCACTGTTATTTTTGGCTCCTTTTTGCTCTGTTAATCCACCCATTCCCGTCTCTAAATCCCACTGCTTTTTCCTTCTCATCATCTCAAAGATCTCTCCGTTTCTTTCCACCTCTTCAGCCAGTTCTCTTATTAGAAGCCAAGTTATATTTCACTTTAACCACATTGTTTTCCGTCAGACTAGACAAGTGCAGACACCAAGCTGTTTTTGGATACTGACTTAATGTTATCTACTAACAATTAGTTGTGTTACTCTTACCCCTTTATCACGTGTAAGCATCTTGTGATCATTTTCAAAGATTTCTATCCAACCCTGCTTATGCTCCCTTGTTGAGATTGCTTTATCCCCACATCTGTGCTCCTCTAATGCTCACAGCTTTGAACACCTATTTCTGGAGTCACAGCCAATGTCCCATTACCTTTTGTCACAGGGCTCTTATGCTTTGAAGAAATGCTGTCAGGACCCCTGCACAGCTCTGCCTCGCCCAGTTTTGTGTCCTCTTTGACATCTAAGTTCTGCCATGCTTCCCTGCAGTGACTATTTGTTTCAGAAAAAAGGGCACAAATATGTGTGCCTTGTTCAGTGTTACCAGTCACATTCTTTTCTGGCTGCTTGTCCTCACATGAAGAGGTTCTCTGGGCTAGGGCCACCTGCCTGGAATATAGTCTGAGCTGTGGGGAATGGGTAAAAAGGCCAGGTGACAGTATATTCTGCTGTTCTTATTCCATCAAACTCTGACAGGTTACAGACACAGAACCACTTACCTGCCCACACCTCTTTTGCTCTCAGACATCTTCAGATGGTCTAGAAAAATACATTTTTAAGAATATTCAAGTGACTGGACTTTGAGGATTTGGCAAAGCTTATGGAAGCAGCAGGATTAGGGGCCTGATTCTGCACATGCTCAGGGCATTTTACAAAGCCCTGAGTACAGAGAGAGGCAAGAGAAGAGAGGCTATATTTATCCTGGTAGGCAACACCAGGGACATGAAAACAATTGACCCCATTGTTTCTATTTCTCCCCACTTTTCCAATCCTTCCAGGCCTAATTTAGCGTCTGTACTCACCTTCCCTGAAGGCAATGCAGTCTTTTACTTGGCTTGAAACTGTTTTCCCAGAAACCAGTATGTCAGCTGGCACAGGGAGAGATTTCTTGGAGAATGGGTGAGCGGGCTGGGTTCTGTGGTTCCTTAGTTATTCTACTGCTCTGGTTGTACCTCAGGAGACCAGCAGCCTGATGAATGCATTGTTCTAAAATGTCAAAAGGACCTCTGGGCACAAAGTGTTGTGTCCTTCAGAACCACCCAACTTATGCAAAAGCAAGAGGTGCAGCCATAGGGAAAATGTCAAGCTGGGACTGAATAGCTGCAAGCGTCATTGCCACCAGTAAACAGGATCATTTATTTGACCAGGGTAAAATGAATGCTAAAAATACACGGTGCCCATCCAGTTCTCTCACTGAGTATTGCAACTCAGCTGCTGAGCCAGCAACTTTTATCTGTATTTGTGAACCATCCTGCATTTAATAAATAAATTGATAAATAAATAAATAAATAAAGGGAACATACAGTAGTTGCGTTTTACTGCCAGAGTGGAACTTCACAATCCTACCAGGGGACCTTTTTGTAATGTTTGTAATGTGCTGCTATTGTGCTTTAGCAAAGAAAAATGTCACTGCTGCACTTTACTTTTAACAGACTTTTTTAACATCAATTAATACAATATCTTATACAAATATAATGAAGCAGATTTCCTTTTTTATTTATATTTGGATGAAAGCAGTGAGGGGGCTTGGGGGAATGGCATGAATGAGCAGGGAGTAGAGGGGTGGAAAGGGAGCTGCTTCTGCACTTCGACAGCAGAGAGGTGGATTATTTTTTTCAAAGGTGTGTAAATGCAGATGGACACCCAGCTTCCATTGGCAGTCACTAGGTTTGAGAAATTAGGCTGCTTTTGAATATATTATTCATGTGGCATCTTAAAAAAAATACACCATACAACTTGCAGCCTAAGTTATCCAACATGAAAGACTGTATGCTCCATTGGTGTTCACCTGGCTGAAATCAGTCCATGCTCACTCTTCTTATTATCAGAGGTAAGATGACCTAAGAAGTGACATTTGTTTCTTATTGCATGAATCCTGTAAGAGTTGCATCCTATTATATTACCCTCTTGCTTGAAACCATTGTACTTGCAGAGTTAGCTAGCTTTCTCCTGTTTCTCTAATGCAAAGGCAAACACACATACACATATTCAAGATTGTAGACAAACTCTTTCCCTCCAATATTGATTTGTTTTGTACTGCTGGGAAGAGACAACAGTGAAACCTTGGCCGTACAACATTGCGCTTCTTTCATGAGGGCTTTTCATGTAATTGATGTACTATATGTGAGGTAGTATCTTACCAACATAATGCACTGAGGGAGAGCAACAACTTTAATTTGGAATTTTCCTGCTGTTGCCATCTTTTAGTGAGACCTTCAGAGTGTTTTTTCTGAGAAATGCTGGTATTTTGGTATGTTGGCCAACTTTCTGTTTGCTATAGCTCACTTTCAAGTTATTTTTTTTCTCTTCATAGCCAGTTTGTTGTCTTTTTATCTTTTGGGGGGAGAGGAAGGGTGTGTCAGTCACAGAGATGAAATGTTCGAAAGAGAAGGGCGTGGATAGATGGCTTGCGAGTACAGCTTTCAGTTCAGTTGCCCCACCTCAGTTTCCTTGCTGCTCTGCGGGTATTCTTCGTCAGCTGTTATTTCCAGTTCTGATCTTTGGCTTTTGGTGCCTATCTGAACTACAGAGGCTGCCCACCTTTTCTGCTGTGTAATTTTCAAGGATTTAACACAGCAATTTTTCATCTTCTCTGCTGCCATGTCATTTCTCAAGTCCAGCAATCAAACAGAAATGACGATCAACAAAATATGTTGCTGATTTGTAAAAGTGTCACAGAATCAAAATCTGCATGCTTCACTTATCAAAATCCATGGCAAAATCTAACAGTGGGCTCTTGCTGGTCAGAGTGATGCATGGCACAGGAAGCAAGTTTGCCCTTATTTTTACTTCTAAAATGCCCCTGTTTTTCCAAATATGACTGGAGGGGTAATACTCCTTCTTGACCTTATTTTCTGTTGTTCAAATCCTGCCTAGTGTTAAATCCCTCTGCTCACCTCCAGGTTTAATAAATTTAAAATTGCTTCTTGAGTGAGGTGAAGAAGGCAATTGAAGGGACTGGGGGATATATTCTATCTGCTTTACATCTTTGCGTCTCATGTGCTTGTTTTCCCCACTTTGTTTGGAGAAAGACTGACAAGTAAGCATAACGTGCGGAGTGAGTAGAGAAACTTGCTGCCTGCGAGGTTTGTGATGAAGTCGCTTCATTTTAAACAGCATCAGGGTTTCCAAGCAATGGCCCTCCAGCTTTCAAAAAGAAAAGACTAGGCAAGTTAAATGCACATCTTATTATGCACAACTCTGTAAATTTGTTGTACAATACTTTCATTTCTTAATATCGTTAAGAGATTGATGATAGAAATAAAATCCTGTGGAGCGACCCTTTTTTATATAATCAGGGTATAAAATATTTAAAATAGCTTAAATGAACCTCCTCAGGTCTTGGTCAAATTGTCATAAAGTTAAGAAATTAAAAATTTGCCCACAACAAAGATGCCCACAGCATCTTTATAATTCCACAAGATAGCCGTAGAAATATTTTCAGAATTTTTTTTGGTTTGGTTTGGTTTGATTTTTGTGGGCAGTAATGCCTGAGACTGCTCTGTAAAAGGGATGGCTGTCTTCACTGGCAGTCTTTTTGTCCCTGACAAAATGTAAAAAAACCCCGTGTCTGCAAGTGTTTTGCATGTCTCCTTCCATTCTTCTGCTTATTCTTCAACTGTGTCAACAGTATGTGTGGATAAATAAAATATCATCAAGAATGCTGATATCATCTTCCTTTTCCCTTTTCCCTCCTCTAACTTACAATAATGTGGGGCAAAGGTCTACTTAACATAACACAGTTACGATAACTAGTACATTTGTATTTCTGCTATGATGAGAGGTCTGCTGTAGTGAGACTCATCCACTGTTGCTGCTTCTTCTTGGCAGTGTTAATTATTCTGCAGGCTCGTGTAGCGTGTGTATGGAAACACAAAATAAGCGATCAGGGAGTAGGATATTTTTGGTTTTATTTGTTGTGTCAGTGACACTTCCACTCTGACACAAACTCACAGCACAACACTCCTGATCTGTAATGAGGTTGTGTCCCAGCATGTGTATTAAAAGCACTAAATAGTCCCTTGCTTATTCAAAATCCTCATTTATCTGAATTAATTTTGTGTCCCCCATTTCATTTGGGTAAATTAGGTTTCACAGTTTCACAATTTGATCACAAGTCTCACAATGTTCAGTACTTCTTTTTCAACCTGAGCCTCTGAAATGACAGTGCTGCATCAAAATCTCAGTCTTCCTTTAAAAACAAAAACTGAAATACTCGCTTTCCTTGTTACAGAGAAACCCTCTGAGGGGAAACTGCCCAGTGCAGACTTCCAGCCATATACTGAGTTAAATCGCATGGTTATTAAGCCATTCTCCCCATTCTGCAGGACATGGCTTGAATAAATTTGGTTTTGGTGACTGCTAGGCACCTTTGTGCATGTATGCACAGCGCTAAATGTAGGGTCGGACTGGGTCCTCCTCCCATTCTTCCTAGATTCCTCTGTTTTTTCTTACCTGTTCTTATTTAAATGAACTGACACACACAATGAAAACTGGGGCTTTTGGAGAATATTTCAGTCAGCAAGTGCAGTCTTGTAAGTTATTTATTAGAGTATGTTTTAGTAAAAACCTAATGTCTTGCAGTGGTCAGTCACCTGACTTTTGCTGTTACAGGTATGTTTTTCATACCACATTTCAGATTTCCTCAGAGCCTTGCAAGGGTTTTTTGGTTTCTCACTGATGTTAATCACCATATAGTGATTTAATGTCAGGCTGCATTTTTCTCCAGTTCTGTAACTTTTATCTGGAGAGGCTATACTCTGACCTAACAGCCTATACTTTTATTTTTCTTATAATGGTCCTGTATTTTGTTCTGAGTTTGATGTTTTATACTTGTAACCTGCTGTTCTTTTTAATTGCTTATTGTTATTAATTATATAGTGGTAACATCATTGACTTCAGACATTTGGATGTAAAAATGCATCTATCATTATTGCCATAGGAACTGTGCTGAATTACCCAAGTGCTGTCTGGAAATGTATGGTAGTCTGCATTTCTTCAGTGAACTTCAAATGAGGGTTAAATTGAAACTTTCCTGGGCCTTTTTGCCTCCAGCTAGGATTCATGCCCTTGCCCTGCTTCTGCTCCCCACTTCTCCTCCATGAGTCTTTTCAGTCTACCACCTTTTTTCTTTATCATTAGTGGTACTTCTGTTCTCCTTCCCCAGCCAATATTTATCTATCAATGATACATCTCTTTTCAGCCAATGCTTCTTTATTTCTTCTACTCTGATTTTTTTTCCTCTTTTTCTCTAATTTTTCAAGTTCATAACTTTGCCATTCTGCTACATGAAAGTTCACTGAAGTGGGAGAGGGTGTTCTTAGATACCACTCCTCAATTGCCAGCATAGCGGGAAATGGTGTCTTTGCTTCAGTGAGGAATTACATTTGATCAAGGGCTGGAATATGTCTGCAACAGTGGCATTTAGAATTTGGGAAAAAAAGCTAACCCCCAAATATGTAAGAGATAGAGAAAGAATAACTAATTGGCTCTCATTATTCTCTTATCCACAAACAAAGAACTTCTAATATAGAAATCCCAACAGCTGTTTGTTCAGCGCAGTGTGAAGTCTTAGAACCAGCAGAGAAAGTGGGAAGGAGAGTGGGGTAGGTTTAGAAAAAAGCCTGGTCCTTTTTTGGTATGTCAGCCCAAAGCTGCTTGCTTGCGTTATAGCAGAATCAAAGAGAGACATAGGGAAAGGTTAGAGCAAATTAAAACTGATCTCTCTCATGCTTTCCTAAATAAAACAGCAAACTAAGTCAGATGAGCAATATAAATAATTATTTAAATTAAATTGAGCTTTACCATTTTAATACATTGCTGTACAAGGAGATCTCTCCTAACTGGCAAAGCAGATTGCTCACGTGAAAAGAATCTAATTAAATGCCCAGTTATCAGCATAGACCTGAGGGCCTTAACAACCTAAACCACTTCTTCCTCCCTGATTTTTCTGAGAGCTGGGCTGAGGAGATGTAGGTTAAGAGGAAAGAAAGCAGGAAGTTGATACACCCCTAAATGAGTTGAAGAGCTGGATCCCAGCAATTGCTGCTCATTTCAAAGTGTCCTTCACCTATGTAAAAAGATGACAAATAATATTTGACTCATATAATGGCATTCAGATTTGGGGTAAAAAAATACCAGTAGTATCTGATGTATTAGGAAATACGAGAAGCACTGTTATTTCTTCATGCTGTTGATTCAAATATGCAGTATAATAGGAAAACCCTATCTTATCCTATCCTACTCTTTTTTTCCCTTTTATTTTTTCTTCCCTATCTTTTAAGAATAAGCAGGCAATTTTTTGTAGGTTAGATAAACAGCATTTCACCATTTAGAGACTTTATCTTCCAGACATCTAATAGCTTCATGCCAAAAGAAGGAAGGCAACTCTGACCCTTTCTGCATACACAGAACAAAAGAAAAACCTGATGAGAGTTGTGTACAAAACATAATTTCTACTGTTAGTCAACTGTGGTGTAGAATTAATATTGACACTTTGATTGTTTCCATGGAAGATGTTTTCCCAGTACTACTAAATTTAGAACAGCTTGCATTTAGTTTATGCAACATGAAATATCTTCTCCTACCTTAAAAATTTGTGTTTTCTATGTGCAAAACCTAAAAGTGGATTTACTGGTACTTTGGCCAATTCCAGAAGTCCCAGATGAGTGGGCATTACTAGTAGGCATGTAGCATTAAATAACAGAGGAAGCTGGTTCTCCAACCAGAGAACAAGAACCACGAAAAGAAACTGTAACCTACACAGTGAACAAAAACATTGGAATTGAATGAACAATACTAAAAAACCAAAAGGTTTTTACTTATATTTTTACTGTTCTTTATTCTTCTAAATACAAATGTGATACTTTTATTAGTTTCCCCCCAACAATTTGATTAAATCATTAATATCTACTTTGCTCAGGCAATCTCTGAGCCATTCAAATTGTAATTTGACTTCACTGGAGAGAATTTGGTCCAAAAAATTTTGTTCTTGGAAAGAAATAGCCTCTTAGCTCACAGAAGAGAACAGAGAAAAACTTAATACCAACCTTAACTCCAACACTATGTTCATAATGATGGGCAGTTTAAGCAGGGTCTGATTCTTCAACTACTGGAATTTAGTAAGAGAGTTTGCATTCTCTGTTTGGAGTGGGAAAACTGACATTTAGTAACTCTGCGATTTGGGGTTTTATCTGTAATATGCAGATAATAATCTGTATCTCACTGTGCAGTGAAAGGAGGGAGGGCTTGCTTGACCTTGCGCACTGGCGGAATTTAGTCCCACTAGACGGGAGTCTAGTAAGATGGGAGGCCTGCTCCCCTGAGCTAGTTATGCCAGTATTTGAAGGATCAGTCACCAAGTTTTTAATCAGTGCTCACTAAGTGCTTTTTGAAAAGGTAAACGTTGAGCTGGATCATCTGTCTACAAATAACTCATACCACTCAGCTTATTCCTACTGGTTTAAATTTCTTTTTATATCCCACGGTAAAATTGTTTCCAAAATAAGTTCTATCACATGGGATTTTATTCTAGTGATGGAGTGTAACCTTGTAATGTGTGTAGCTATGTGATGCAACACAGACTTTTTTTTTGAACAAATTTTAATACCTTTTTCTGGTGCAGTTACAGACAAGGAGTAGCAAATTATGCATGTCCCATCAGTTGGTGAATAACCCTGTTGCTGAATACCTGAACTCTCTCCTGGTAGCTAGTTGCCCAGAAAATGCTGTTGTTTGATGGAGAGGGCATTTGCTGTATTTAAATCATTCTTACTTGAGCTGAGTACATGACAGTTATTAAGAAATAGACCCTGCCAGTTGCTCTTCTTTTATTTTCGTCCAGCCCCACAGAAGCCAGACAATTTGTGGCTTTAATAGAACATACAAGGCACATGTGGTAAGAAGAGTTCACTTACAAGCAGCCAAAGTGAGTGCAACCAAGCAAAAAAGTGAACAGTTGGTGAAGTGAAATGCATCCCTTGCTTCAGACAAAAATACAGTGGAATGAAAGATGCAGTAGACTGGCTTTCCCTTAAGCAGATCTAATTTCAAAATCTGGCCCTGGAGAGATGAACTTTTGCTTTAATTGAGGAGGTGGATCCCAGCTCTTTGTCACTCCATCAATCAGCACCCTTTGCTGTAGCTTTAGCAATATGCTGCAGAAGGCTGTAGGATTTATTCCCTGCATGTTGAATCAAGCTTCCTACCCAGCGCTGCTGGGAGTCAGTGTGGCCTGGCCTCAACAGCACAGTGCAGGTCCCATCCTCTTCCTTCTGGTGCTGGCCAGTATCCTTCAAGGCAGTGTCATAACCTGGTCTCTGCTTTCCCCTTGGGAGGCTACAGTTGCTGGTGACTCAAGAGTTTAGGATTGTTCCTTGAATCTTGTCCACCACTTTCCTCAGGCATGTACAGAGCCTTGCCCAGAAATCATTCTGATCTGGAAAAAAAGCAAGGGGAAAGACTTTTCTTGGGTTGCAGCCTAATGTTTTGAGTTTCTTTAGCTAACATCATGATTTTGGTTAAAAGTGGTATTAAGAGTAAACACAGAGCACCATGCAGGTAGTATGTGGCTCAAGAGGGAAAGCGTGCAGGATAACAGTGCCTAGAGGGTGAGGAAGGTGTTTCCTTCCCCCACCCTCCTGTTTTCTAACATGTGGTGACCTGCCCTGGACAGTGCAGTAGAAACACTGGTGTACTTCTGTCTTCCTGTCCAGTCCTCCATCCTGACCCATCAGGATTCAATCGTTAGTTAGGACTTTAGCAAAAACTGTTTTTTTATGACAGGTTGTTCTCACGACTGCAAATTCCAGCTATATTCTTCTTCCTGCTGCAACTTCCATCCGTATGCTTTGCCTTTGCTATGTCTCCTCCTTTATCACTATATTCCCATGCTTTTCATGTCAGTTTCCAAAATTAACACTGTGGTGGATAATGTTTTTCATTGGAGGGGTTGTGATAATGTTCGAGAAATTGAAAATGACAGAAACATTAGTACAAATAGAGAGAAATTATGAAAGTGGTGCTGGAGACTTCAGGCACTTTTTCATTTCAGCTTCCAGTCTTGAAATAGATGTTATGTGTTCCTTAGGACGTGAGGGTACTTGTCACACACCTACTTGCTGTAGTGGACCCTAAGACCAAATTCTGAGCAGGAATGAGTTGTCTGTAGTGGCACAGAGAGGCTGATGAGTGTGTAGGTGTGAGGCCAGTAGAATTAAAAACATGCAGACAAGCACAGCGCTATAAGCTAGGAAGCACGTATGACTGTATACTCTGGAATTACAGCATTCTGTATTTTGTCCTTACCCAGTTTTCAATGTGAGGTGTTGTAGCCGAGGGGTTAGCTGTCATCTATGGCATTCCTTTCTTACTCCTCAGATCTCTGGCTTATAAATGTGTGCTGCAAAATTAACTAGGGGAAGAATGGAAGCAATGTGAAGAAGAAATTGGTTTAGGGGCATGATTTACTTGGTAAAAAAAAAATTATAAAGGAAACATAATGAATGTGGGAGCTGTGCATGCTTTAGACCTGAAAAAAAAAATAAATACAGGGCCTGCAGGACATTTCATTCCTGTGTTGTGTATGGAGGGCAGAGTTTACACTACTTCTTAGCAGATGCTTCTAAGACTGGACCCAGCCTTGTGAAGATTTACCAGGAGGACATCATCATCTTTGGACCTTTGCCTATAGATTTATTCAGAGTAGAAGGCATAAGGACCCTTCTGGACAATCCCGAGGGTGAAAAAGAGAAAGAGTTACTTATAAACTGTTACAAATTGGTACTCGGTAATGGCTGTAGTGTTGATCAGACAATATAAGAGGGCCCCCAGTGGTTACTGACTTAACAGCTGCATGTAAGTCAGCCAATGAACATTTGCTTGTAGCTGCTCTAGTTTTGTTTTTATTGAGGAGCAAGAAGCATAAACATGGGACACACAGTTGACAGGCTGCTTAAAGGGTTCTACTTGTTTTAAGTGTATATTGAAATGTCAGGGCCTTCCGCGAAATGAACAAGTTGTGCCTTGAGTTATATCACAAACTGGGCCAGGTCATCCGAAGCACTGCCTCGAGTGGGGGTGCAAGTGGGGGCACCTTGCCTGTTGTACAAGTTGCTCAGTAACTCCCTCGACATTATCAGTAGCCGATGGAAAGACAGAGGATCCCCAAATATGCATATAAGCTCAGCACGAAGACTGATTTTGTTTGCTTTTATAGCTGCTTATCAAGTTAGTTGCTGAGGTAATGGGCTGCACCTCAATTAAAATCTACCTACCCCCACTGAAACATTTAATATTTGTGTAAATATTAAACATTTTTATGAATATTAAATGCATTTCTTTGAAATTGATTCATGTTTACATTTTCCTACTATCTGAATAAAGATTACAAATTGAAAGTAATTTACTTATGCAGAAATTCTGTACACATCAAACTCATTTGACTACCAGAGGTGGGTAAACCATACCCATCCATGTTGGGAGGTCTTAACCATGTCCAAACTCGTATCCTAACCATGTAAGGGCAACAGTAAGCAGCAGTTCTACTCTGTATAGTGGGTACTTTGTTCCTGCCTTCCTTGTGGAATTGTTGGACCCATAATGTGAAGGACATGCTGACTTGTTTTACGATGTATCACATCAGAGAATGCAGTGCATAGTTTTCTGTTAGATTTGGAAAAGTGCAGGCTTTATATTAAAGGTTCATTTCTTTTTCATCATTCATCTAACTCATTTGTACTGTAATGTACTTTCCTATTCCTCCTCCTGATACTTGCTACTTTTATATCTATTTTGCAAGCCATATTTTTAGTCTAATCCATACAGCAGTTGTCTAAAATTCCATAGCATTGCTTATTTCTTACCTATAACTCTTAATAAAAAATAGGGCTGTGCCAACCTATTATGTCCTTAATAGAATATTCTAATGGTTATTAAATCAATTGACTCTGAATCTCACTTTAATAAATGAGTCAGACAGTATTTTCCAATTACTGTCAGCCGCCACCTTTCCAAAGAGCAGATTATTTTGATTGAATTTTTTAAAGCTGCTCAGCACTTTTTTTTCTTCTTTTTTTTTTTTCCTGAGTAAGAGCAAAGAGCAGTAGCTCTGTTCTGCAGGGAAGGAGAGCCTCTTGGACTGTATCTGACACTCCATTCCATTTGAGATTTATCCCAAATGGAAACTGAAAATGTGACATTTCACTGGCCCTTTACTTATTAATGATATTATATTTTGCACTTCCATAGCACCCTATCAAATTGTTTGCTACACATGAAGAGCTAGACAAAGGCCAGCATGTAAACAGAGCCTTTTGCATCCTCTTTCTGCATCTGGCACCTTTGCAAGAACTGCCACACCCTGGCTCTTTCATGCCACTGAGAGATAAAATGCTGGTCGCACTTTTAAATTTTCTATGGAGAGTGGAGGACAGGGACAAAGCCTTGTTCCCTCATGCTTCCACGGTGCTGTGTGACCCAGGCAAGCAGGCAATTGTGTGCCTAGAAATATTATCTTAAACCTTTTCAGAGGCAGATGGCAGTGATTCTGGGTCTTCTGTGTATAGTATATAGTCCTGGACTCTTCTCCAGTTCCACTGTCTTAGTTGTATTAAAAGTCTTAAGGGATACTAATTAGGTCAGCTTGTTAAAGTAGAAATTAAAAATTAGCACCTTTTATTTAAAGATGGGTAGTCTGAGAAACACGGGCCATACTGTCATGCCCAAGGTGATAAGAGTATGTCAGTGACAGAGTTTGGAATGGAACCCAGCACTCCTGGCTCTTCTGCCAATACTGTAACCTTAGCTGTCTCCCTTAAATTTAAATCATGCTAGTCTCACATTCTTAAATTCAAGGAGTAGAACCTTACCCTTTATCCCAAGAATGTAGCTGACAGCAGGTGATGTGCACAAAATGGGTGAAAAGGAGTGTGAAGGTGGGGGTTTATAACTCCCTGAACAGTGGGACTTAGTAAAAATATTATTCTATTAGTTATACAAATGTAGTCATATTTTAAGTATGATCTGTAGAACTAGTAGACTAAAAACATTTTATTTTTAAGAGAAAGCTTAGATTCTGCACAAATTGATGTCTCTTGCCTGGGGAAGTTTCCTATCTGCCCCAGGCGAGTGGGTGAGGGGATTTTTCAAACCCTGTTTATAAGCCTTTAGGAAAATTGGATTTGCAACATAGAGTAATCAAAGTGGTTTTGATGTTTGTGATCAGGAGATCACCTCAGATCTGAGTGACATGAGAAATACAATAGGGTCACATTTAATGGGGTTCAGTTCGTAAATTCTGTGTAAGTAAAACAAGTTTTGCTTCAGGATCAGAAGTCCATGCCTTTCTTCCTACTTTTTCCTCATCAGCTAAGGTAATGGAAACACACAAAAAAATGCCTCCTCTGTCTTCTGTAGCTTCATATAAAAATATTTCTTTTTAGGAAGTCTTTCTTCCTTGGAATGTTTGAAGAACTCCCTGTTCAGTTTTCCCATGCTCAAGAATGATTAGCATGGTTCATTTACACTTTGCCAACAGTAACTCTGTGATTTGAGAATTGTCATTGATTATCTTCACCTTGACATGTGGAAGATCCTGAGATGGAGCTCCTTTTGTCCTAATTGCTTTGACTGTGTATATCAGCACAAACAGTTTGATGGAGAAACTCTACCCTACAGGCTTTTTAGCTCATAACTGCCCTTTGTGGAGACTTGCACCATCTTCACAACTATCCGTTTGGTAATGAACACGGCAAGGATATGGATATAGGAGAAATAAACAGATGATGTTTGTCAGTCTTTACAGTCCTCATAAATAAGTAGCAAGTTCAGGAAAGAAGAGGCATTTAGAAAAGGTTTTTTGAACCTTCCTCCTCTTTTCAGAGGGGTTGCTGCCTGTTGGGAGAACACAGCATACAGCCTGCCCTGGAGGATGCAGCCATCTCTCTTAGATGTTCGTACTGGTGCATGCCAGGATCTTTTGCTTCGTGCAGCTCATGCACCTTCATGACAGTGTTTGCATGGGACATACTTATCTTCTCTCAGCAGTACCAAAAGCAGAACATACTGGAAGGGTTTGTCAGTGATGGTGGAAAACCCCAAATCCCAGTAAACTCTTGAGAATCTGCTGAAATTTTCCCTGCTAATGAAATAATTTGCATATATTTGATAAATGGTTGCTAATTTATCTCTGAAAAGTTACAAAAGGTGTCGCCTACCAGATGAGAAAGTGTCACCTACCCTTAATCTTTGCCTGAGAGCCTTTTGCACAGGGTATTATCAGCCAATGGTACCTGACTACCAGTGTGTTTGGCTGGATGGGATGTGTACCACAGCAGCCTCCATATTCTAGTCTCTCCAGAGAGGCTGTGGTGTCAAAACAGCTGAGATTGACTTGAGCCTTTGCCTGAGTTTGTGTTGACAGCTGTCTTCAGTGGATCCAGCTATAAATTGGTGCCCGGTCAGGCAGGCTGGGAGTCAACTTCTTCTGTCTGATGCAGGTAACGAAGGGAGGCACTTCAGTGGCAATAGTGTGGAGGCATGGTTTTGCCAGGGTCACTGACATTTTGCAGCTGACTCTCAGAGCAGGCTTGCCATTTCACACCCTCTGAAAGCTCTGCAGCATGTGGAAGTAGTCAGGAACATTCAGCACTGTTTTAATCAAGGGTTGGTTAGAAAAGGCAAGGAACTCTGCCATTTGCTGTCTGTAAGCGGACCATGCTCAGCCACGCTTGTCTATACCTGTTGCACCAAGACTGACAGGAAGCAAGAAAGTTAGGAAAGTGGCCACATGCCAATGTGTCCATTTTAAAGAGCTGATATGGAGTCCTCTCACAGTTACTACATGTAAAACACAGTTGTGTTTACAGTTGTAAGGCAATGGAGGCATCATATAAATGAACACTATGAGAGCTGAATGTTCAGTGAAGGGAGAACTCCCCAGTTACAGACTGTTACCAGGATAGAAATATTTCTAGTCAGTGTATTTTTACCTGTTTACTCCAAAGGAGACACTCCATCACCCACCCCAATTTAGTGTAAATCTTTGGCTTTGTTGTATTTCGTCTGCCCCTTGCCTTTTTATTGTGAAGAGCTCTGACACCTCATAGAAACCACACAATGGTAGTTTTGAGTAGTCCCACCTGCAGAACGGCCACCAGCACCTGGTTAGCTCACACAGTCTAAAGCCTACTAATTTCCCCCCCTTTGCTAAAAATGCCATGACTTACACAAAGGTGAAATTTAGCTTTTGGACTAATGAGAAGTGAAGGCTGAGGGCTACCCCTGGTATTTTTTTCGATTCCGGTAAGTCACTAAGGATCATTTTTAGTGGGCATGTGGCCCCACATAGCTGTAGAAACACCACGGCATGTTCTCTTTACGCTGGTGGGAAGGATTGTTGTGTGGGATACAAAACATTGACTCTGCTCTCACCGTCCTCTGCAAACGCCCGTCATCACAGTCACTAATCATCACTGCAGGCAGCACTGTGTACAGGGCGAGGCCAGCAACCTGGTGTTTAGGTGTTTGGCATGGACAGAGCACTCTCACTCTCCTAAATCACTCCTTTCCATCTCAGAAATGGCAAGGAGCTGTGCCATTCACCGTTCCTGCTTGTTTTTTAATAATCAGATACAGTATTTACCTGTGAGATCAATGCTACTCATGTAGCACACCGGTGACATACAGAAGGACCTTTTCTAAGCAGTGCTGTGGGAATTGAGGCCTCTGCAGCAGGGCTGGAAGCCACTTCTTACCTAGCAACTGTTTCTAAGTAGGACAGCCGCTGACTGCCCTCATGGCAGAGTGGATGAATCCTGCAGCACCCTCAGGAAGGGAACCTGGTGCCAGGCACCAGCCGGCCTTGGAGGACAATGGGAGGAAGCAGAGGAACAAGCAGCAGGGAGCGGGAAGGGTTTTAAAGCCACAGGACGTGGACGGGAAAGCTGCGTCAGAAGGTATACAGGGACTTTTCTGGGCTGTTTAGAGGAGAAATGCAAATAAAGAGAGAAAAATCCAGGATTGCCAGAAAGGGAGTTTTGAAATCCTGAGGCTTGCAAAAGGTTCCATGTATGCCCATGGGACTGAGAACGTGGAGCATGAGTGGCGTGAGGTTATAAACTGCCCTCCCCTCTCATGCTGGTTACAAGAAACTCCATCTCATCCAGAGAGCCAAAAACTGCATTCACGGTTCTTACCCATGGTAGATGGAATGATGTGTGATTGGCATTAAATTCCTCACATGCTGTTTTGCAAATGTACTTGGTTGTGATTGGGTGGCTCTGCTAAGTTATGATGTTTCAGGTCATAGTCATCATTCCCTACTGAAGGCTAATGCTCTGCATTTCTGTTTGGTGCTAATTTTAAGTGGAAAAACTGCTTTTAATGCCCCATTAAGCTTTGTACATTCTGAAACATTCCAGGTAAAAGAACACTTCAGAAGTCGTAGGTGCTGAGGGGCATCCAGTTTCCTGAGCTTAGGAGAACAAAAAGTCTCTCCAGTTCATGGATTGTGTTGGACTTTGTAAGGGCTGTGGTACATTTCACTTTTCCTTTCATTTCTCCTGCAGATGAAGGACTGAACCATGAATGCAAACTCTGCAATCAGACATTCGACTCTCCTGCCAAACTTCAGTGCCACCTGATAGAGCACAGCTTTGAAGGCATGGGGGGCACCTTCAAATGTCCGGTGTGCTTTACAGGTAGGAGACCATCACTGCTTGTCCCAGTCATGCCCTTAGCTTGACCTTGCTGAACTGCACTGAGAAATGTATCATGTGCTAGCATTAGATCTGTTTTAGGAGGGAACATTGCATTTCACTCATTAGTAATATTGATTAGAAATCGTTTAGAAAGCTGAGCTCTTTGGAAGATCAGGCATTCGTCTGTAAGAACTGCATTTCAAGCTCTTCTGTCGGAAGTTTGAGGGTTTTTATAATTACAGAAATGGTAGTCTGTTACCTTCGACAGTATCATGTTCATCACTTCAATGTTCCAAACTTGCCAAGGTTAAAACTGTCCATAAATTTGTGCTTTAAAGCTACAGATGTTTCAACTAAACCAAAAAAAAATCAGAGCAGAACTTGGCCTTAGTTCCCAGGCTTAGCCTGTAAAGCAGCATTCTCCTCTGATCGGGTAAGAAAGCCCACATGCGAGTGTTTGTTGGCTTGTGGTGAGAAGGAACACCCTTGTAATGTGCTTTAGAAAGCAAACCATGCTGTCTTGCCACAAGTCAAGTTCTGCTCCCCCCTGACACAGGTCCAAGTGTGGAATAATCCTCTTGAAGTCAGTGGTGTTATTCAGTAGTAAAACCCAAGTGAGAAAATAACTTGACCCAGTAGGCCTAAGCACTGCAGTGTTTGGGCCATAATGAAGAACAGAAAAATGCTGTTGTTAGAAATGAAAACACATTAAAAGGATGCCTACTGAGTTGTTGTGAGTTTTTCTAAGGACTTCTTAGTAGAACATTTCATAAAATGATAACTTAAAGCGTAAGTGTTAATATGAAACTTGCATGCCCAATTTTGCTTTAAAAGATGAAAATCAAAGTTAATCACAAACATGACAAAACACACTTTGGGTATTCTCACATCAATGGCATGCTAATTCTGGAAGCCATTCAAGGTTTCTGTTCTCCATTAATGGGAGTGAAGGATTTTCATTGATAAGCAAATAGACCCTTTAATACCTTCCTTTTACTTCTCTTTGTTTGGCAGCTCCCCTCCCAATAAAACCTTAAGCAAGTGCTATAGAGGAAAATTAAATTTGAATTTTTCATCTTTCAGATACAGTGGCTGGTGATGATTATTACCTCACTGTGTTCTGGTTTCACACATTTCTGTGGGTTATAAAATTAAAAAAATACAGAGTTCATCTTCACTGCACAGCTTTTCATAATAATGTCTGAGCATGGACAGTACCACCATGAACAGTTTATCTGTGAGGTGTCTGTTCAGTAATTCTTTCTGTTAAGAATCATTTTGAGGTTTTAGTTTTATTACCGATTCTACTAATTTTTTTCCTTTTCTTTGTTTACACTTTATGATGTGATTTTTTTTTTTAATGTAATGATGGCTCTTCAATTTCCAAGTTTGGGGTGCTGTAAACGTAACATAAAAACTTGCATATGTAAAGAGTACCCACTGAGGCTTCTGCATGTGGGCAAGATCCCTGATAAAACTAATCCTTTAATTTTTGAGCCAATAGCCTTGTAAAATGTGTTAAAGAATATGGAGATGAGTCGATTCCAATCTTTGTGAAATACTCTTTGCTTTTTGCTGATGGGGTAAATAGACAGTGAGCGTTAATCGTAAACAATGATGCTTTATTAGCAATATGACATTAAATTATTTCAGCACATCTTGCTAGAATATTAACAAGAAGTAAAAATCGCCAATATAAGTTTTATATGGAAAATGGAATCTGATCTTTTTTTTTCCAGGGTAATGAGAAATGTGATTAAAATGTATGACTCAGAAGAACAATATTCTGTTGTTTTTTGTTGCCTTGCAATTAGAATAATTTTAATGATTAGGAGTGGAGTCAAAGTCAAATGCCAGCATCTTTAATAAATCCTTTCCCTGCCTATACAGATTAATATTGTAGATGCAAACTTTTTTAGGTCACAGTGCACCAGGCATCCATCAGAAGTCAGTGCTGCCAACCCAAACACTGCCTCTGGCATATACAATTTAATTATTAATAGTATGTCTCCTAGGTAAACTGTTACACAGTCTTAGGGCCTTGTTTTGTAGTCATTAAAATTGAACATGTTTATATTATTGAAACCCTTGCATTCAGTGTGTAGGCAGAGTTGATCTTAAAGTATCCAAAGAGAATTTACCTTCAGTTCTGTTGCACATTTATAGACATTGCCCCAGTGTAGCTGTGGGATATAATTTTTAACATTAACACATTTAAATACAGAGCTGTTTGTTAGCTTTAACTTTAGGCACACAGAGTAAACAGGACTCTGGCATCTGTGCTTTCCAAACCTGTTGGTTACTAGGAAATAAGTTTTGTGTGTTTTCAATCAAAGTGCAGTAAGCATGAAAAAATAACTCTGAACAGGAAATGGCATTTTTAGATTCTTCATGTTTGAAATCTTCATTGGTTGTCCTACTAGGGTCTGTTTTTTACCTTAGTTGATTTTTTTTTCTTAAAGAAGGGATCTGTTTCAATTCATTTCAGAAGAAGGATCATACTTCGTAGATAAATAACATGCAGTACCCATTAGCAACAGTGTAAGGTGAAATCAGAGTGCACTAGTCTAATTTTATGTCTTGGAATTGCTGAGTGTTAATGGGAGATTGTTTATAAAAAATTCTTCACTTGTAATGCAAAACAATGAAAATATTGTTGTTTGTCTAATATTCCAGTGTTTGTCCAAGCAAATAAGTTGCAGCAGCATATTTTCTCAGCCCATGGACAAGAGGACAAGATCTATGACTGCACACAGTGTCCACAGAAGTTCTTCTTCCAAACAGAGCTGCAGGTACACTTATTACCTGGGGGTTATAATAGCATTATGTTTTTGATAGCTGAGTTCAAAGCTTTACTTACTATGACCTCCTCAATACTTGCTTATCATCAGGATGGGAATGAGGGAGGGACAGAAGAAATTGCAGGTGATTCAACCCATGCTGCTTCAAAAAGGTGCTGGCATAAAGCCATCGGGTACAGACCTGAATTTCGGGAGCCATGTTTGGATTCTTGTGATGTAGGTTGTTGCAGCTCAAGATATTCTCTAGGAGAGAGAAATGGACATCCTATTTTTCTGTTCGATATCCATAAAACATTTAGTAAAGCTGTGAAATGCAAAATAAATGTATTCTTTTCTCTTTAAATGTGAAAAGCTAAACTGAAGTAGGAGTGTAGTGATGGAGGGAGGGGGGAAGTAGACAGAATTTATCTTTTAATTTGCTGGGGGAAAACTAGGGTTGAATGAATAGTACACTGTCTTCTTGTGGGCTGTTGTCAGACTTGTAATGGTACTGTTTATTAACAGTCAACAAAAGGACAGAGAGAAAGAAAGAAATGTTGAACAAGATCTGAAAACAATTTGGATGAAGGGATTATTTACTATGTATTAACATTCTGCACTGTGCGTCTTGCAGTGAGAAGGAGTAGTGTGTTATTCCTGATGTATTGTTACACTTTGAGACAACTGCAGTTTATATTGAAGTATTAGGAACGGTTAACAGAGGAAAAATTTTCAAGGTCCTTGATGGTCTATA
Source organism: Corapipo altera (assembly GCF_003945725.1). Classification (NCBI taxonomy): domain Eukaryota; kingdom Metazoa; phylum Chordata; class Aves; order Passeriformes; family Pipridae; genus Corapipo; species Corapipo altera. Next base: position 2,539,339 of record NW_020884879.1, on the reverse strand, counting down.
CAGATGAGCAAGGAGAAATATTTCCATAGTAAGGCGTTTCCTATACAGTCTGCCATGAGATCTTGTTGGAGTCAAAAGATTTTTCAACAATTACAGTTTTTCAGTAGTTTTTTTCTAGCATGAGCCCCCATCTCTTAACTCCTTTGACTGAGGTGTCCGCAATTAATTTTGCATTGGACCAGATCTGGATTTAATCTCATCAACAGAGGCAAAAGACTAGTGAGATATGCGTACATATATGCCCACTTAGTATTTAATTTACTGAAAATTTTATGTGCTCTGAACATGATATTAATGTTTGGCATGGCAAAATGAAATACTTCATTGGAGAAAAAAGAAATCTGAGCATTCAAACCATGCATGAATTCATTGTGTGTGATTGGTATTTATGTCAATAGCACTGCATTTTCTCTTTCCTAATTTCTTTCTGCATTAAAACAATATGCAGTAAGGCCTTTCTGATAGCCTTCCCTGCCTCTTTCTGAGTGGACCCCTGGGTCAAGGGAACTCGGCAATACATGCAGTACCCCTGTAACACTCCAAGGTGCCTGGCAGTACGTCTCTCGTGTTTTTAATAGATCAAAAGCTGTTTCATTTACAATCCATACCAGGTATTGCAAGTTCTGACACAAAGTGGAAGAGAAAGACAAGGAAAAGAAAATAAAAAGTTGGACATTTAGGGAAAAAGACACTGATGCATAATGATGGACAGAAATAGGCAAGATTGAGTTCTGAAGTCAGAAAAGAGTCTGGATTGTGTAGGAATCTATTGGATTTATGGGGAAAAATAAAGGAGAAACTGAGCAGTACGAGGAAAGGTCAGAAACTACTTTTTTGTGTGTTTCTTTCACAACATGTTTGGGGTTTTGTGGTTTTTTAATAATTTTCTTTAATTCTTTTTTGTCAAAATACTTTTTGAGCTTTTCTGCAAAGTATTTCCAATAAGGTGAAACTGCTTTTTCAGAAAAAAAAATAAATTTGACTCACTGATATTCATTTTGATTAATCAAAATGAGGAAGTACGAAAAAGTAGAAATAGCAGCAGTTCTGGAAAAAGAGAGATTGTTAGGGAAGAAAGACCGAAAGGAAAAAAAGAAAAAAAATCAGGAAGAGAGAAGGTGCAGCTTTGCCAAAGACAATGATGAAAAGAAAGAAACAGGAACACAAGATAGAAATTACATTAACAGTAGAATTCAGATTGGATTGTAAAAAGCAGAACAGGTAACTGAAATATGAAGATGCAAAACAGGGAATGTAGTTGTAGTCCCTACAAGACTATCCCCCCTTTAATATGCTTTCATTTCAAAATCTGTGGAGTCGCATGCAGTTGCCTTCAGCTTTTTTATTGTAATAAAAAACCTACATGTTTTTCCACTCAAAATTTATTCCTGCCCAAGACCAGGGCAAGATTTTGCTTTCTCCATCTAAGCCTAGTTCATTGAAACATCAGCATAACTGAAGCACCTGGTTTTCTAGTGAAGGACACAAAAGAATGTTGCTACAGGGAAACAAATTCTGCTCTACATAAACTAAATGACAATCAGTGTGTTGATAGTTCCATGCTGCAGAAGGCTCTTACTAGACCACATCTTCATACTCTTAGAGACAACCTCTTTCTGGCTTATCTACACTTGCAAAAAATGACAAGGTGTTCATTTTCTTATTCACTTAATTCATTATGTTTATTATTTTAATTAACTCGGGTAGCCCCACCCGAGGTGAGAACACATTATGTTTAAGAAAGTGCAGTACCATCATGCCATTTGCATTTATTTGTTGGGATCACTGGTTTGCTGTGCTTACCTCCAGTTACTTACCCAGGCTGGTGAAAGGGCAGCAGAGCACTTAGGCAGAGCAGTAGGTACTGACATTTGGAGTCTGCTTCTGCTGAAAATACATTGATCTATAGCCCACTCTCATTTAAAACCTATTTTAGGAGGCATGGCTTTGTTCAGTTTATCTACCAGCTGAAGCAGTGGAATCTTTGGCAACTAGCCTCCAGGTTATGCTTCTCTATCCTTTCACATTGTCATGGTTTGTGTTGGGGCTTGCAGCGTAACAGTATATTTATTCCCTCTTTCAAGAACTTCCCTATTTTTAATTTAAATATGCATCTACAGTGCTTCTCCTATGCGTGGGAGATGCTAATCATTTCAGGTTAGAAGCCAGCACTCCATGGTTGTAGGGCAGGCAGAGTGAGAACATGGACAAGGTAGAGCAGGGCAGAACACAATAGCAAGAAGCCGTATCCACATGTATGGTACAGCTGATAATTAAAGGGAATGAATTCAAGAATACAGAAAATAAATGCATTATAATGGTGCTTAACTTCGTGTTTGGCCCAATACAATTCTTTGCTTAGCATTTTCTGACTCCTGTTCAGAAAGAATAGGCTATAGGAATATAGGCTTGTACCAATCTTTAAAATTTAGATATCAGATAATAAAACTGCAAGGTAAATGCAATTTTCTCCCAGAAGTTGAAAATCTTCTAACTGAACACCTGGACCATGCAGTTCTCTGTACAGGGTGGATATAACTAAAACAGTCTTGTCCATCCATCATCCATAATACAGAATTTTTAATTGATAAAGAAGTTAAGGAATCTTATCCCTAAGTTATATTAGTATTGAATTTTCATTAAGCAATAAAGGAATTTGTGCCTATTAAAACTTCTTTTTCTTGTCCACATGCTATTTCCAGCACCTGGGTTTTTTGCCTTAGTCTTTGGACTTAGGCCTACATGTTTGAACTGATGTTTGTGCCTCCTTTGTCTCTGATGAGGAGTAGCCATTCCTTTCCTATTTCTGGTCCTAGTGTTACTTCCATAGAATCACAGAATGGTTTGGGTTGGAAGGGATATGAAAGATCATTTCCAACCCCCTGCCATGGGCAGGGACATCTTCCACAAGACCAGGTTGCTCAGAGCCCAGTCCAATCTGGCCTTGAACACTTCCAGGGACACAACATACTGTGGTGTTTGTGGGGAGGAACAAGATGCTCTTGTGGGGTGTTACCCAGAGTGAAGGAATTAATTTTAGGTTTTTTGCAGATGTTGCTGGATCAGACAGGTACCAGTGTCTGGTAGAATTGCTGAATAGTTGTACAGGTTTTTTCAGTGTTTTATCAATGATAATAGTTTTGCATATGATGCTAGCCAAGACTACATGATCTGTCAGCACCATTTTGCCCAGTACAAGAATTATCTCTCTTTTTGGTGAATTAGAACATTTACTTAACATTTCGTGACTAATAATTAGTTGCCCCTGGGGTAGTTAAGTGTCCTTACTTTACAGACATGAAAACTAGGGCAAGAAATAATTGGATCAGCAGTTGCTTCCCATCCTGTTCAAAAGGGACCTGGCCTCAGTGATTCACGCCCTTGCTGCTTCCCATCTGGACTCCATCAGCACAGAATACCTGGGCATGAAGCCATCAGCCTGTAGGACTTTCCAGCTAATACAGAGAGCTGCAGCACTGGCCCTCAGTAGCAAAGTAGACCAGGAGCGTACTCACCAGCTCTCTTGCTGTCTACACTGCCTTCTTACATGTTTGTCCAGTTGTGCTCCATGATGCAATCCTTAATATTCTTAGAGGACTGGTTCAAGCACATCTCAGAGATGACTTGAGAAGTTCTTCCCATTTGGTAACAGTGTGGTAGTTGACAGCCCTACTTTGTGAGCATTTTTATCAAAGAGCATTTTTATCAAAGAGCTGAAGCTTGTTTGCTCAGGAGCTAGAATTTTCTCACAACCTGGCCTGGGAGTGTGGAACAGACTTCCACAGCAGTTAAGTATTACCATGAATGTCCTCAACTTACACTTTTTAGAGCAGGGTGCACCCAGATGTGCCAAAGGCTCCCTTCCCTCATGTAAATATGTACCTGCATGTAGATTTCTAAACCTTCCCCAAAATCCCAATCCACAAAAACAGAGCTCTACCAAAACAAAATACACAGTTCCTTCCCCAGGGAAAGGATGAAAGAAAGAATGAAGCACTCATAGCAGATGTTACTCATGTCACTTAAAACAGCAGGAGAACATTCTTAGCTCCCAGTACAAGCCGCTGAAACAAAGCAGGGCAGAGGCAGTATAGAATAGTCTTGGGAAGTTTTATGTAGCTTTATGTGAGTCCTTCTCTGGATTTCCAGTTTTAACATCTTCATGTTCCAAGTTTAGCACTGCTGAAACTAATCTTCAAGTTTCTTCCTCATGTCTGTAAGGGTTAAACTTTCCAAAGATCTCAACATTGTAAAATGCTCCCAAAAATCTCAGCACTTTAAAACGGCCTTTAAAATACCCTTGACCTGAGCTGGAGCAGAACTAAGAAAGCTCTAGGCTATTTCAAGAACTAAAGACTTGACTGAGACCTTTAGTGGAGACAGTGGTAGAACTGGGATTCAGACACTATATTCTCTCATCTGGGGGTCAGCTAGAGAAAACTGCTAATTAACCTGGGCTGGGGTTGTCTCCTTGTGGCAGAGGCCTTCTGGGGCCAGCTGGGAAAGAGATTGGTGTGGGAATAGCATCAGCCTTAGCAGCAGGGGCACTACTACCTCCATCTAGGATTGTTTTGTCAAGGCCCCCACAATAGTTCAGTCTGTGTATCATGTAGGTCCCAAGACTTCCATGACAGCAAGGGAGACCATGAATAATTTATACTCTTTACACAAAAACAGGGACAAAACTTTCAAACCTGCAGGATGTTTTCTTCACAAAGAAATGGCCTCAAAACATTTTTTAAAGTGAAACTGGAGATTAATTCTGGCATTTCTAGGTCCCCAAACTCTTAGGGTGAGGAGTGGAACATAGATGCTGGCTTTCTAGGCCCCAAAGGCCAGGAGCCAGCAGGGAATAACTTTGTCAGCTCTTCTTAAAAAGAAGCCTACCTGGAATCCAATTAACAGTCAAAGCTTTAGGCCAACATTTTCAGATTCAGTGGCCTATTTCTGAGAGGGTGCTGAGCACCTCCAGCTGCAGTTAAGGCCAGGCACGATGCTGGTGCTGAGTACCTCAGGAAATCAGGTCAAAAATGCTTGGAGTCAGGAACCTTCACAAAAGCATAGGTGCTGAGCAGCCATAGCACCGTTTAAGGTTTCAGCAAAACACTTTTGATGCCTAAATACTGACACCAAATGCATTAATGTTGGCCTTAGTCCTTAGCAGACAGTCGGGTAGCTTTTCTCAGAACAAATGCCTAGGAATCAGGAGGGCTGGATTCAGTTCTAAGGTCAGGTACTAACTTGCTCCACATAACCATGCATGTTCTCTGTGTCATGAGTGAGAATGATGATAATAATATGTGTTCCAGAGATACTAGGATTGTAATTTATGCTTGTGTTTTGAGGGAACTATATAGAGCTGGATGCTAACTGCATGCAAGTTTGAGTGTTTTTTTTTCCCCAAACCCTTACTGTGTGTTCTGTTTCAGACAGATACATGTGCACTAGTATGTGCACTGAGTATTTTTCCATGTCTTTCAAGATTTAAAAAATTCAGGCTTGTGTTCCTGAGATTTGAGACTTTTTCCCCTAGAAGGGAGAATTATTTTCCTTGCAAATTTTCTCAAAAAGGCAATCAAGAGAAACAGGGTGGAGGCACTCATGCATTAGCTCTTTAAGGACATACCTTCAAAGTGTTTCCCCTGCAAGTCTTTTACTTCAATGTCAAACAAAGTTTAAACACAAAAAAAATACTTTGAATTCCCTTCCAGTGCCCCGTCCCTCCTGGGGATTTAGGGGTGTTACGGCCACATTAGGTTTTCATGCCATAATTCTTTTCTAAATAAGAAATTTCCAGGTTTGGAACTTGTGAGTTCACCCGCCTTTGATTGGCCTATTCAAATGTAAACACTCCCTGTGGGTACTTCATTAGTTCATAAATATTTATAGCACATTGCAAAGCCCACCAAGCCCAAAGTGCCAGAGTTTTTCAGGGACCATTTTGATTTCACTAAATAGTGCTTGTCAAAGATGAGCTTAGTATTAATGCATTTTACTTATCTCCACCTAATTCATCTACTTGTAACTCTGCAGTTAGCCTGTGAAATTTTCTGCACTTTGTCCTGTAAATAAGCAGGAAACAATGTGTTCACAACACCCCTGATACATTTCCTGAGAAAACATTCCTTAAATTTCTGGAGCAATTGAATCAAAATTATGGGTTTGTTTTTTCAGATGCTTGAGTGATATTATTGATGAAAATATAGAATTAATTGACTTAGTGTAGCAGTTAAGTGATGAATATTGCCTTTAAATACACCGTTTTGATCTTGAAAAGAAATTCAGACTTAAGGAACAGTAAAATGGTAAAGTACCGAAAACTAAATATATTGTCCAAACTAAGTACTGAGCTATACACCCATGACATGCCCATGCAAAAATAAGCAAAAATATATATTCCTTCTCTTTTAAGGGGGATAGAGTCATACCGAAAAAATGTATATACTTGAATATATGTCCCTATTTTGCTTACTTCTTCCTGTTTATGCTCTTGTGTGGGAGGATTCTTTTTGTAAAATATAAGTATCTATTAAAAAAAAAAACAATCATACTTTGAATCTGTTCTCCATATTGACTTGTATGGTCCACATTAAATAGATTTTGCAGAATCAGGTAATATAGTACAGTTTGTAATCTTTATGACTGCAAAGACTGTGTCATGCAAAAATATTAAATAAAGTTTGTTGTCTCCAGTCTGAAAGCAGCATGAAACCATGGCAATCAGAAGATAAGTGCCACTAATCTTTTGTCTTTTTAAGTGTTGACTCTGAAACATATCAGTGATGTTACATGTCAACATTAAAATTATAATTTCTGATTTCTTTAGCAAATGGAACAGCGAGGTGTGTGAGGTTTCAGCCTAAAGAAACAAATCAAAAGTTGCTGCAGAAAGAAAAAGGCACAGAAAGGCAGAAGAAGAAGAGAACAAAAGGCAAAGGAGTAGAAGAAAAGTAGAAAGGAGATTATAGGTCAAAGAAAGAAACAAGATAGAAATAACAGTACTTGGGAAGGCAAACATTTTTTCTTCTGAGTGATACTGATAATAATGATAAGGCACTTGTAAAAATAAATCATGGTAATAATAAGGGGAATTTCTGTTATTACATGAAGGCCAATTTCTATCCTCAGTCCTTATGGAAACCTCAGTGAACATGAGAGAGTCCTGTCGTAGATTCAGGGCAGGGAAAGCAGCAAATGTATTCCCTGACCCACAGATAATCATTAGAAATGGAATTCTGCCCTTTGCAGAAAATGAGGTTTTATCATCTGTGCCCTGAACGTTTCAGCCTACACCTTGCCATTAGTCAGATCAGTTGGCACATACACCTGGACTAAGCAGAAGAAATAAGCACTCTGTTTGCCTATGAATAATTTCCCTGGTACCTCAGTTCAGTTCTCCTAATTGTCCACCCATTAATTTCTTGCTAATGTAGTTGATATCGATGACTGATTTTCTGTGCTAAACAGGAAGCACCACTTCTTCATTCTAGGATGCATTCCTTCCTACAACTGCCCTGCTGTTAGCTACCAGTAGCTGCCATTATATTATCTTTCATCTGGCCCAGAGCTGACAACAGATGGCCATCTCCGGGACTGCCATCAGTGTGACTTTATGAAGCATCCAGCTATGGTGTATTGAGAAGCTTCATGGCCAGTTCTGCAAATCTGCTTCCCTTCCCCCTACCCCACTGCTGGCCCCCCTCACTCCATCCCTGTGACTAAACTCCTCATTCCTTGCTCCACTTTCCAGTGGTCCTGTCATTTCCCAACAAGTGATGGCACACCATTATCACTGTAAGTTTAAGGCTCGAGGTCTGCCCCTTCTTCCCTCCACAGTACTGGAGCAATGTTACCATGGCTCGCATATACCCCAGCGTCCTCACCCCTCCGTGTTTTCGGTGCACTAAAAGCATAGGTAGAGGGGCTTGGTAGCAGCAAACCTGCCACCTCTGAAGATCTGTGGTTCAAACCCTACTTTGTTGCACCACAGAGCATCTCCTCAAGCTCCAGAGATTTTTTTTTTTATGTTCCGAAGACATGCTGCCAAACCAACATTGAGTATATTAAGTGTGAAGGAAGCTAAAATATCGATTAGGGACCTAAAGTGGAGAAAAGTTTAAAATTCACAAGCATACTGATTCCATTGACATGTTAGATCATTTGGAAAAGCTCTTTCAACTGTATGGCTGCCGTGCATTTTGGAGAAAGATATATTGTCTGCTCTTGACAGAGTTTTCTAAAGCAAGGTACCTCCAGAGCCAAACCCATATTTTATGAGAAATTCACATTTGTGTCCTTTATTGTGATATTTGCAGCAGGTCTACAGCCAGTGAGAGTCTCTGCCCTCAAGCTATAAAGGAGTAAGGCTCCATTGTTGAAGAGAGAGCAACCGTCTGTGTGAAAGGCTGAGATGTGGTAGGCAAGATGAATAGTGCTTAAAAGCAGTGCTTGCCGTGCTGTCATTTAGAACAGAAACACTGAGGATTTAAACGAAAGTGAATGGTAAATGAATCCTTTAAAATTGGTCAAATTTTCAGCTGCCTAAAGTAACAAGTTTTCTCCATTGATAGGTTCATTGAGTAGGAGGAAAGTTGGGAGGGGATGAATTCCCCTAAGGAGGAGGTGCAGATAGTTTGGGAAAACAAGGTGTGGTCAGTGATTCATAAAGAGACAGTCCAGTAAACAGCAATCTTGGCTCAAGAGTGGTAGCTTTTCTACTCTTTTTTTTTTTTTCCTTTTTTCTTTTTTTTCTTTTTTTTCTTTTTGCTGGGGCAGGGGAAGAGCATCATTGGGCCACTCCATTACAAACATTAGACAAAAAGACTCAGATGCAGATGGCTACACATCTCGAACTGTTCGTTACAAAACCCAAACCAGGAGGAACAGCTTTTAGGTTTAGCTTTTCTCCATGTTATTGTGGTTGGTTTCCCCATGCTTTTATCAAACAGATGAAAAAAGAGTGGTTTTTTGCAGGCTCTTGTGGTTTTTTTTTTCACTGAGATTCCTTTGTGTTCAAAGCTGAAATTGAGTGTCCTCCACCCTGTTAACAAAGGAAGAGAGAAAGAGATGACTCAGTTCTCATGAACCAATACTGCTGAGTTACACACATATCTACGTGCAGCTTTAGTTGTTTATCTGTGTTGTTATAGTCTCATTTTGCAGCAGGTTTGCTAGACACATGCATGGATCATGGGTGTGTAAATTTGCTCAGGGATACTCTTGTGTCAGTGAATACTCTGCTTCACACCCATACTTCCTGTGTGTAAATATGAGCTATGTAAGATAAAGAACCTGGGATATTGTTAAATATTAGTGGTGCATTTTGCTTTGCTTTGCATTTGTAAAGGTGAAAGGTGATTGTGCAGGAAAATGGAACAGTATATTTGCTGTGAGACAGGCACTAAGAACTCACTCCCATGCTCAGTTATAATTCATGACTGTACTGGTGGGAAGCCCTTATCCCTCTGTGGAGTTAATGCATCTCTACTGTAGCCTGCTGAGAGCACCCTGTGTCCCCTCCCACCATCTGTGCATTCACTTTCGTGCTTTCTCTCTCCCTCTTTACTGCGAGATCTCTTGGTGTTAAAACTGTCAGACTACTACTGCCTGGTAAAGGTGGCTTTATGATGTGTATTAATGTTGAATTGTCATTTAAGGGTGAGGAGGTAGGTAAAGGATATGTTACCATTTGTTTTAAGCTCTTGTTAGAAAATGCTGGGAAGCAAATAGAAAGGTAGATTTGTTGCTTCAAACAGCAACCAGCTTTGAACAGTATAGAGAAATTACCACAATTTAGGGTAAGAGCTATTGATGGCAAATACATCTTTCTTCCCAATCTGGGCATTTTTTGCTGTTTCTTGGTACAGTGGATCTCTGTTTCTCCATGTCAGGATCTGAACCAAAAGCATTGAAAATTGAATAATATTTATTTACCCATCGGCTGAATTTTATTTTCTCCTAGTTGATCTCCTCTTTTAGCTGAAAAGCTCTCTTGCAGGCTGCAACTTAATTGCTTCTTTGCTAACTTAGACTTGAAATTCATGTGACCAAGTACAATCTTAACTAAACAGGTAGTGTGCGAAGATTTGTTATTATCATTATTGCTGTAAGGCACTGTCAGAAGACTGGTGAGACTGTCTAGTTTTGAAAGAACTGAATTCAGTTCACAGAGATTTAGATGATGCTTTATCAACCTGGCACTTTACCGCAATATTAAACTCAGAATATGGTTAAAAGACCATGTACTTGACTGTCACAGCAGTATTAATTTTCAGTGTTTCACTGGATGTAATCTCATGTAGTCTATTGTTTGTATTCCTTTAAAACTTATAAATCAAATCCAGACCTGGAAAATACTAGTGTATGAACTTAACAGATGTGCTGCCATAAGGGACCTGCTAGGTTATAAACTGCAGAAATTATCTTTTTCTATTTCAGATTCCTAGCTTATTCCAGGGAGATTTAGGAACCACAGAAGTAAGGTGGAAGGTCATGCATTAGGACAGTAGCACCCACCCAGCACTTGACGTTGGGTGTAATTGTCAGGAAATCCACCTCTAATCATTTTATTATTCGGTCATATCATCTTCCAAAGCTCCTGAGCAAAAGTAGGGCAAGAATGACTTCAGTAGCTCTGTGTCCAGGTTTTCTTAGGTGAAAGATCACTTTGAGATGACACAGCTGAGTAGTCAGGCTGAAATCCTAGTTGGTATTTTATTAATTTTGCACCAAGATAAATCTTGAAATTCTGACAAACTCCATGACAGGTGAAATTCCTTCTTGCAGAATCTGCTCAGCAAGAGGCTGCTCATTTCGTTCTGTTCGGAGGCAGGCAACAGGAGGGCAGCTTTATAATCAGCCCTCAAAGGAGCCCCGGCCGCCCCAGAGCCTTGGACTGATTGAATAACTCCTGGGCCTCTTCCCCTAGGCCTCCATCAGCAGGGGTCCTGTGGAAAGCAATCTCCCGCAGACTGGCACTGAAGTGAGCTTTAAACTACTATTTTCTGCTCTCCAGAGGAGCCTGGAGTACTAAAAGATAGATGGACTGCAGATATTTTATGAGAAACTGTCAGAAGAAGAGCAGAGTAAATGTTTTTTTTCCTCCTTCGAGTCACACGCTGCATCACTGTAGAATTTTTCCCAGAATCTTTTACACTGAAAGTTTGCAATTAATTGGTTGCTAACCTTAATTTTCGCCCTCCCTCTTATTTTCTTTTTTTCCCCTTCCCTCTTCTTCTTCTCTTTCTTTTTTTTTTCCTTAAATATTCACTCAGAGGCCCTTTGCTTAACCACAGTTGCAGAAAATCAGTACCATTTGCACTGAAATATTTATAATGACAGAATGAAAAATTGGATTCATTTTCTGGCCTGTAGCCGAACAGTCTGCAACTTTGCACAGCATTGTTTAGCATCTCTCATTCCTTCCTTTCATTGGGGTCGTTTTCAGACACGCATGCACACGCTGCCCATGCTTCAGAGGAATGTTTAGCAAAACACAGAGCCATTTTTAATCTCAGCCTTGAGAAAACAACTTGTCTCTAACCTTGCCACCATTTGTGGGGGGATGCAAAGGGGGAGGTCCCCGAGAAGAGTGTAGAATTCCTTTTACAGGAGAGATTATAGAGGATGACATGCAGTAATGTGTCCTCTACAGCAAAGTGTACGGCTGGAATTCAGCAAGTTGTTTCGATGTGTTGCAGGGGAGGCAGGGTGGACTTAGTACTGGATTGGAGGATCTCTCTAGTAAACCCTGTTCTGCCACCAGTTCCCTCAGTGGCCTTGGGAAACTCATTTCCCACGAAGGAAGAGGTTGTCAAAAGCTCCCTTTTGTGCCTGAACAGAGACTGTGCCTATAAAAATGCCCTGTGCTTCTTTGCACCTCCAGAAAACAGAAGATGCTGGAACTGTACATATTTACTTCCCTTGAAGCAATGGTGTGAAGGTGAAGTGGTTGATGTTTGCAAAGAGCTTTGAAAATGAAAGTGCAGATCCTCAGGCTCCAATTTGCATCCCCTGCCAGTATAAAAGGTACCTTAGTCAGACAGCCAAGGATTCCCTCAGTACGCAGCAAATCCTGTTTATTTTGCAAGCTGGTTCTGTATCACTCCCTTTTGGTCCTCACAGGCATGTCTCAGACTCTGATGAATTCCAGGGATTTTTAATTGGTATAACAATCCCATGGGGCTATTATGAGCTGGCATAAATTCGGGCAGTCTTAGGAATGCTTTAACATGCACTGAGGACTATGGTAGCCCACGATTTGAATATTTAGGCCACATGGATTTACAATAACATACAGTGATTGTATAGGAATTAATCTGAAAATGTACACAATCTAGCAGAGAATTGTAAATCTCTGCAGATGTTGGACCCTTGTGCAGAACTTAATAGAGAAATATATCTGTGAAAAGAGGTATTTCAAAAACCCTTAGAAATTATTCTCTGGTGAGTTTGCAGATTGTCTTGACAATTGCATTTGTTTCTGGAAAAGCAAGCCCTGTGGCCAAAATCTTAATTCCTAATGCCTAAAAAGAGGCACCTTGAGACCATGCTGGGTCCCCCAAGAAATTGGTTTGGGTGCAGGGGTCAGATTCTGCTAGGTGTTGAGAATCTCCTGGAAATGCAGGTGACAGAAATTGCCTATCAAGGTCCAAAAATGTCATCTTGATAACTTCAGCCATATCAAATTTATGAGATAGCTCTATTGCTGACAGCAGATTTCTGCATACACTTCTAAATTTTGATCTCTCCACATCACTCATTTGAGCACAAACTTTTTATTTATTTGCTTTCTTTTGTTAGAGCTTCAAAATGCTGGCTCCCTCTCAATGCTCTTAGGAGCACAGTCTGAGCAGGTGTGCCTAGAAGCAGTAGGAAGGGACAGACATCTGCTGTAGGCATCAGTAAGCTCAGTTAACACTGCTTAGCATTCCGTGGTTTGTGAGCAACACATACTTTTTATCATTCAAAAGTTTCTTACAAACTTGCAGATTTGTCTTTTAACCATGTTCCCCAAGATACTTTGACAGGTCAGCCTGAAGTGATGAGTGTTCTGACACAAACTGCATTGTGTCTTAGAATTTTGCCTGCAGTAGTTTTAATGTAGTATTGCTTTGATTTGAAAAGGAACTTTGTACAAAGGGGGGTGGTTTAGGATATAACCAAAAAAAAAAATCCAATATTGTGCTGCATGTATTACGAGATTTTCTGCTTAGCCCTTCTTATTGCTTTTTGGTTTTCTTTTTTTTCCCATGTATTTAAATGGGGAACAGTACACTTTTTGTAATTTTTAATAATTGCTTAGAAGAAAAACTAATAGAGATGAAAAAGAATGTGAGCTTTAATTGCAAATATTAAATACATTTTTCAACTGACATTTTGCAAGCAGATTGCCCTGACTATTTAATGACATTTTTAGGGAAGTCATAGCCCCAGAGCAGGCTCTTTCAAATCCAGAAGTATTTCATTGGTTGAGCTGACCAGGACACAAATATACAGGTGTATAAAATGCCTTAAGATGTAGAAAAGATTTGTGGTGACAATGGACTACAGACCACAGTGAGGTGACAGTACAGATATAATGGGATGGTGCAGAATTGTTACTGAGCATCAGGGACCATAAGAGCAGCCCCCAAAGAAAGGTTACATCTCACTGTTGAAAACAGTACCTTTCTGGGAAAGCTGTTTTCTCTGTGGACCTGAACTGTTGCGTGGGGTTTATTTTTCTGTTTGGAGTGCCAGTCTGTTTACTAAAGTTATTAGTTTATAAATTTTGCCATGCTAAAGTAACTGTGAGAGCTTTAAATTAGAATAAGTGCCACTTCTGTGTGGCAGGTTCCTTTGAGGGCTGATTAGAAAGCAGGCCTCCTGTTGCCTGTCCCTTTATGCATGGCACTATTGCTGTGGGTACTTGTTTATAGCTTACCTTTGAATTTATATAAGTGTGCACTGTGGTATTATGAATTGCCCTCCAATAGAAAAGATTCTGCCTTTTTTTTTTCTGGGTTCAAGCTAATACTTTATTTTAAAGAGTTCTTTTAATTAGGTGAGTTTTATTGTAATGAATTAAAATTAACTTGGAGTAGCAAATTATATAAGACTGTGAGGGTTATAGATTAGCCTCACCATAGCTACAGCACATCTTTTTGTAAAGGAATTAAAGTTCTCTGTTTCAGACACCTTGGCACTAAACATAGAGAGCAAATGAGTGTAAGTGTTGTCTCCAGTTATTTTCCCCATAAATGTGATTCTTTTCTCTCAATTTGAAGATTACCACACTAAAAGCAGTCCTAATGGGCAACGAGGGGTGAAAGCAGTAGCTTCAGGAGGCTGGATCCCCTCACAGGAGGTAGCCAAGGAGACAGGAGTACCACAGCATCACAAGCCAAAGCCAGAAGTGAGGGGTGGGGGCATTTCTTCTACTGTCAGTACAGGGTCAAGGCAGGATCTAATGACATGTCTCACTTGCAACGTGTCACTGGCCAGCTGTCTGATAGGAAATGGAATGACCAACCTCAAAGAATGACATTTGGTAGGAGAATACTTCTACACTCACAGGAAGGAAGGGAAAAAGCATAAAAGAGTGCTTCTTTGTGGTGTACTTCTTGTTTGAAGGAGGAGTATTAGATTGTAGGAGTTGGACTCCACTGTCTTCCCCCTTTTATAAGTTCTGTAAACAGGAGAAAGTGACAGTAAAATTCTTCCCGTTAAACTGTGGTCACATTTCACACTTCTTTTACATGAATGCAAATGATGGGGGGAAAAAAAAAACAACAAAACAAAACAAATAGAAGACAATAGAGAATCCGGACTTCTGAATTTTACAACCAACAACCACAATTACAAACATGAAATTTTATTGTCCTACTATGACATGTCAGTAAATGCTTCAGATTTATTGATTTACAGTGTGTGTCCTCACAAAATTTAGATAAGGGCTACTTTGCCCTTCCTTATAAAGGGCAAAGTAGCATTCTGGTCAGTCTAGAAATCACCTTTAAAACATGGAGTTTCTTGGACTGAAAAGGGGGGAACTCACATGAGGTTGCTCTAAGAACAAAATGTTTCAACATAGGGTTCTTAACTGTCTTAACTAATCACCAGCTATGAAGGGATAAAATAGTCCTTATTTTCTTTTCCAACAAGTACATTTGTAAATCACACACACACACCCCAAGCCTGCCACATAAGCACTGTCCCAGTTCCTGTTATTCCTTGTTTAAAGAGCTGTAGGAAAAAGGACTGTAAGATGTCCAAGATGGGCTGGCTCAGTAACCAGTTGTGAAGGATGTCAGAGAGCAAAGTCCATGGGGACCTCTGCTTATCAGCTCAGAAATCCTTGGCTGTTATTATCAAATCTGCTCAATCTGGCTTTCCTTGCAGACTGTCTTGAAGGAAAAAGATGCACCAATGTGCAACAGAGTTTGGAGCATTTAGAAGAGGAGGAGAGCTAGCAGAACACCATAGCTTTTCCTTTTCTTTCCTACACATTCTAAAATTGATATACCATGGATGAGGGGACATATTTTCACTTGCATTCCTGATTTCAGTATCCAAAATATGCTTCAGTCCACTCCTGCATTCTCTGAACTGGGTGTATGTATGCTTAGTGGCTGGATAACTTCCAAATATGATTTCCACATACGAAAGGCAGGTTTGCTGATTTAAAAACAGGGCTGTTTAAGGGTTTGCTTTTAGCTGAATGAAAATAGTGTTAGTCGCTGTGATTTAATCTCAGGCTGATCCATAACCTCCCGTGTGCTGAGTGCTGTTGTACAAGGCCCCACGCACCAGCTGGCAATGTGCGGGGAATCCAGATTCCAGGCTGTCCCCATGTCACCTGCAAAGCACAATACCCAGTGTTATGTCAGGATGTAGGGAGGTGAACTCAGCGATCGATACAAGTGTGGGATGTGTCTGTCTATATAATAGGAGAGCAGACGAGTTACAGCACTTTTCTTTCAGGCTGTATCAGGAAACTTGTAATTTCACTTGTAATTTTGTTCAAAGGGATTCTTGTGCATGCACCTGTGGAAAACTGGAAAAGTATCATTGTTTTAAAGGTTGCCCTTTGCATATAAATCACAGCTCTGTGTGCTTCCCCGTTTTAATTGGGTGACCTTTTGAATCCTATGGACAGGAGCTTAAATTCTGGATCTGCCACTTGGTTGAAGATTTGAAATCAATTCATGATCTAGCAGTTAGTCTGCTTTAAAGCAAAAAACCAGAATGGAAATTTGAGAAGAAATTTCACTTGGAAGGTTCTTTTCAGAAGTCATAGAAAACTTCATTGCAGACCAAATAGATGTATATAACATCCAGATTCATTTGTCAGTTTAATCCCTGAAAGGCATCAGGATTCAGTGAGTATGAGAGAAAGAGGAAGAGCAAGAAACATGTAATGTTTCCAACAGGACATTTCTGTGCAATTATCAGTTTAAGCTTCTATTATTTGTCACTAATTACTGCACTGAGCTGTTAAATATTTAGTAGTAGTTTGTTTAATTGGGTTTGACCTATAAATGAATCTGTGGACAGTGCAGCTCCAATTCCAGCAGCCAGTTCCTTACTTCCAGCTAGGCAAATTTTTATTCACATAAGATGAACACATATTGTCAGACAAAGGATTTTGTTTTTGTTGTTTAGGTTTGTTACCTCTCTCCCCCCCACTGACTTCTTTAAGGTATCTAAAATCAGAGCACAAAGTAGGAGTGCTGACTGTGAACATAAAATGGAGGTTGGTCAAACTTAAACTTGTTTACAGATGTCATAGTTTAGAAAGCACCAGCATAAATTAAACATAAAAAAGAAATAAAGCAGAGCAACTACTAGCCCATGAACACATCTGTCTTGTAAAACGTTGCCTTAATCCCTGAATATCTTATTAGGCAGTATTACCTATCGAGACTTGTTGTCCCCTATTACTCTGTTGTACGATAGCTGCAGATAAATCTGGATTTTTTCAGCTTTGGGTTCTGCTTGCTCTTTGCCTGGCTGTGTCTGACAGGGTGAACAGAGTTCTTGCTGTGGCCTCTGCAGAGGGTGTGCAAGAATCTATGAGTATATGAGCAATATTCACTTTGTTTTAAATCCAAAAGGCCTGGCTCTATTCTTACTTGTTCCTATCTTGAAACTCCCTTGATTTCAGAGGATTTTCTCTTAATTTATACCAGGGTAATCATAACCATATTCTAAAGTAATAAGACTTTTGATATATTTCTCAGAAGTGCCTCCTTTTGCCTTTTTTGTTTAAGCTTTTATTCCCACTTAATGAACAATTTTCTTATTGGGGAAGGATGCCTGTGTATTAATTTCAAACATTTGCAGTATCACAAAAGCCCTGTTTTTCCTACAAGCAACACTTAGGCCTTGATCCTGATTAGCAGTACAGCCCCTTTGCTGCATGAATGAACAGGAAGGTTTCCCAATTTTGATGAACTGCTGTGAACATGTGCTAACCATTGCCCTCTCTCCCCATCACCATCATCTTATCGTTTATGGGGATAATACAAACACCTTGCCCATGCAGCCCAGGCTCATCTTGCCAGAAACAGAAGGCACCATTATAAGTTTCATTGCATCTCAATGAACAACAAACAGGGTAAGGGAGGCTTATGGGAGGTTATTGCCTGGCACCATGGGTTAAAACAGCCTTCGAGCTACTCTGATTTCTGTCAGAGGCTTAACAGGGAGCCCCCTGCCAACGCTCATAATGAGAAAGGTGCAAGGATGGTGAACAGATATCAGTGTTTGTGTCTGTTCTCTTCCAGTGACAATGGTGAAGAGTCTTATTTGCTGTACCCAGGAATATATGTCATTCTTTTCCATACAACAAGTCTGTATGGAAAGTCTGTACTCACATATTGTAATGAATCTAAAAGGAATCATTGACATTTTACTACTGACTTACTGGAAGTCTCTGAAGAAAAATAGGTATCATGGGGTTTGGTTTGGTTTAGGCTTGGTTTTAATTTTCAGTTTGCATCCCTGAGAACATGCTATCTAGTTTGAGATTGTTTTTTGGGTAGGTTTTCTCTGGTCCTGCTGGAAATGCTTGAGTAGAAGAACCATAACACTCAGAGTTTTACATAAATATGATAAAGAGCAAAATCTGATTAGCAGTAATGCCACTTCAGAGACATTAATATAATATCAAATCACATAGCTTAGGTGAACTAATTTATATGAATAACTGCAATTCATGTAGAATAACTGCAAGTCACTGTAGGCTTTCCTAAATTATTGTTGTCAACAGTGGTCAGTCATGTCCTAAGATGACCATTTAATTGGCCATCATGTCTGAGAACAGACCTGATTCTCAAAAGCTGGTAAACATCAACTCACCACACATAAATGGTATTTATGGGAACACAGATTCTCTTGGGATTCATCCCCTTCTTTGTTGTGGAAATAGCTCTGGTTTAGTTCAGATCAAATCCGTATTTCCTTGGGAATCTGAACTTTCAGAGGCTGTATTTTGTTAGGTCTATGCTGCTGATCAAACTTGGCCAGGATGAAACTCCATGCCTACTTTAGTGTGTTTATAAATTCATTGGTATTCCTCCTGCTCTGCCAGCTGCACTACAGTACTGGAGATGCTGCTGGAAGGACATTTTGTCTGGAATTTTTCCTGTTTTCTCCAGAGCCCCAAAGTCTCTATTAGGCTTCCTACTTTTCACCTATGAAAAACTATTAGACATCATCTCTTTTCCAGCTCCCTCACTAACTCACCATTTGACCATTGAAATCTGAATATATATTCAAGTCAGAAGCATTGTAATTCCTGGATGAAACACATCAGAAACACTTGTTAGTTCCAGACATTTCAGATAAAGCAATTAAAGTTAATTTTTTGTGGTTAATGTTTTATGAAAGGAAGGGAGGGGCCTGGGAGGGGAAATAATCTGTAGTCTCAGCATTTGTTGGTAAACTTCAACTGAAGTTGCTCTTTTTGTATTTCACCTATGTGAAAAATACAGAAATGTACTCTGTCAGTACAATTAAGGATTTTAGAATCATAGAACAGACCTGGATATGTCCCTGACCTGCAGTTAATTCAGTCAGTGGAGGTGGACTATGGAAGTCATTACCCTTAGTATGGGAACCCACATCCCACCTATTACTACATTTTTACCTATATAGCAACTATAGAAGCCACTGTAACAGAATCTTCTTAATTGCTTGCAGCAGCAGTGGAGTCAGGGCCGTAATGTTTTGGGGCATTGAAAGTAAGTTTACTGCTTTCAGATGCTTTGAAATGGCCCAGATATTCCACTGAAGCCAGCTCCTGACTATGCAGATTTGGTTTCATGTCTGATTTGGGGTTGGCTGAGCCTCTTCCTCTCCTGGGATGAACATCAGGAAAAAAAATACTAACCCTGAGGTCTATGAAGCTGTGAAATAGTCTCCCAAGAGAAGCATTGGAAGCTCTAATTAAAATTGGACTGGGCAAAACACTTGAAATTACACTATAGGCAATAATCCAACACTGGCAAGATGGGTGGAGAAAACGCCCTAATGGGTCTTTTCTGTCCTTAAATTCTATGAATTCTTGTTCTTCTCCTTTATTATGCTATTTCACCTTTTTCTTTAATGGTGACATAGTGTCATCTAGAAAGTATTATAGTATTGTGCACTGAGTGAGATGATGTTAAATGTCAAAAGAAAATGCAACAGTTTCTCCGCAGGTTCACAGTGATTATATGGAGACAGGAAAAAGAAACTGACTGTAAGCAAGTGATCTGTAAGACAGTGAAAAATGCATTGAATGCCTGCAATATACATGTTTATCATTTTGACATTGCATTTCATATTCTTTTTTTTTATAAAGAATATCCACATTCCACCAAATCTAACACAGGTGTGGGAAAGTCATTTACTGTAACTGTGTACATCACTCAGATTTCTGGAGACATTTTCTGTCCCAGTGTTTCACATATCCCCAAAGACCTAGACTAAATAATATATTTTTACATTTTAATTTATAATGTGTATTTAATCTTAGTGTCTTACAAATCTAAGTACCTTATCGATTTAGTCCTGGGTATAATCATATTACAGTTTACCAAGAAAGAATTCTTCCACAATGTAATGGGGGCTTGACAAAAAACTTGCAATACTGAAGCAGCACAAATATGAAGAAACAGTGTAAAAATAACCTTTTCAGAGATTTTTCATATAGTTTAGTCTGAATAAGTTTCATTTATTTCTTTTGGGTGTTACCACTTAATACTCCTTTTCCCTCCTCCCTTGCCCTTCCACGTGGTATAGCATTTCAGCAGTGTCCAATACAGAGCTTTCTGCGTGAGAGGTCACAACAGCCAGCTAAGTAACAAAGCATTGGACCGAAGTTCTGGAAACCATGTTGATACTGTGCAACTACTAGGTTTTGTAAGGCTTGCCTTTCCACAAGCCTTTCTTTCTTCCCTTTCAGTTCTGGAAAACCCAGCATCCTCTTCTTAACTGCAGACAGTTTGAAAAGTGTGGTACAGGGTAAGAATCTGGAATAAAAAGAAGGGAAGAGAAGCAGAAAATCTTGATTAGAAAGTATAATTTAATAGAACATGTATTGAACCAAATGTATTGATTAATGTGGTAGATATAGTACTTATATTGATTCAAACTAGAGATTTAGTACTAAAAGCTGTAAGCCAAAAAGCTGTTGCAGATTGCTACAAAAGTCAGTTTAATGCTGTCCTTGAGAATGCCTTCACAAAGAAATTCTTCTAATGTTTGAGGAGTAGGTAGAATGCGGTATATGTCAGTTTGATCCCGGAGGGTTTTATTTTGTACTCTAATAGCTGTTACGAGCCTACATTATATCCAAGGAGTAATTTTCCTTAGGGGTGCCCAGCTCGCTTTGTGTCAATATTCTAGCATTTTAAGTCACGTACAGTATATGCTTCTGGGAACAGTGCAGGAGCCAGCCAGACTCATAATGGTCTGCATTCATTAATAAAGGCAGAAGCTTCTGTCCCTCCATTGCCCACTACAGGGATGCCTCCCTGGTCTTCAGGGACCCGTATAGACACATTTAAAGAAAGCTTTATTTTGAGTGGGCAGGAGATGAAATGCAGGACTTGCAGGCATTTCCTAAGTCAGCTATATGCCCGAGCACAGGGGTGACCTTAATGGGTCAAAGAAGAATGCAGGTCAAAAGACTTATTATCCAGCCTGTTGGAAACCAATTGCTTTTGTGTAAAAAAAAATAAATTGTAGCGCTTAAAGGTTGATAGTAATGCAGAGTTCTGTTTTACAACCTGGAACTGTATTGCAGTGCAGTGGGGTGCATTTTTATTTTTTTTAATGCAAAAAAAATACAAGACAGTCTGTAACATACACAGATAAAGGATTCCAGATAAGTGATAACATGTAGAGTACCATAATTACTTAATCAGTGATGATTGATTACTCATGTTTGTGTTCTTGAACTAAGGAAAAAATAACATGCTGCTGTAGTACTGTTACCATCTGTTGAAATAATGCATCTACATTTCATCTCTGTGTTTCTTCGCGTGTACCCTCTTTGCACTGTTTGTCGGGTACAGCCATCTCTTGTTTGATCTGGTCATAAAAAACAGAAGTCCCATTTAAATTGAGTGCAACCGCAGTTCACATTAAGGATTCTAATGGGCTAGTGAGTCTGTGGCTATCTGTAGGTATTTTTTAGTTTGTTAATTTTGATGTTGTGGGTGGGAACTTTTTGCTAGCTGTTCCTTCTCATGTTCCCTCTGAAACACAAAGGCATGCACCAAACAACAAGTAATATTACCTCTTTTGTCTCAAGCGTTTCTGCAAAGAAACCTTTTCATATTTGTTTGCCAAGGAGATTCTTCCACACCATATTATCCTGAAATCTTTGCATGTTTTCAACTCCTCAGCACTAACAACAGGGATATGCCAAAGCATTTTCATCCAGAAAAGTCGTGGCATGTAATTTTATAGCAGGTCACATAACGGTTGGGATTCTGGATTCAGCTAACAAAAATAATTATATCTAGGAACAGGGAAAATGCACTGTAGGAGTTTATTTTGCTTTTGAAATATACTGAATTCAGGTTTTCCCAGGTAATATACCTGCTTTCCAGATAACACAGAAACAGAGACATTGGAATGTAGGAGTTTTCCTGGTTCAGTTTGTGTCTATGCCAGTAACAAATGCAATGACACACAGACCTCCTGCTACACTGTTCCTCCATTTTGTGCATACAAAGCTTGCATTTGTGTTTGCAAACTAGTTTCTCCTCGTGAGATCCCAGCCCTTGGAAATGGGAACACAGCTGTTGCTGTAGTCCAGGAAGGATTATATTAAGAAAAAATATTTTCCCCTTTCCATGGCTAAGCAGGAAATTGACATTTTTGCTTTGTAGGGAGACTACCACATAATTAAACAGATGTGCTTATGTGCAATCAAATTTGGGGGAGGCAAAGAAGGGGGAGCATATGATATCTCCTGTACTTCATTAAATGACTTCTCTTTGGCAAGTGGATGCACTAATTGCTCCAAACTCGGGCAAACTAGTCGAAGTTTCTGGAGGAGGCGTGTTCCAAGCTTGTCTAGTGTGTCTTTAGTGAAGGGCAGCGTGCTCTCCGAGCCGCACAGGGGATGTCAGCTGTGATATTGTGCTCTCCCTGGGTGTACCGCACTCCTGTGTCCCTGCCGCGTCCCTGCCGGCGGGAGCTCCAAATTCTGCTTTCCCCGCCTGCCTGCACTCTCACTGCCGGAGAGGCGGGGAGCTCGCTGCACACAAGGCAAAGAGACTATCAGAGTAGAGATCTGCTGTGTGGATAATAGAGGAGAATTTTTGCCCTAAATTTTTAAACACAACACCCCTCATAAAAACAACAGCAGTTCATAACTGGGATTAATGTTTGCAATTTTCAGTCACTTAGACATGGGGTCTCCAATAGATGGCTTTTGGTGGAGTGGAATATGGCTCTCTGTGGATTACAGAATTTTCCTCCTTTTCTTATCTGTCTCCTCCCATCTTTCACCTGCTTGTCTTGTCCATGTTACACTCCTGAAGTCCTTCCACTTTGTATTTTTTTGCCACGTAGCCAAATAGGTATTTCTCCCCAGTCCCTCACGTTTTGGGAGCCTTAATTACTTTGGAAACTGCATTTTGTTTTGACTGTTTACAACAAGTATTTTTGAGGCCTAAACTCTTCAAAGCATTTCCTTATGTTAATATCCTGTCCTGTCTCATTCTTCTCTGCAACGTTTGGGGTTTTTTTCTATTATTTCTTCATTATCTCTAGAGAATCTCATTTTGCACCAGGGCATGGGAGTCAGGGACACGGAGAGCAGGGGCAAGTCAGTTCCCTTACTTTGTATTTTATTTTGTCTCCTTCATATTTGGACCTTTTTATTTTTTAATCAAAAATGTCATTGCAGCAAGAGTTACAGCTGCAATTCTGAACCACTTTTTGACTGCTTCATAGGCAACTGTTCATGCAGCCTCATACTGATTATGCATTTTTCACTTAGTGAAGAGAAATAAAAAATGGGCATGACTGACGTGCTGGTTCTCAGTAGACTAGAAACAAAAGACCCTCCCAAATATCTGTCTACAATGTAACAATTGGTATATGACTTCACCTGCTCAGAAGCAGAGAAAAAAAATCAGAATTCAGGCTGCCATCCCATATTTAACTTGTCCTGTTGTTTCTGGGTACTGCAGGGTCTCCAATAAGCCTGTGGTGTTATGTTGTAAGTGCTGCAATAAATGGACACAACAGGATGACAAAAGGGCTGACTGTCAGGCTTAAATCTTAATTTCCTTGCTTTTGTGGTTTAAAGTCAGAGCCCATTACCTGTGACCAGCCAACATTTTTGGCTGCAGCTGTTGTTACTGCTTTACAGCATTTTGAAATGATTTTATGGGAAGGATGAGAAGCTAGATGAAATCAAGTGGCAGAGTGTATTTTTTTAACACTCTCTGGCCTTGGACAGTCTGGAATTCCTGCCATCAGCATTAAATCATTTTGTATTCACATCTGGAAATTGCATCTTTGAGTGTCACTGGGTCATTTTCCTTTAATCTTGAGAATGGCACTACATTAAAAATTCCTCAGTCTTACTGTAAGGTCCTTTCCTTGCCAAATGTCCCATGAACTATTATTTGTGTGCGTGCACAGTTTAGGGAGAGAAAAGGAGGAAGAGAGAGAGAGAACTCTCAGGCTGGTCTGCAGTCACGCTGTATTTCACATTCGTTTCACCGAGGCAGTTTTCATGTGCCCTTTCATGGGTGGCTCTGGAGGGTATGGTTCAGTAGATGTTCACTTCGTTGTAAATGATGACTGTCTTGTGGGAACAGGTTCATCTTAAAGTGCGTTAGTCCAAAGAGGTTTAAAGACAGATTAACTTAATAAAGCAGAGTGAAGGGTCTGGATGGTCTGGGAGGAAATCATGGGATGTGACACTCCTGCCCTCTGGGTCACTGGCCCAAATCTGGCCCGATTACTAAGGGGAAAATTCATCACTAATCAGTGGCTGCTATGTTGTCTGAGAAGTAGCATTCATAGACATTTTCTAGTTTTCTATGGATCCTGTGTATGTTTTAGAAAACTTAACATGTATTGGTTTGGTTCCTTGCTCTTGCCTCGATGCCTGTGAAGAATCTGAGCCAGTACAGGCAGCAAAATAGCATCTTACTAAAAGTGGTCAACTCGATTTGAGCAGTGGTAGGAAAGAAGGTGAAACTTGTGTTTGCTGCTTGATTTGATAATTACTTGTAAGGAGAATTTCAGACTCCAAAGGCCATGCTGACCTCACCTCACATAAGGCTCTGCCTTCACTTGAGGAAAAATACCTGCGGTTTTTGGTGACTGAAGGGCAGGCTGTGGCAACCCCTCCTGTTTTCTCATCAATCTCTGAGATCTCTGCTAGGCACAGAATAACTCTTACCAGAATATATTGTGCCATACTGTGTAGGGGGAAATAGGTTTTAATGAAATAACGCATTTGAAGCGGTGCCACAGTCTAGGAAGCACAGGCCAGTTAGCAAAGGTCTTTTATGACAAATGCACTTCTCATTTTTGTAATGCATAAACCATGAGCTGTATGTAAGCAGACACCAGAACCACTGACCTGGTTTGCAGTTTCACTGGGGCAGGTCAGCCCAGACCCTACCTGGAGAGAGTGTGTTGCCCTTCTTGTGGCACATGGAAAGAATACTGGTGTGAAACAGCTGCAGAAAACTGCTCTGCTCCATAATGACGCTGCCTCTGGATAGTATAAACAAGGAAGGGTCGAACATACTCTTTTTCCAGTCCATCATTTTGCAAGATATGTTGGAAGAATTGTTTTTGCATCCTTCTTTCACACAGAAATGCCTGTCCTGTGACTAAGCTGTTTCTTTTGTTTTTGTTACAGAATCATACGATGACCCAGCACAGCAGTTAGTGCAAGGCCCATCTCTTCCACAGAATTCTTTGTGGCACAAAAAGGGAACACATTTTACTCTTTGCACGAAACTTTCATTGTTAATGTATATTATTCAGAATCATTGTATTGTACCATAAAACTTGTATTATCGAAACTGTTGGATGTTCATGTGTTTGAACTTTTGAGCACCGGATAGACTTCCTGTATATAAAGTGTTGCACATGTATTATGTTGTCTGATACTAAAATGGTCTTATAAAGACAAGTGGACTTGGGCCCTATTCAAGAAAGATACAAATAATAATAATACTGTGTGAGGGGGAAAAAATAGCTTAAGAAAAAACGTCATTTTCAAGGAGGAGGGAGAGGGTAATAGCTATGTTCCATTACAGCTCCGTTTGGCCTCTCTTTCTTTTAAACTTCAGTCTAGAAATCTCTCTTTTGGTATACAAACGGATGAATCTAAGACTATTTTTTATTGCTGAAGATTCTTGCAAAAAAATATGAAGAGACTCTTTCTCACAGAGCAGGAACCCACAGTTGAATAAGGCCCGTATATATATTTGTAAGCCTTGCGATATGACAGATAGCATTACCATATATGCAATAGTTGTTATGTAGTTTGTCAAAGAATTTTTTTTCCTGGATACCATTTGAAGCTTTGAGTGTTCAAGACTTTCCTTGATGATTTCACATGGCCAAATTCTTGAATCAGTTGAACTAACCTGTATGTTACTGTTATTAATGTTTACTCTGCGGTCTGAACCTGGAGATTACTGGAATTGTTTTCCAAAAGGAAATAAATTCAATTTACCATTACGTGTGAGTGTGCTTTGTGTCTTGTCTTTTTCCTTGGAAAGTAGCATTATTACTGCTGCTGTATTAGTTAAAGGACCACCAAGATCTGGAATTTCATTGTATCAGGATCTATACATTGCTCAGTAGAAATAGGTTGCTTTTCTCAAAGGTAGGCATTTAAATAAATGCAATGAGACAAACAGATCTGCTGGCCCACTGCAAAGTAATGTGTGCTTGAGGATAATATTGACTGTTTTGTGGTTTTATTTGTTTCTTCTGTTTGGCTATCTTAACAATTTCATACTTGTACACTTGACATGTTGGTTGCCAGAGGAGTCACCACACATCTTCTGTGTATAATTATCAGTGTATTTCATTGTGATATTATTTAGTGAGTTGAGTCTAGTACTGATGACACCACAGAGCCACCACAGTCCTGCCAGTAGTGCTGTTAACCTGACATCCCTCACCCTCTGACATGGGTAGCAGAATTGGAGGTGGTGCACACTGCGAGATGATCCTCACTAGTACCATGGCCCTGGGGAAGCTGTCACAAGACCTCACAGCTTCACTCAGGTCTGAATTGGCTGCTGACTCCCTGCGGTTTCAGAGGGAAGAAAGAAGGGGATAAAAGCTCTCCTTGCCTACCTCTGTCCCCCACTATTCCAGCTTACCTACAAAAGACAACCAAAAAAACATTCTCCAGATATTTTAGTATCTTATCCTATTGCTGGAATTGGTGGTTTTATCCCATGGAAACCAGCTGAAATACTGCTCTTTAAGAGCTGCACATCACAACAAGTACAAATGGCTGGAGCTGCTTGCCTAGTGCTGTCAGGGTATATATAAAGTGTGATTTCCAGTTTGCTGAATGTCACAATTTGACTTACAGATGGAGGATGGAGACACAAGAAGTAAGGTCAGAAAGTTTCTGGTTACCAGATATCCCAAGAAAAAAATATGTCATATTTAAAGCTCCAGCTTTGAAAATATTGTGCAGATTTTGCTAAATACAAGAAAGAAATTCCCGGGTTTTATATGAATATCTCATTTGTGCTGACAAAAGGATAAATGCAGGCATGAATACACAAGGCTTGTAAAATGCCAGTTCTATTTATAAGTCAGAAACCATTCCCATTCTTATTCTCATTAATATATTACTCATCTCAGCCAAATTGAATGTGATGATATGTTCTTTATTTTTGACAGATACCTTAAAGGATATAAGACATTTCAGCCTTCATGTGTGAAAGTGTGACATATTGGTTAAGACTGAAAATAACATGTTTCTAGTAGAGTTCAAGTATATAAGAAATATTACACCCTACTGTTTTTGTAAATGCCAGAGTGCCACTGAGCTGAGACAGATGGTAGCTGGGAAAGATGCAATCTTATAATCAAAAGCTAAAATATGTCAAAAATATGTTAGCAAGCAAAACATAGCCTATTACTAGCGTCTCATGTCATGACAGCTTGCAAAACATGCAAAGATGTTGAATTTCTAGATATGTAAATAAAGGAACAGTAAACAGAGCAACAGCGAATGAGATGAAGGTTTTATGCATCAATTGTCCCTTCAGGTCAGCACAGGGGAATAGAGGAGTCTTGTGGCCACAGGCAGCCCCAGGTGGCTTCTGAGAGCTGGCTGCTAGTATCAAGTGCTGGAATCTTCTTACCTTTTCCAAAGTAACAGGTTTCTCAGTGATACCTAAATAGCTGTTTAAATAGATTATGGACGATATCCGAACTTCCCAATGAGAACTGAGTATCACTTGGGGAATTACCACGGCATTTAGAAAAATCAACAGGAGGGGCAGATCATCTTGCCTGCTGGAAGAAGAGACACAGCTCTCTGTGTGTGTGTGTGTGTGTGTGTGTGCATTTCATGGTGTGCCTTTCTCTGCCCTGGGTTAGCAAAAGCTGAGAGAAGCCCCTCCTCATGCCCTTAACCTAATGTGTAAGGATAAATCCGTTCAAGGGTTGTGTGGATAGATTGATGGACAAGGTATCCTTTTACCTCTGAGACTGCCTTTATTCCCAAGATTTCAAGTGGACATGAGTTTTACTCTAAGTGATAGTTTAATAAAACAATTAGTCCTTCTGCTTGTTTGCCAGAGCTATGTTTAGGAAATGTCAGAGACCTAAAGCAGATATAAATATGGGATTTATACTGCAGAAGTGAAGCAATCTACCCAGACAATAGGACTGAATTTACAAGGAAATGCACTGATTCTTTATCTGAACAAAAGACGATCCAGGAATAAACATGTGTTAGGCCTTTATGACATTCAGCTACCCAAAACCAGAATTTCTACTATCAGACACATATTCATAGCTGATTACCTGCCTGTAAGTTAGACTTTCCAATCCATCTTAGGTGGTTCAGTTCACATGGAGGTCTCTGATTTAGGAGGGACCCTTGAAGAATATTTCAAAAACTCTTCTTAGGACACGTTAATAGTTATACCTTCCTTCTTGATCTCAAGTAGAAAGTTTAAGTCCTCTCCATGTCACAGTGACTGGACTTTATTAGTGATTCTGGCATGACCACTCACTTTGTTTCATTACCACTGTCCTCAACACCAAAAAAAGAGAGACGTCCCTTCCTTACCAACATATGGCATTTTCTATTTATAACAAGATTAACAATTCATTCACACCTTGATTGAATCCCACTTTATTGAGATGTCACTACAGATTCTCACAGCCTGCAAAGGGAAAGACTTACAAATGTTAATATTGTGACAACTAGGACACATAAAAGTAAATGAATTATAATTGGTGACAATTAAAAATAGCTCAGTGTGAAAACAGAATATTGTGTTGCTGTAGCAGCCCTGTCTAGGATGGGGCAATGTGAAGGACTCTGTAGAATAAGACTGTCCATGAATTTAGAAATGTTACCTTGATTCCTGCTTAATGTGTTCAGTCATGCACTGATGCTCGATTAATGTTCACACGCCCTTTACATCTTAGTGGGCAATGTGCCATTCTCTTTAAAGTATTTGCTTCACTGCTCTATAGCAGCACAAAAAATAAACAAGTTTAGGCCTATTTTACCAATTCCACGTAATACATCCATGTTCCCTCCCTATGTCACTTCCCTTATTCGTATGCAGAAGATTTCTTTAACTGTTATTATTGTTGTTGCTGGTGTTATTAGTCGTAGTGAACTGTGAATGCTATAGCAGTGTGGTCCCCCAGGAACTGGACGGTCCCCGACCAGCAACTCTTGTGTGCAGATCTTCTTCTGTGTGTGGCACACAAAAGCCTGACAAGGTCTCACTCATGTTTCAAAGCTCGCTCTCTTTTCAGAGCTATTTGTTATTGTCTCCACCATCACAAGTTTAAAAAAGGAAAGTTAATTAAATATGGAACAAGACTGAGCAACATCTTTTAAACCATCATGTCATTAGAATTGGATCCCTCTGAGAGCTGCTTAAAAGGGTTTTGAGAACAATGACTGTTCAACCAGATATTTATGGGCATAGTTATGTAAACACACTCTTTATTGTCTATGTATATTTAATATAATTATCAGTTTTGTACTTGGACTCTCAGGAGACCCAACAAATCACAGTGTTGCTTTGAAAATGTCAGCAGAAAAGACAATTATGTTGCAAGCAAATATTCATAAATTATATTAAAAAGTCCTGTGAAAATGTACCCTGTGTTGCAGAACTGCTTTTGCATTAACAGAATCATCACTGCCTTTCTCTGATTTAAACTCTTCTTGCTACTAACAAGGAAGTTGCTTGAAACAAACCTTTAATACTATATAGGCTTCTGTCCCTGATTGTGGGTTATTGTAAGTTGTAGACAAATTCAGAGGGCATATTCATTTTGTTGTTAATATGCTGGGATAGTTTTAGAGGTTTCTAAATAAGGTTTATTGAAATCAGAGGTAAAAGCTGTTTGCACAAGAGCACCTAGGTCACTTACGTTACTTTCCTTCCAAGATGACTCCTGACACCTTGCCATGTTTTGCTCATTATGTATTAGGGGAAAAAAAGTGGAGGACTGGGACAGTGTTCAGTAAATTAAATGTGCCACACATGCTAAACTAATACGTGTGCTGGAGTTTGATAAACACCTAGTAAGTGCCTGGAAATCATCTCTAGTGCAAGATATACAATCAGCATATCAACATCTTAATTAGCACCTAATGACATTTGAATGGAAGGTTAACGTTAAGCACACAAATGCAGTTTAGTAAAGGATAAAATGAAATACATTGAGATATTTCACTCTCTATTTATTTTCAAGTACAAAACAGATGGCTTTTGTAGTAAGCAATCATCTATAAGAGTAATATTCAAATCCTTAGATGTGTTTTTGAATAAAAACTCCAAAAGTAAAATGTCTTTTCTGACTCATCTGGTCTTAGACATCAATGGGAACATTCTATTCCATTCCACATGTAGGACAAAGGGATGACAGAATTCTGCTTTTCTGCAACAAAATGCATTTCCTCTGTGCCGTTATTTTTCTTTTGAGCATACAACTAGATTTTAAGTAGGCTCAAGGTGGTTCAGGAGGGTCTGTGATGATTCTCTTTTTCGTTATTTTCTAAGTGTGTTTTCAACAGCAAACTTCTGCGGATGGTGTAAAGCAAAACACATTCATGATTCTTTCTGCTCTGAATGTCGTACTTGCTTGGGCAGTGATCCTATGGGATGCCCAGATCAGAACAAATAAGAATTACCGAGCTATTGGAAAAGACTCTACTATAGACATGGTGCTGTTGACTTTGCCAGCAGTATGGGTTCCTGCTGAGCGTCATACCAAACCATTACTTTTGTGCGGACCTCAGGGAGCAATGCAGAGTTCTTGCTTTAAGATTTTAAGTGTAAAGCAGTTCCAAGACACTCATCAATAAAAATCTTATGGCCATACAGGCTACTGTGTTGGCTGTGTCCAACAGTAAACTCTGGAATACTAGATGTCTCTAATCTAATGATCTCTTTCTTGTTGGTTTGCTTGTTTAATTTTTGTGTCCATTCTAGATGCTTGATCTCACACAACCTTCATCCTTGCTTATGGGACCAATGATATACTTCTTTAGAAAAGTGGTTAGAAGTTTAGTAACAAAATTATGCCGCTTTGTTTGCCAGGTCACTTCGGCAAGATCAAATCATGTTGCCCCATGGTATAGCAACACCTCCACAAGGTGAATTATGTCCTTTCGCTTAAATAATGGGCAGAGGATAAGTGGAAACAAAACTGTCTTTGCAGACCAGAGATCAACAGCATCTTAAAGCCAAAAGGCGTACCGAGGTTTTTAATTTAGGGCAATGTCCACCTTTCAGAGTAATTCATACTTTTTTTTCAGAAAATAGCAATTAGATGTTCCCTTTTTTCTTGACTGCCATAATTTCTATCATTATTCTCCATGCTTTAATTGTTTAATGATCGATGCAGGAATATTTTGATTTTCTTAATTACATTTGTGAACTCATATTTGATTTGGTGGCTAGGTCATCATTCCTGGTGAATGTAAGATTCATGTGGATTCATTACCCTTTAACATATTTTATTTCCAAACATCTTTGTTCTTTTGGCTTAATTCAATATAATTAGTTTTCTGGCATAAAATGAAAGGCCATGGGTTTGATTAGATGTTAACTTCTTAATGGCTTATTTGTAAATCTTTAACCTTATTCAGAGCTTTTCCTAATCAATATCTGACTTTTTTTACTTCTGCTTTTCTTCTCATAGTAATATCTGCCCACAAAATCATCTCCAGAGTCTTTCAGGCATTTTCACTTCACTGTGGGCTGTGTCTCCTTCAGAAATTCTTACTTCTTTTGCAACATATGGAGTATCAGATGGGATTTTAGAGCTACACTTTACAGTGCCTTGTTATTATGGTATGTGTTGCTTTGGTATTCATAGTCTGTGGCATCAGAAGAAGAATGACTTGCCCATTTTCAGATTCAACAGCTTACATTTTTAATGTTGTTTGAGGGGGGAAGTCTGAATTTACTTTTGATTTATCATCAACTAAAGCTGATCAGTCTTCTACCCTATTTCTCTCTGACATAGGAATCTCTTGTCTCTCAGTGATAACATGTTTTCAGAATCTTTCAACACTTTCTTAATTGCTAAAATTTGCAAACAAGAGAAACACCCATTCCTAGTTGTCCTCTAGTAGTTCCCTTGGTTAGGCTTTTTCAATCTGTCTTCAGTGTTTCCCTCAGATTTTCAAGGGGAATGGAGAAGATTAAAAGGTTATCCAGAGGTTACATTCAACTGTTTGTTCATTAGATTCCTGACTCACTTAGTTGTTCAAAGGAGTTCCTGAACATATGAATAATGTTGTTAAATTACACAGATTTTTTAATACACATGGTTTCTCTGGGCAGATTCCTGTCAGGCTGAGAAAGGTGGGAGCCAACTTGAAAACCTTCAAGCCTTTGCTGAGGGAGCAACTGCTAATTATCATACTTTTTTGAATTTCCTTTTCTCATTTGTTTGTCTTGAAGGTAGGACTGGAGCAGAGCTTTGGAAGCTTCACAAATATCAATCAGCCTGCTCAGCATACAGCACCGTGACTCTTTGCTTACTTCACTTGTTAGATGCTACTAGATGCTTCTGTAGTATTTGAAGTTAAAGCGAGAGCTTTTTGTTAAAAGATCAGAAATACTGGTGCTCATCTATCTGTGGCAACACATGCTGAATTTTTCTCAGAATGAGACACGTTGTCTTGGTTTTGGTGCTGTATTTCTACTACTACCTAATTTGCTACGAGTTGGCCTAAAACTTTATCCAAGCAATATATTCTTTCTATGCTTTTTGTGGGCTGTGTTTTAATTTTTCTCAGTGTAAGCCATGAGTTGGTGGCAGGCATTTCTTCTGCAGTATGTAGAAACCCCTGCATGAAAAAATGACATGATTTTGCATTATCATTATTTTTTTCTGTGGTCCTAGTCTTGGGGCCACCTGATCTGGTGGGTGGCATCCCTACCCATGACAGGAGGGCTGGAACTAGGTGGTCTTTAGGGTAACTTCCAACCTAAGACTTTCTATGGTTCTATGATTCTGACTCTACCTCTTTCAAGGCCATGCCTACTGAACACTTCCATTGGAGGCACATTGTTTTAAGTTAACCACAAGAAGGTCCTTTGAGATTAAAGAACACCCATGAGATTCATTACATATATCGCTCAGTGACACTTGGGAAGAGCTCTACTGGGACAGACCAAACGCTCCTCTGAGCCAGGTCTGGCAACATCACTGGTCAGCAGATGATGTCTGGGAAAAAATGTAAGACTAGGGCAATGGTGTAGTGATTTGTCTTTGATGTAATTTTCTTGCCTCAAGTGACTCCTGCCCAAAGACTTGCTTAGCCTAAATTAGTCTTGAAACTTGACAGCTTTGGATGGCTTTTTTCTTTATTTGTCTGATTAGCTTTCTGAGCCTGAATAAATGTCCAACACACATAAAATATTGGCACAGGGAGTTTGATTTCTTAACTACACATTGCATGAAAAAATGTTTCATTTTCTTTGAGACTGTTTCAATTTAATCCCACGACAGAAAATAGTCAACCTGTTTCTTCCCTGCTCAACTTCTCCCTGCAACTCAAGCCCACTCTACAGACCTCTGCCACGAACTTTTCCTTTCGCCCTGTGGTCTTCTTCTGTGCTCCTCTGAGCAACATAGATCATCCTCCACGCCAAAATCCCCTGTCCCACCCGTATGACACAGGAGCAAAATGTGGCAGACCTCGCTTTGGTTCAGAAGGGAATGGTACATCCTCAAGGCATGACACAACACAATCCCACACAGAGACATTACACAGGGTCCCCAAAGCCATGCAGCCAGGTTAACACTGCCTCTCACAAGGGCTAATTAACTCAGGACTAATTAATAGCATCATACCACACTGACATAGCCATCCAGAGCTTGCTCTCTAGCTGCTTGCTTGGGGATCTCCTCACGGCATGGGACTCAGCATAGATACATCCTCAGGACACTGCCTTGCATGTAGCCCAGAAACTCAGGGCTGACACTGTAGACTTGATTATCCACTCATTTACAGTACTTTTAGCTCTGAGCAAGTCTCCTGAAGTTATTGAAGTTACAGTGGTATATTATCAGTGCAATACAGGAGAAAAATCAGGAACAAAAAGCTTGTTTATGCATATGTGTATGCATGCATGTATATACAAATGCATGGATTGCAAAAAAAAACATATTAAAGTCACAAATTCAATAAATCAGAAGATTTCTTTGCAAATGACCATGTACAGGATAAAGACCTCTTTCGTGTATGCTTATGCACCCACGTTTCCTCAGGACCTCAACCCCAGCAGGTACGTAAGGACAACATCCACAGTAGAGTCAGCAGTAGCATAATATTTTCCTTTACCCTGGGTGCTCAGCTGGAAACTCTAGATGCTATTTGCTGCACACTGTTAAAACCTGCCACTGCCAACAGGAATATTAACTTTTCCCAGGCCTGCTCTTGGTGCTGCTGCCCACGGGATTGGTGCAGTGCACAATCAGCATGAACAAATGACATGGGCTGAGGCAGACAGCCTTATCTGGGGCCACGGGCAGGCATTTTCAACTCCTCTTTGACTTCTGAACCACTGTATCTTTTTCATTGATGGAACAGACCACATAAAGTGAATTTCAACTCATTGAAAATACTTTTTCCTGTTTAATTTTTGTATGTTACTGGAATCCATCCCTTGGCTTAACCCAGTCTCCTTAACTGCTCCTTGCCCACTGTTTACCCTTGAGAACAATAGTCTAGGACCAGTTTCCATCTTTGAGATGCCCTATGTCTTTGCTAAGTACTAGTTTCCTTCTCCCAGTCATTCCTAGGATAATTTGAAAGCAGTGGCCATATGTGCTCTTCAAGCTTTAACCAATATTCCTACTTCCTATCCCAAGCATTCCTCCCAGTATGAACACCCTTCTGGCCTTATTTATGTGTCCAAAGAACAGACATACACTGAAGTAATTTGTCATGATGAGGCAAATACGTTTGCCCTTTGCATTAGTTTAGGGTGCTGCAGGTTGACCTTGGGAACAACCGACACCTGGGTGCAGCCCAGTGCATCTCTGCCCTGAGATTTTATATATTTAAACAATTTGAAGTTAATTAAGAGTACTGACTTGGAACTAAATCCTGAATCTCACACATCTGTGTTCCCTTCTCAGAAAAGAGGCAGTTTAAAGAATGCCTGAAGCTAAACACATTATTTTGTACCTTGCTAAAAAGTTGGGTTTTTTTCTTCTCTTTTAACCTACATTGCTAGATGCCTATGAACATCTTTTTAAAATGTGGGGTGATTTTTTAACTGATAATGAAAATTATTATTTCGTATTCAATTTAACTTCATCCTAACATCAGACTGCATAATTTAAAGTGAGTTTTCTTCATATACATAACATCATAACATTGCAAGACTCAGAGTCTCTAGCGTATTTAAATGCCTGTTGGTGAGGGTTTGCTTTAGATCCAAATCTCCAGCGCCCCAAACATGCTACTTGAGCCTCATGATAGCTAAAACTAGTTTCAATGGAATCTTCTCCAGCAGGCAGGTTAGGTTTTGCTTACCCTATTTTAAGTCAGATATGCTATGATTTTTATGTCTGCTATGAAAATGGCTTTGATCACGCCTCTTCACGCCACTTTCACCTAAGCACTTTCAGATGTTGTGAGCCCCCAGTGATTTGTTCAAAGGTCTTAAAGAAAGAGGAAAAATTGCAACATCGGATTTTCAGGCATTCAATTGTCAGCTGTGATTTGCAATTTACACTTCACATCATATTCATTATGGACCACTTTATTTTTATTTAAAAAACTGACATGTTTTGTTCCAAAATGATAAAATATGTGTAGGGGTTTTTTTTCTTTTCTTAGCTTATAGTGGCAGACGTGATAGAGCACATCACTAATTGTACCTTGGTGGAAGAGCAACATGCTAACAGGTTGAACATGAACAAAAGATGGCACTTCTTCACCCAAAATGTGGCTATGCTGTGCAACTCCCTACCACAGGACAAGGTGGAAGTGAAAAGGCTACATGGGTTAAAAAAACTTCATTAGGAAAATCCATGGAACAAAATGATCAGGTAATAAATATGAAAGTACCAGCTTGATGAGGGGGACCATGAGCTGCAAAACACTGCAGCTGGCAAAAGCCGTCGTTCACTGATTGGTGCATATAGGACAAAGGGCTGCATGAACCCTTCATGTAGCCAAACTGCCACTGTTCTCACATCCTCCTGATTCCAGGAAAATGAAAGTAGGGTTTCTAGCCTGATCCATACGACTGAATTATCAGATAAAATTAAAAATAAAATAAAATAATCAAGGATCTCTTTGCCCATATGAAAGCAGGATAGCAGCAGCTATATGAGGATGTAAATCTGAACAAAAAAAGTAAACCCTCCAAAATGTTTTTGATATGGAAGAAGCAAAGAATGAGCTTCATACAGCTGACGGTGACACAGAGATTGTAAGCAAGCAAGAAGCTGATAATGGTGAACTACTTGTGGGTGAGCAGGAGAAGTAAATGTGATTGAATTAACAGAGCTGTGAGCTACATAAAAATAAAATAAAACAAGCATAGCACAGGGCAAATATCAACAGGGAAGACTTAATTCAGGTTTCCCAATTTTCCCAAGTGGAAAAAACATTGCTGTAGGTCTGCATTTTGTCAGCACCCACACAATGAAGCTAAAGGAAATAACATTTGCTAAAGGCAGGAGAGAGCTGGATGAGGTGGAGGACTGGAAATAAAGAAGATGTGCAAAAAGTACCTTCTCTGACCCATCTGTAGTACGTTTCATGCTAAAATTCCTCACTGACATGTCATGTTAAGGGCACCTATGTCTGCGGTGTTAGTGGAGACCAGAATGGGGCTGCTAAGAAGAAACTGTTCCATCTTTCACTTTTTGCAGGGGAATTTCCTTGGTATCTATTCATGCAGGGTCTCACCTGTACTTTAGAAACCAATGTTCACAGCATCTCTGAAGAACAGTAATCACTTAGCAAATCTCTGCCATGCTGCAGCTGATTTGGAATACAATAAATAATTATAGTTAACTGACACTATACAAACATCTGTATAAAGAGGTCCACATCATTCATCACAGATGGACCAGGATATTGAAGGGTATCTTCCCTCCAAGCCTCAACTGAAAATGAGAAAACCACTGTCCTTGCATTGTATTAAAAACCCTACAGAGACTTCTCATCCTGTCCTCTAATGTGTGGAAATCATGGTATAGTATGACAAGTGTAGAGCAGAGAGAAGCCAGAAAAAGCAAAAAAAGGAGGTTAGGATTCTCTGCAATTCTCAGATTTTGGTAGCAGAATAGCCATAATACCTGGGGAATGTCCAAGGTTGGCTGATGAATGTACAAGGCAGGGCTTTCAGATACAGTTGTTGTTCTGTATTAAAGCATAGTGGCATCAGGAAAACAGCTGCACATGCAGGTCCATACCATCTTTAGTGCCTTAGACACAGCAGAGCTTCATCTTGTGCAGGATCCAAGTCTGAGGGAGTGAGGGTCACTAGTGCATCAGGTAGAGCAAGGTGGCACCCTGCAAGTAAAGGCTGTGTCAACCTAAAAGTAGTCAGTCCTTCCCTCACAGAAATTTGGAAAGCCCATGCATGGAAAGCTGACTCCTCTTCAAATCAGTCAGGCTGAGATGGAGATGAAAGTCATCAATGAAAAGAGAACTTCCTTTTTCCATGCTCCATTTATCAAAACAGCATGTGAATCTGGATGTCTATATCCAGGGAGGCATCATATAAAACTTGAAAAACTGCTGAGAATCACCTTCTATGAGTTCACTTGCTTTCCTTAAGTTGATAGTGTTGGTTTTATCTCTTCAGCTACTTTTGTTAATTAGTCCCTGTCATTAAGCACCTTGAATCCTTGAAGACATGTGTTTTGGTGTTTGCTAAAATTCAACCACCTGTAGAATTTGCTTATGTCTAAAACACTTACACGGACTCAATTGTTACAGCCAATGTTTACTGCCAGCAGTAAACACAATATGATATTCTGTGAACAGGGAGAACCAGAAAACTGCTTCATGACTGTGGATCTAGGCTGAAGCATAAAAACTTAGTGTGGAAAACCTTTTCCAGAGTTTTTTGAGGCTGCAGCTACAGAGAATTAAAATAAAGTCAGTTCCTAATGGCAACTGTTGTGCTTATGGTGTCCTTATCCCACCAGCCACTAATAGCAAGCTATTCATAACGGCACAGAAGCGGGCATCCCTTGAGTGCATGAAGCTGAGCATCTGTTTCCACAGCTGCCAGTCAGGTGGTGTCACGTGTGTGCCATTGCTCCAGCTTCCATCAAGGAGCAGCCTCTGTGCACTGCAGCGGAAGCAGGGGTTTCATTCCCACCAAGGGTGGTAAAAGCTGCTTTTGTGACTCTTCATCAGCATGATGAAACGGTTCACAGGCTGGCCCCAAGCGCACATTCGGAAGCCAGTGAGGACCCACTTGTGTTTATCACTATTTCTGTCATAGGCAGACTCTTTCACAAAACTAATCGCACAGGAGGGGAAAAGGAAAGTAATGGCTTACTGAAATCTCCCACTATATGTTAAAAATATAGGGCACAAGAGGGAGCGGCTTGAATATTCCTCCCCCAGGTTACAGGTTTAAGACCAAAGTTCTCAGAGAAGAAACAAAGTGATATTTTGGCCCCTCCTGCACTCCTCAGTGTCAGTGGCTGCACAAGAAGTCCAAGAGGTGCTTTTGTCAGCAGAGCTGGGATTTCAGCATCACTCATGCAAGCACGCATCTTACTTACATTAGACACTTCTCAGGCTGCGCGTCAGCCCAGACCAAGTCTTGAAGCAGTACATGTGAGTGCACAGGCACCCAGGCCCAGCATAGAGGAACACTCACATGAAGGTGCTATGTCACATCATTGTTACAAGCCATAAGCTGACAGCATAGCTGGTGTCCCCAGCACAAAGCTGGCACCAGTCCTTGAGTTTAGCAGCCTGCTAAACCTCACAGACCTCAGCTGGCATCAAGGTCTCTGTGGCTTCTCCCTGAAAAAGAGCAGAAGTTTCTGGATGAGTTTCTGTGCAGCTCAATTAATATTGTCACTTTTTAATTGTCACCAATTAATATACGGTCACTTTCCAAGGGGAATCAAGGAAACAAGTTGAACCCCAAAACAGACCTTGCTAGACTTCTTTAAAGCAATGGTGCCTGCTCCACAGGACGCAGAGGTTGAGAGGCAGAGCTTGTCTGGTACAAATAGTCATTTCTTAGTTGTTGACCTGGCCAGGGCTCCAGGAAAGAATGAGATCTAGTGGCTCCAAAAATAACCTTTGAAAAGTCTCCTGGTATCTCTTAAGGAAGTACAGCAGAAATGTAGTAATTTGCTTCTCCAAAAATAAAATAGAAACCAAGAAAAATGTATTTATTTTTTCTCCATTATTTCTTTCTCAAGTCGTCCTTTCTTTCTTCCGTAGAGAATGAGCCTATGCTCACCAGAAGTGCATCACTCAACAATATTTTCCAGTTTGTTCCATTCAGCAAGGTGGGAACAAATCTCATAGGGTCAATCTACTCCATAGGACCAGAGGCACATGTGGCTGGGAGACCCAAACTCAGTCTTCAGGTAATGGTTGGGGCTTATCTTCCCTTCTCTCTCTCAGGCCTGTGCTCTTATTTCTGCTGTAACAGGACTTGGATTATCAGGTGAGAGGAACCTGTAGCATCCTCCAGTCAGAACCCCAATGTGAATGATAAGACCAGAGCTTGATCTACTGTATTCACAGCCCTAGATTGTCCACACTAAGGCTAACCCCTTCTTAACCACTGTCTCCCTGAACATCGTGTCTACCCACTGTGTTAGTAGTTTTGCTATTTTTGATTTATTAGTTGTATGTCAAAAGCCTTGCTATCATTTCACATACATTTCAAGTCATGGACCTGTATTTTTTTAAAGCAAGATGCTGTTTGTAATCTCTCGGTATTGGAGAAATCCAACCTGAAGTACCGTTAAAGGTGCTTGAGAAGTGATACCCATCTGTTTTAAAGATGGGAGGTACTGCAACACTGCAGCAAACACCTCCCTGCCCAAGGCTCAGGAACCGAGGCCATGCTGAAATTCCTGTGCTGATGATACCCTGAACACAGAGGGACACTATCAAATACTTGCTTTTCCAGTGGATGACACAGTAACATTTTCCCTTTAGAAATTTCCCCTTGTCCGCTTGTCCTGAATTTCTGTTTGTGATAAAAGAACCTGAATTGATCAGGTGTTTGATCTGGATATTCAAATCGCTCTGGAAATCTCCTGCTACAGTGGTCAGTGAAATGTTTAACAAGCCATATATGGAAGGGGAAGAATCAGCTGCTAAAGTGAGCGGCCAGTAGAGGCAGGGGCAAGGGGAAAGGAAAAGGACATAGGACTTTCTGCTTCCTCCTATGTTTTCCAGCTGCAGGCTTCACTGTCCTCAGCCTCTTACTGCCCACAGCCTGTGCTCCAGCAGTTCACCTATTTTCAGGGCAACAGACAATGGACACCAGTTAGAGAAAGAGCCCATAATCCCCAAGTGACAGTTTTTGTCGCCTCTGTCATTTTTCTCTAACATGACAGGTTGCTAGAGAAGGACATCTGTCAGTGTGAAAAAAATAATGGGAGTGTCTTGCTCCAGGCTTTGTGCAATTTCCTGGCTGGAGTCCCAGGGAGGCTGCAGCCCTCACAGCCCAGCCACAGCCACGCCATGTCTTGTCTCCCAGGTCGGATACACAGCCGACAGTGCTTCCTACGCTCCTTTGTTCCATGCTCATTTCCTGACCTGCAACACTGTGCTCTGTGGGGACGTTGCACATATCAAAAATGCAGGGTGAAAGTTGTCTAGAAATGGAGACAGGTTGTTTTTGGCAGAAAGCCCTTGAGCCAGAAACATTTTACCAGAAGAAATATGGTCGATATTTATGGAAAGTAGGATTCGACTTTCAATGGGGCTTATGTTCATAAGTCACTTAAGGCCCTTCTAAAAATCCCACCAATAATTCTTAAATTAAGCAAGTCAGCATTTCCATGCAAGCTGAAGAACGAAGTGCTATGTCCCACTTGTGAATCTGAGCTAAGCAACTGAAGAGCCAAAGAAATCTTCAGAGGCTTGATATGATCACATGGAGTGCTCGACCATTTTTTTATGTGCAGTATGTGACACGCATCACTCAAAAGAGCCTAAAGAGCCATTGCATTCCAGCAAGTACTGGAGAGACCTTGGCAAAATGTATCATCTGGCCTCTTGTACTCACAATGTAAGATTTAATGACCGCTGATTCATAGTCAGGCTGGATTGCAATAATTTTCAGAAAATGTCTAGAGTGATAAAGGGTTCTGCCATTAGAAATATATCTTCACAAGACTTGGTCCGCATCCCGAATGGTTCCTGTTTTCAACTGATGGTACAAAATAGCCCATTAGAGTAGACTAAATTTTCTTTGGGTATTTTGCAGGATGTTACATCAAGTCCAGAGAATCTCAAGCCAAGCCAGCTCAAGTTGGTTACTAAAATAATTTTCCAGACCACCACAGACATATGCAAGACAGCAAAGGAGTTTGGGTACTGACTGCCTGGGGAGCAGCTCTGTTACAAAGGACCTGAGGGTCTTGGTGGATTTTAGGCTAAACATGAATCTGTAGTGCACTGTGGATTCCACTGGCAGCAAGGAAGGCAAGCATCATCCTGGGCTGTGCTGACAGGAGCATAGTAAGGGTGTCAGTGGAAGTGACTATTGCCCTTTATTTGGCACTTGCTGGACCATAACTGAAGTACTGTGAGCAGTTTTGCCCCTTGACCTAGTTCAAGAAGGATGTGAACTCATTTGAGATCAGTGGATGCCACCAGGACAAGTCAGGGTTGGACCACTTGCTGTGGGACTGGGGCTGGTCCAGCCTGGAGATGAGATAGCTTTGGGAGCACCTATAATAGCTGCCTGCTGATGCCCTGAGCAACTGCAATGATCCCATGATAGTCAAGAGCATTATCAGCTGCAGTTGCATTATAAATGCCCCTGAAATCCAGCCTAGAGTCAAACACACAGCTATTAATTGAGTAAATTTCAGGAAAGCTGTCACTGATTGCTGGTGCACTGCTTAACTCAACTACAGAACTGCTCCTCTCCTTAAGAAGTATCCATAGATGGAGAAAGTGATGTAAATGAATTCTTGCAACCATTACAGTTGGTGAAAAGATATCAGACTCCACAAAGCACAACTCCCTTTACACTATCAGGTAAGGCAACAGGAAGCAAAGATTTCCCCCAGCTTTCAGACCACCTCCAGTGGCAAACTTAGTGTTATTGTCCCACAAGCACATAGAGGAAGTTAATATAAAAGGTAACATAACAGGATCTAGAATATCCAAAAAACTTCCTCCAGTTCTTCTAATGGCCAACAGTGGTCAAATATTTAAAATACCTGCCAGATATTTCAAACAATTAATAGAATGGGATGAAGTAGGGAGCTGATGGACATAAACCAGTATTTGTAGCTGTATAAGAGTGCTCTCCAGTGGTAACAGCACTCTTTCCCT
The DNA here is from genome assembly GCF_003945725.1 of Corapipo altera. Taxonomy (NCBI): domain Eukaryota; kingdom Metazoa; phylum Chordata; class Aves; order Passeriformes; family Pipridae; genus Corapipo; species Corapipo altera. The sequence goes on along the minus strand of NW_020884879.1, from coordinate 2,496,597 downwards.
CGTTGTGTGATTCAGATAGTGTATTACTAAGGAAGAAAGAGCCCAGTGGTTGAATATGAGTGGTTTTGGTAATCTTGGCAAAAGTTGACTGGATAAATAGGTCATGACTGTGGCACTATGGTCTAAAATAGCAATGATTTGAAGATGTTTTACAAAAGGAAGCAAAAGTGTTTGGATGTGAAAAAAGAAAGGAAATAATCAAGTTAAAAAATGTCTCTATTACTTTTGGAATTGCTTCTAGAAAGGCAGAAAAGGTTTCCAAAGAGATATCATAGTTCTAGGAGAAAAGATAAAAAGATAAAGGAGGAGACTTTTCTGACCGTGTTTATGGTATTACTGGGTAGCTTCCACACAATAACAACAGAAAAGCCCCAATATTGACAGAGTTTAGCGTTCAAATGGCAGAATTATAGTCAAAAAAAAGCATAAACTAAAAGCCATGTGGCTGCAGAGGTAGTTGTTCTCCTTAGCTGTGACTATTGGGGACACAAAAAAAGTAAAGACTATTTCAGGAGCAGTTAAGAAAGAAGAGATGCCTATGAAGTCTCAAGCCCACAGCAGTAAGCAAGAAGAACAAACAACAAGAAGCTGGAGAAAAAGAGACCCCGAGGATGTGGCAAATAGGACTCCAACTGGAGCGCTAACCAGCACTTTGAGAAAAACAGGAGGAGGAAATGCATATTATCTGTGGAGAAGGAAGAAGGATCTGAGGAGCAAAGTTCTAGAATTTCTGGGTTATTTTGAAGAAGAGGAAGTGGTACCTAGCAGACAGGCTAAACCAGGAAGTATGTTTTCAGTGCAGCTAGGTAACACAAGTCAGTGGAAACATAGGATTATAGCACATTATTATTTCAGTTTTGTTGCCCATGAGTTAGGGGCACCAGAGGACAAAGACAAAGCCATAATTTGGACCAGGTGAAGTGAAAACTAAATTAATCTGAGACAAACAGGCCAGCAACAGATTTAACCATGGCATATACTGCCACTTTGCTTTGCACACTGTTCTAGCAAATTCATACATTTCAATAATTACATTTACCCTGAGAGTCAAATGAAAAGCCAAGTATAGCTAAGAGGACAAAACACAATTTTAGGAAGATTTCCACTGACACATCAAATAAGGCAGGTATAGGCAGTGCTCATGATATCAGAAACACTCTTACAGAGATCATTTGACAGAATAAGATAAGGCTGTATAGTCTGTAGCTCCTACCTCAAACCAAGTGCAAACAGGGACGTTTAAGTGCTACAGTGGATTACGCTAACAATTTACCCCAGCGCTACAGGAAAGATAATTTCTCTTTTAAGAGTATAATTAATTTCTCTTTTAAAGCATAATTAACTTCTCCATGTCCTAGATGACTGAAATTTCTTTTAGGCCCTGACTGAGCAGGTCAGTTTACTTATATGCTTGCCTTTCATGACATGCCTCACTGTTCTGATGATCTATAGCTACACTTCTTAATTTTTAATCACTTGCTAAATTAGTCACTGTGTTGACAGCCTGTTGTCCACTCTAAATAGCTTTTAACTTTTTTTTAAATATAGTAAAGTAAGAATTGTTATCTCTTTTCATATTGCTGAAGAAGGCCAAGACAGAGATTAGCCATTAGCTTCACTAAAGCCAAATTTTAGTCAAAGAAATGCAGAAATTACAGTTTCATAATCCTTCCAAGAAGGGAGTTACATTATTCATATGACTGCTAAATATATTTTCCATTATTTTGTTCATGTGAATGCATTCTTGAACCACTCCACTCAAGATTTTTATCAGTTTCAGATGCAGAGGCATAGTATTAAAATACTTCAGTAGTAATTTGAGTTGTCTAATAATTCTATACAGTGGAGCCGTCACTAAAGGTAACAACAGCAATATGGCTGACACTTATTTGTGTGTTCTGTGTTTATTCTTTTCATAGTGTTCTTTGTTTTCCTGCAAGACACCTTGAGAGGGAGTGATCAAACCTCAGTTTATTTAAAGTGTTAATAACGAGAAACTTGCTTCCCAAATGCTTCTCAGATTCTGAGGCACAACTGATTACTTAAAAGGATTTGATAGACTATGCCTGCTGTTAAGCCTAAGAAGAAACATAATTTGTTATATTTTAAAATTTATTCAAGCCTATAAAACCACTGGTCTTCAGGGATGGGTTTTCTTCATTTCAGAGATCATGCCAAACTGACATTTGGGAGAGACGCTGCCTGAGATGAGGGAAAAAGAGGGGCTTTTATGAGAGATACCAGATAGCCTTTTACAGAGCAGTATGTCCACAATCCATTTAAGCAGAAATCTGGCTTTACACAATGTTGTTGGTTCTCTTACATCCTACAGTGTTAAAATCGCCAGCAGCAGCAGCAGAAGGATCTTTCTAGCTTTTGCCTTTGCTAGTGGAGCAGCCAGCCATGTCAAATTGCATAAAGCTGTTGTATATCTACTATGTGCTGGGTGGAGACAACAAAGTTATTCTGCTTGTTTTATTAGCCAAAAAGCTTAAGACAAAGCTTTTCCCATAGCAAAACTATGTTATTAATGTAGTGGATATATGCTACTAAAAGAGCACCAAAGCATTTGTTTAAGAAGTAGTCTGGGAGAAAAAAAAAAAAAGGTTTTGATAAAAAATGAAAGAAAGTACTTTTAGAAAAGGCAAATGCCTGTAAGATGCCATTCTTTTGGGTTGAAGTCGAGAAACTGCGCAACACATGGTTGCCTTAAGCCAGGAGCCAGAACTGGGACAGGTCAGAAATAAAAGTGTTCCTGGGTTGCAGAAATACCTGCTCCTTCAACAGAAAAGCATGGTACAGCTCTGAGAGCAGCTATCAGCATTTTTATGCTTTTTCTCTGAGCATTTCTGACAGAAGATCACAACGTCAGTCAAAACCCATTCCTACCTGCCATCTCCAAGAGCTCCCCCACTGTTTCTGAGGCAAGCTGATGACCAGAATAAGCCAAAATAGCTGTTTGACCTTTATGTCATTAGTTTCTGGTCAATTCCATAAAGGGAACTCATGATAGTGACACCCAATCCCACCTCACATAGTTTAAGACCATGGAACAAGGAGAGAAGACAGTGATTTGCTCTCAGTGACTCCTGGACTTTTGGGTCCATCCTACACGGGCTTGTCTGGCACTCATCTGACTGCAGCACAAGGGAGTCCCATGGTGCAGGGCTATGCATACTGGCAGGGATGAACACCCTCTCTTATTTCACATCTGATCCCACATTACCTTTCTGTTAAGTAATTATAAAAACTCTTCTATTCAAGAAGAAACTGCTGGGTTTCATAGCACTGGCTGGAATGGCCCTTGAAGGCAGGACCTGTGAGCTCCCACATAAGCACCACTGTGTGTTACCTTTGCTGGTCTCCTGACCCCACCCTCACCTGCCAGGATGGGGCTTCACCAGCTCAGGGATGTTCAGACCCAGATCCCACGTGAACCAGGAAACAGCAAGGTACTGTGGGTCTCGGTAGAGGTAAGATCCAACACTCTTAAACCAGACTCATCTGGTATCTGCTCTTGCTTTCAAGAAAGCTCCTAGCATCGTTTTTCTCATTCACCAAGAGTTTCCAAAGCGTCATTCAGCTTGGTGGCTTCCATGCTCCTTATGGCTAGGAACTAAGCCACCTCAGCTGCTCCTGTAGAGCACTCATGCCTCTGTGTTGGCTTCTGCCAGGAAATCCACCCTTCTCCCCTCTCCTTCTTCCCAATGGGACCTCTATGCTCCTGCCAGCACGTTCAGTCTTGCCATGCTCGTACTGCCCTACCCTTTCTGCTTATGTGACTTAAATGCACTGTGACTGAATTAACCACCAGAGCTCTCCTACTGATCCTGACATCCAAACTGCACCAAATCAACCCACTGTCTTATTTGTAAAATTATTGTTAATCAATGGCCAGTCTTAACTATCACTTCCAACTGGCAATGCTCTTTCTTCACCACTCACCCTATTGTGATATATGCTTTCTGGGCACAGGTTGATTTCTGAACACTAAATGATCCTTCTCATCAACACAAAGTTAGAGGTATCAAATGAAACTAGCAGGAAGGAGATTCAAAACAAGCCAAGAGCTACAGAGCTTCTTGCGGCAAGATGTGGCAGATTTGAAATGTTCACATGGTTTCCTGGGGAGACTGTGCAATACCATGGCAGACAAATGCATTGAAGATCAATAAATCTCTGAAAAGTACTGGTTCAGGAAGTCCTGTGCCACTAATGACTGCAGTCTGGGAGAGCACTTGGTGGAGATATCATTTTATACACTTCCATAAGCTTCTACTTTTGGCTACTGGCAGAAACACCTTTGGTCTGATCCAGTATGGCCTTTCTTATGTTCTCATGTAAATTTGTCCCAGATACATGTAGCAAGACAGCAGGGACCTCACAGCATGGCTGGTAGGCAGAGAACTTTATTTTCCAGTCCCTATGCTCTGGGGATTAGACTAGAAACAGATTACAGTTGAAGCATCCCTGAGCAGACACAGACTGTGCCAGCTTGGGAGTTAGGAGCAGGATAGCTGTTGTGCCCAGAGTAATTATCCTGGCAGGGCTGGACTTACATGGCTAATAAATAAGAGATGTTTGAGCAAGCAGTTCTTTACAGCTTGCTTCATCTTCCTCTTTGCAGAGGAGTGACTTGGACCATACAGGCATGTCCTCAGTTGTTCTAACCACTTAGTCCTCCACCCCAGAGGATTTTGCACTGGAGACCTTAGGAACACTCACAGATGCAGAGTGGAAAACATGACTTCCCATGGAAGTCCACTCATTCAGTGCCTCCTCAGGGAGCCCCAGAAGACTTCCAGGCTAAGCAATAAGGCTCCCTTCCTTCTTGCCACCCAGATGCTGCTGACAGAAACATGTATGAACAACTCAAGAAGAACCCTTAGCCTCACCATGAGAAAGGCTCACTGCCAGAGAGGAAGGAGACAGGAGCAGGTCTGAGGAAAGGTTCCAGAAGAAAGGATTCAGAGAGGAGGCACAGGAGTCGTATTAGGAGTTGAACTTTCTGATCCTTCCATGAGCAACCTGGGAAAAAATTTTGGCAGAGCAACAAGACCTCGCTTGTGATTTGCAGCGCTATGAGGGAAGGCTCCTCTCCATAAATAAGCCCTCTCTACTATTGCAGATTAGACAGAACTGAAGAGTGTCTTCCTTGCATATTGCTCAGTCAGGCAGCATTTCAACAGAGCAGAAAAACATTCTCGGGTTTTTTTTTCCCTTCATTCCCCTTCAAGAAGCAGCCTGAGTGTTTGAAACTTCTGTGGTTTGGTTTGGAGTTCAGTCATCCCTACAGAGAACTTGTTCTGCCAATCTCTACATACATGTCAGCCTAAATAGCAACAGATGTACAGTACCTTAGATGTATAAAATTTTCATAAAATATAACAAACGCTGTTTTTCCACTTGGGATGAGTCATTAACCATATGCTCATGATACTGCTCTTTTCAGAGGAAGAGCTGAAATCTTGTGTTTAGGCTAGACAGAGTCCAGTCCTGTGAGGTTTTCCAAGTGCAAGGGCAAGACCCCTTGCACCCTAGTTCCCCTAAGGACCTCTGAGACTCTGCAGACAGAGAAGTCACAAGTCCAGGATTTGCAGCTTCTTTGGAAGCTGCATTTCTCCTCTGTAGGAGCAATGTCTTCTCTGGGGTAGGCAATGCAGACTACCAGTGAGGGAAGGATAGCACCCTACTGCAGGTATGCAAAAACCTGCCAGCACATGAGTGGGCAGGCAGGGGACATTCTTTCAGGGGACACTCAATCAGACATGGTCTTGTCACACTTTCCATGTTTCTGAAGGCAGGGAGGGTGTGCCTGAGGCACGGAGCTGCTAGAAGCATCCCTAGGGGAGCTGCAAATCTGCATGTAGTCCTCAGTGTGGGCAGTGGCCTTACAGACCCAGTTGTTTGGACCATTCCTCCTCCTTTGAGGAGTAATTAATTGAAAATGCTCTCACATAATTTTTTACATGACTTTGGAGATGGGCCTGTTCTACCTCCTATTGCAGCTGGCAGGGATTTCCCCCCACCTCAGCAGGAGTGGAAACAGCCTGCTGCAAATAAGTCCTCTCCCTCCAGGGTTTTTTGCTCATGGAGCCTTTCCTCCAGGTTAGCTGTATGTGCAAATAGGAGTTAATCCCCTGGCTAAAATATTATTTAAAGACAGAACTTACTAAATGCTGCTCCACTGGGGTTTAAGGAGGTTATATTTTAGCTCATCAGCAAAACCAGGGCTGAGCCTAGAAAAACAGCAATCCATGAATATAAACAGGAAAGTGATAGTTGAACTTTGCTATGTATTGCAGTCCCTTATATACAAGTTGTACAAGTGTAGTCACTCCTTTTTAATTTTAACAAGAACTCCAAATTTCAGTTCTATCCAGTACACTGGGAACACAGATCCAGCTCCCAGTGAGCTGTACTAGCAAAACTGACTGTCACTTACCCTGGATCTCACAAAGGTGTCCAGTCCTGTATCTTCTTGGTCTTAGCCTTCATTTAATCTTGGCATGGTCTGAGGAAATGGCCATTGAGAATTCAGTTGGGGGAGAGCTCACAAATCTATTTAGAGTTTTTATAAAATGAGGAGTGTTGCCACATGCATCCCACTCATGCACAAAATTTACTTCAATGTCTGGGAAGAGCCACTAACCTGGAGAAAAAAGACCTTTTCCCAAAAGCCCAGATATTGGCCAAGTGAACCAGAAGAGACAGAGAAGTGTCTAGTGCACAACAGCTAGGTTCACTTGTCAACTCTTAAAATGGAGAAGACTGAAATGCTGCAGCGTGGATAAAGAAAGACCTCTCCTAGCTAGTACATGTGTTAGCAATCCTAGAGGATTCAGGTGGGCTGTAAAGCAATCAGCAAGGTATAGTTGGCTGGTGCAAGGGAACTCAGAGCATTCTATATCTACCATAACCAGTCTTTATTTCACCTCTTTCTTCACAAACAGTGTGCTGGTTATGATTGAATCACTGCTGAATACTGATGATCCCCATTTGACATGCAGACAGTATCTCCAACCTTACAACACCATGCCTACAGAGTATGGAGGGCTATGATCCACTTTCCTTTATCAACTCTGTTATTTTGTGTACTGTTGAATGCTGTAATCCAGACCATAGTTTGTTATTAATGACCTCTTCTTATTTATTTCAGCAATTATGAGCACTTAACACACACTCATCATCGTAGATTATGAGTTTGTTTTATGGGAACTACGTTGAGTAATTATCATTCCAAGTAAGAGAAATGAACTGTCATGTTCCCCCACTGCCAGCAGCTTTTAATCTGACCAGACAGCAAAGAACCCAGGATTTCACAGTTTAAACAGATGGAAAGGTCTGGGAAAGAGGTGTATCTTGCAGCTTCTTCTAAATGAGGCCAAGTTCACGCTGAAGCATATTTTTGTCAGGGGCGTATTCCAGAGGTGTGAACCTGGAGTGCCCAGTGAGCATTCAGCTCCAGCTTCCAGCTAAGAATAGTTCATATGGCAGATTGGAGGTAGCAAGGCTGTTCTTAAATGTCCTGGCCTTTGGCCGTAGTGACCACAACCTTGAATTTCACCTACCTGTCTGCTGAGTGGAGAGCAGAGCACTGGCATAGTGTAAGGCTGGGGCAGCTCCTCCAAATGTTTTTCCAGGGGTGTTTTTTGGATTTGATGGAGGCAATATCAAAAAGTATCAAAACCAGGAGTAATTGATGGAGTGCAGGCTGTCCTGTTGGGGATACTCAGGAAGAGTTGGAGGGCTCCCTATAAACAGTGCTTTTGTACCAAAGTAGGAATATGCTCTTCTTTATATTGTCTTACTCGGGAGCATAAAACAGAGCTCTGGGAACAAGGGCAAGGCCAGAGGTATGAAGCTGGAAAGGGACATCTCAGTCTGGGTTTGGATGTGCAGGGAAGGAGAGCAGGGGCTCAGTGACCTGCCAGTCTGAGTATGGGTGCTGATCTCTGGGTACTGATGTGGCAGTGACACAATACTGGGCACCTTGAGGTGGCAGGCAGCTCCTCAGTGTGGACAGGTAGGACTTTGTGTTGAGCATTAGCTGTTAGTCAACTTCCAGGTGTAGTCCCAAGGTTCAAACCAGACCACGGTCAGCATACCCCTGGCCAGGGGGTTGTAGCATCTCCTCTACTCTGAGATGAAAAATGATGACACATCCTAGTCAAGTAATGTTTAACTAGGTCAGAAGAGGTAGCCATGGGACCAGGCTGGAGATGTTTTAGTAGTAAAAACAAAATTAGGCTAATGATGGAGTGTCATCAGTGTCCCAAATTCTTTCTTTGAATACAGACAGCCAGACTTTGCCATTAAGTAGAGGCCATTTGAGGGACAGGGGAAATTTTATTGTCCTCTTTCAATGTACCCTGGACATTGCTGACAGCAGGTTATGTGACAGTGGGAGGAGTGCTCTGTATAGTTCAGCAGTCATAGCAGTGCTGTACGGTACTTCTCTGCATGGAAAGTAGATATGAGTTGTTACACAATGCCAAATCGACGGAAGGAAGAAGCAATGTCGAGGGTTATCTTAGTGAAGGACAGAGGTATCACAGGTATAATATGTCTGGACATAAGGTCTCTTCTCCCACAAGCAAGAGATCCATGCGGTAGTACTTACCTACTTCTGCTAAAATAATGACCCTCACACTCCTAACAACACCTGGTCCACGTGAGATCCACACCCCACATTCTGCATGGAGAGAAAGAAAGGTACACAAAGGCAGTGCCATCTGACCCTTCCTGGAGCAGTCGGCCCCCTTATAGTTTGCGATGACATTCAGGTTGTGGAAAGAGGGACTATGCTCAGGAGACTGGCAAAAATAGATCACAGTTTGACTAGAAGATCACACATAAATATACGTGGGCTGTGCCCAGGCTGTCCCACAAGAAAAGAATTTGGCATGTGTTGAAGATGGGCCAACACACAGGTATTGGATGGTTTCCAGGCATTATTGTTTCTGTAAGCAACACCAACAGAAAGATATTGGATCCCCAGCAGTTGTCATGCAAAATCATTCTCAATCCATTTCATCCTCACGAGTACTGTTGCCCTCCACCTCACCTTCGCAAGAGATAGTGATAGGAATATCATGGCTAACTGGGGAGAGTTTTTGACTCAAGCTGAGTTTTAGGAAAGGAGTTATGTCAGATTGACACAGCCATGCTGAAGTGGCTGATAAACAGTGCTGCTCAGAGTGCGGAATGTTACAGACGCATAACCAAGAACTTTATTGGCATTTGAGCAGCCACAAACATCATGCAAGAGGAAGGACATATCGTAGGGGGAAGGCAGAGAAAAGGAGAAAAGAGGTGGTTGGGCTGGCTTGTGAGTCCCTGTTACCCTGTGCCCAGTGTCTGCTTAAATTTAAACCAGGCACAGGGAGCATGGCTCTCCGTGAGAGCTGTTGTCCAAGCTACGACACAGAAAGGAAACCTGAGCTGGAGCAGGGTCTGGTCTGAGCGCTTTGAAGTGATTTCTTTCAGTAAGGAAATAATTTCCTTTGTCTGTACATGTTCAGGAAAACTGCCTCATTGGAGACTGTTCTCAGGACTTTTGGATCATAATTGTTTTGTCCAGAAAAGCTCCATGACTGGAAATGAAGAAAAAAAAAAAAAAGAAAATTATAAACGTTAGGGAAAAAAAAAGCTTGTGAATATATATTACATCCATATGTGGAGGGAGAAAAAAAGGAATTGGGGCTCAGTTAAAACCACAGTAAAGACCCCATTCTGCTCTCAGCTACGCTGGGGTTGCCCCACCACAAACACTGAGACAAGCCCTGACTGAAGAAACACAGGGACAACTGCAGGCAGCCCTCTTCCTAATAAACACCAGTGGTTTTGTTTAGTGCAGTGACATTTGGGGTTTCAAAATATCATGTATTTTTGTGTTATCTCTGCACTGTGAGGGTATCAGAAAGGGGCAACAGAGATAAACACAGGACATGCATTTGAAGGTGCTATGTTAGGACAGAGAGGAGAAGGGACACCTTGCAATGGACATATGGAGGAAGCAGGCGCTGCTGGGGCTTGGGCTTCTTTTCTTTCCAGCTGTTTTTTTTCAGCAGGCACTCTCACGTTCCCTACTAGAAAGAGGCCGGGAGCATTTGTCCCCTCTCCCTGAGTCCTGGTGCCCTGCTGCCCACATAGGGGACAATGAGCAGCAGGCCTTCGCCATGGCCATGTCTGGGCTGCTAAAGCCCTCATCCCACTTGGGGCCCAACCTGGGTCCCTCATGTGTGTGTAACTTCTCCTGCAGTCAGTGCAAGTGTTATGTCTGCAGGATTAGCTGTGTCCCTGGGTGATTCCTAATATTTTCTTTCCTCACATTCTTCATGTTGGAAGATTTAACAGAGTCACAGAGATCCGGTGTCCAAGAGACCGTTCCCCTTCCAGAGCAGGATCTCTCCCTCCAGCACACTTGCCAGCATGCTGTCCAGTCCAATTTCAAGTGAGTCAAATGTTGGTGTTTCCATCCTTGCCTGGAAGACAATTCCACTGCTCAAGCAGTCCAAGCCATTAGGAACATTTTCCTGATATTCAGCCTAAATACTTTCTTTTTCAAATTTATCCCATTGCTCCAGGGATTCATGTTACTGGAGATGGTCTCATACTAAAATCTCTTGCTGTGCCTTTTCCTGGACAAATTCACTTAGTACTTTCATAGAGGAAAGAAGGAAGGAAAGGCAGAAGGAAAGGAGGGAGGGAGGGAGGGAGGGAGGGAGGAAGGAAGGAAGAATGGAAGGAAGGAAGGAAGGAAGGAAGGAAGGAGCATGCCCATTGTATCATCATGGAAGCAGAGAAATGTTTATAGAGGTCTCTCTTCATTAAAAGAAAAATTTGAATTCTCAAAAGTGCTTGTTTGATACACTGGCATTTGAAGTCAGCTATTTATGTACAAAACTGGCATGTCATCTGTAGCAATAATAGAGGCTTCTTCCCATCCCATTGTTGTGTAACTGTACTTTAGAGGGAATGCACCGAACAAACGTTTTTTTGTGTCTCATGTAGTCTTTAACCTCAACTGGTAGTGCTCAGCTAAACACAAGCAGTTGTCAACTATGGTGACAATTTTGGTTCCTATTCAGTAAAGTGAAGAGGCACATACTTAACTTTAAGATGGAGCTTAACTGAGTATAGTTTGAAATGTCCAAAACCACCAACATGCTTCATGCAGGTCAGTAAATAGCACCACGGAGATGAGGGTTTTATTCTCTGTGGTCATCCTCTGGCCTGTGCTAAATAGCTACATTTCAATAAGTTGCAAGGACTTGTAGTAACCATTTCATGTATGGGTGAAAAAATGGAAAAACTGAAATCAGCTCCTTCCTGCCCTAATTTCTTTGAAAGGGTCCTTTGGAGCACGACTCCTAATGTGTATGTTTCAGTTTTCATTTGACTGCTTCACTAGTGTTCAAAAATATCATTCTTGTACTCCAGGAAAACAACACATTCACTAATTAATGAAAATCCGAGGCATTTATGCATCTTAAATGAATTATGGAGGTAATGAACTCTACTTACTTAAGCCTTTTCTTCAATTGCTAAAATTATTTATATTTACTCCTTTTTAGTTCTTTTGCATTTGAAGTATAAATTTCAAGTAACCAATCAGATTATTTCTTCCCTTTAGGACAACAAATGTCATAGGAATTCAGACATCTTTCTTCTCAGTTATTACCAGTATTATCTGCTAGAGGCAACAGGTTTCTTCAGGCCCCATGTCCAAACCTGGAGTAAATTCTGCAACAAAATGGAATGCCAAAGTTGTTGGGTGCAGAAGATATTTGTGTATCTCTGTTTCTGCCCTAGATTTTATCTTCTGGTTGCACTGAAATCTCACTCCCAAAGACTCATCCTTTTGTGAAGAATCCTTCCTATGTAGAGGACAGAAACACAGATGGGTAAATGCACATTAGTGTGTCTTAAAAGCTACTATACATTTATCTCTGTTATGTAAAAGAAAACTCTGATAACAGGCACTTGCTCCAAGGGTACCAAATTAATTACAGGTTGTACTGAGTGCTGCTAATAAATGCAAAAATACAGCCTAAATATGAAGTGTTAGCTAACTGTGCTGTTGGCAAACATGGCAGCCCAATATGTGAACCCTTTGGGCTGAACACTAACAGGGGAACATCATCCCTGCCTTGATTTACTGAGGCAAATAACCTTCTTCAGATCCCACTTTGAAACACCTGGGTAGGCTAATACCTCCAGGAAAGGAAGGAGAGAGATAAGAGGACAGAGAGTGAAGGCTGAAGCAGTGAGGTTATTATTATTATTATTCTTTAATTACAGTTTTTAAAATGCAAACCTAATGAATAAATGCTAATCTGTTGTCTACCACTTAGCATCATCAGATCTCCAAATGTTTCACAAAATCTGCATCATTATCCTGATCTTGCTGGGGCTCTAGGACTTTTGAAACAAAATAAGGTGCTTGTGTACCATTCAGGGAAAGTGTAGGGAGATGGATGTTTTGGGAGAGTATTTGTACTGGTGTGGTTTCCATGCATGTCCTGTGGTCATGTCCTCGCTGTGAAGGCCTGACCTCCAGATGTCCAGAAGTTTTTGACAAGAGTCCAGTGTCTTTTTTTTTTACCCTGCCCAGGCAAATTTTCCAGTTGGAAACTGATGCCATAGCCAGGGAAACCCAAACATATGGAAGTTTCACATTCTGCAGACAGGAAACACCCAGGGGACCAAAGGTCATCCACCAGGCTGGGGCTAAAGCCAGGGTTACAACCCACATTTCCTGACCTCTGAGGCAGTGCTAAACCCACTAAACCCCCTTGTCCTTCTTCATACACATTATATTTCCTCTACTCTTTCCATGGATTTCAAGAGGACCTAAAGCCCTGTGGAAATGGTTTCCACAGTGTATGTTCAGCTGGCTGGCTCAACGGTCCTCTGAAGCCTCAGGCGTTGTTTTAGTACAAATATGTGGTAATAATAATGTGTCTGCCTGCCCTGCACATGTTAATACTGTCACCACACTGCTTTGTCAGCTGCCCGGAGCTGCTGGCAAGCCAAAGTGCCCTCACTGGCCTCCCTTTCTGCCAGCGGATGTTTGCTGCATCCAGGTGCCTGTGTGGCCACATCGTCCCCTCGCGTGTCAGCACTTTGCAGAGCAGTGAGAGCAGGCTGGGCTGGGACTGCTGACATGTTGTTGATGAACTGTCTGTGCTGATTCCAATCTGTCCCAAATGGCTCAGTGTTTGTACAGACTGGTGTGAGGTGCTGGGGTGTTCAGGAGATGCCCTGGGCTGTTTTTGAGCAAACTTCCTTCCTACCCTCCATTGCTTGCCTAACCATCAGACAAACACTGCTCTTCTGGATTTGGGGATAAAGCTCATTGTTTTGGGCTAAATCCTCTTTTATAGGATTTTATACAGGTAGTTGGTTTCCCTTTCTACATAGTGGGTGTTCTGGGGCAAATCCAGCCAGGCTACTCTCCTTGAGAAGGTCCCCTGACACCAGAAACCATGTGTCAAAGGGATGAAGGAGGAAGATGTACTGTTCCCTGTGTGAGGATGAGGGTTGCAAGTTTTGTTTGGACAATAAAAATGTCCCTTCGCGTTAAGCTGCATAAGCTGGAGGTCAGTTCACCCAAGGGATGGGACAAGGTTAAGCTTACAGCAAGAGGACATGAGGCTAATTTCAGGAGCACTGTGGTAGCCCTAGGGGATTTGTTTATATTCTGTATATCATCTCCATTTGAAGCTGTACAAAAAGGTGTACAACAGAAAGGGAAGCATGCCTCTGTGTGTGTGTACATCTGTGTTTGTGATGTTCCATGAAAACACCAGTAAAGAAATCTCTTTTTCACTTTTTTTCCCCCTTCAGACTGATTTATTAATAATTTGTGTTCCATTACAAAAAATGGGCTTTTATGTGAATTGTACTGTGCCCTGAAATTGTTTTAGTGGCAGATCATAATTTACTATTGGGGTTTCAGGAGTCAGTGCAGAGCACAGAGCCATCTCCATATTCATATTTCAGATCTGTCAGAGCACCCGGATAGTTCGTGTAATCAGACGGATTTCCATTCGAGTCCTTGAGAGACAAGAAAACTGGCCATCACGGAGAGATCCTTGGCAATTAAAATGAATAAGAGCTGCCACTCTCAGTGGATGTCTTCTGGGTTACCATGGGGGACAGAGATTGGTATGAGGTTTAATCAGGCACTAACAGCACCTTGCTGGGAACTTCATGGCTGATAAAGGCAGCAGCATCAGACCAAGTAGCTCCTCTCTTTTTAAAGGGAAAGGAGCCTTTTTTTTTTTTAATATAATAAATCCCATGAAGTTTTGTAGTGTTTGATAGCAGAGAAGAGATAGAGGGTTTGGGATTACTGTTCTTTTCTTCCCCACAAATGAATCACCTCACTTTGTGGGTTAAAATCAAGCGAAACGGCACATGCTGGATGCTCTGTACATTTGCAGGGTGGTTTTTAATTGCTTGTATTTTGCTTGTGCTGTGGCTACTAACGTGATATTGGGCTTTTTAAAATTAATTTCACTGTGACTTTGTGGCTATTGAAGGGTGACAGATTGGCAGCCCAGAGTTGGAAATCCTTTACTTATCCCCAGAACAATTACAACGCAGGCAGCAGCAATGAAAGCGTCCCCAGCTGGCATGGAAGGCCCAGAACAAGGATGAAGGTAAGCCTTCCCAGGCTCTCTGCTGAGACTGCTATTAAAGATACCAATTAGTGCCAAACTGTATTTTGTGATGGAGGAGGCACCATTCCACTAGGATAGGACTGTAACTGCAGCACCTTTACTCCTCAGCTGGCTGCAAGTTTCAGTCCTCAACAAAATGGCCTGAATTAACTAGTGCAATCTTTCTGGCCTGATGCAGTGCAGTGCTGAGCCTGAAATGAGCTGCAGTGCACCTTCGGTGTGCTACCATGTCAAGAAGGGTCCATGCAAACCAGCAGCCCACAGAGTGACATGGGGGTCAAGTTGCTGCTGCCTCCATAGCATCTGCAGAGTGCATCTCGCTGAACCTGCCTGTTACCTGCTCTTTGTTTAACAGGGTTTGCCATGAAAGGAATAAAAGATAAAGGAAATCCTCTCTTGTGTTTCACCCCCAAATGGGACTATGCCCCCAAATATGGGAATGCCCAGATTTTCAGTTCATCAACAAAAATATTTGTACACTAGACCACAGAAGTATTAAGGCTTGTTCTAGCAGGGCTGAAGAGCCACAGTTTCATTTATACATTTACAATTCCTTGCCTTGAAGTGGGTAATGGAGTGGGTTGTTTAAGGTACAGTATGCAGTGCTCAGAGCATGCCTGTGTGCAAGGGTTTTCCTTCAAGAAGACTTGACAGTGACTGTACTGCATCTTAGCTGTCAAGCTATTTTTTCCTTTCTAGGTTTCATTTGTGTTTTTCTTCACCTTTTGGAGACCCCTTACCTCTCCCCTCTTAAATCTGTGCTCACCACAGAGCAGACATAATCCCAGATTTTCAGTAAATCAACACTATATGCTCCCTACTGACTAAGAGAATTTGATACTGACAGATTGTTATACCTAAAAGAAAAATACTGCCTATATTCTCTAACATGCTTTGCCTGCAACACCGGGCAAGGACAGATGTGTGATATCTATTATGAATGTAACAACACAGGTAGCCTACCATAATACAACTATTTTTAATTTATATTTCATGACGAAGAGCATGGGTGCAGCCATGAATCACTGTCCTCCTCTTTTAGCTGAGTAAAACCACAGTGTCCGTAATATTGCAGCCATACAATTAACTTCTTTCATCAGCAGCACTGCAGATTGTAGTCTTGAGCAAAGCCATTGTTTAATCTACACATGTATAGAAACCACCCTGTAGAATAGCAGCATTTTGCATTTATATGACACCCGACATCTGAGTATCACTACGTGCTGGACAGATGTGTAATTAATGTTGCTGTTCAACCTCTCTGTTTGGTGGGTAAATTCTAGACTGGGAATGAAGTTATATTCAATCCTAGGATGTGATGCTGAGCATCAGCAATGTCTGTATGCTGTATAATTCTCCTGAGTACTCAATGAAGGGATTAAATGCATTCCCCCTCCTCACCCTCAATTTTCCTAGATCCCTTAAAGGGCTACTACTGCCTACATAATCTTCATCCCTGAACCAAAATCCTTTGGATCCTCTGGGGCCCTTATTAACTGAATGTTTGCTATTCTCTGCCTTGAAATGGTCTTCAATCTCCTTATTGTTTTGCAAAGACCATGCCATGATTTCTGAGCACATCCTTCCCTTTCATCTGCCCTTTATTAGCCCAGATGGACAGAAGTGAAGGGAACTCTCCTTTTAGCAGTAAGATCTCCGTTCAGTGAACTACATAACGATATCATATACAAAAAGAGATGTTTGAGTCTGATGAACTCCATCCTGCCCAGACCCACCGCAGGATAACCCCCTTCCTCCTAGTTCCTTTTAAGGAACAATGGTACCAGCCGACAAGCGTAGGCTGTTCTTAAAAGCCTTGGAGCATCATTTCAACCCCTGGACAGATTATTCCACATTTGCAGTACACAGATCTTTGTAATGCTGTAATCACTTCTGAGTTTTCCCCTGGGAATAAGTATGGACTTGGGGGTGGCAGAGAGGAAGAGGTGGTTGGAGTCTTTCCTTGCCAAAAATGGGTAAATTCCTATCTGTCCTGGAGGAAGGGAAGTAGTGAAACATCAAAGAAACAATGTGCTAAACACTGGCATAAGAAAGAAATCAAATCCTCCTCCTTCACCTCATTTTCCTTTGAGGCAGAGGAAGGTCTGTGCCAGTTCCCTGCCTGAGGAAAGCTGGCTTTGGGTGACCAGTTCAGTGTGCAAAGAAGGCTGGGGCACTGGCAAGATCCAAAGGAGAGACAGACTGCCCTGGCACAGGTTCAAGAGCTGAAGTAGTGCACTGGCTCTCCCATAAGAATCAAGAACTACCCATAATGGAGAGAGGATACCTCTGGATCCCAGGGCAGACCTGGTCGCAGCTGTGGCATAGTCCAGGGCTCAGCTAGGCTGGAGATGGTCTTCTCCTTTCCAAATACCTACATGACCAAGAGTCCAAACACTGGGACTTGTCAATGGGAAAAAAAGAAATTAATCAAAGAGTTGTATTTTGAAAGAGAACACAGGAATACTGGAAAAGAGAAAACATTTTATCTGTCCAGTTGGTTAGAGATTACACAGACAAATTTATAGATGTTAAATTGGGCACCAGAGGGCTTCCACATTGTTCTGTGGATTAATGTATTGCAGAAGTAGTCATATTAAATGAAACAGAGGCAAAGCAATGTTAAAACCCCCAAATGTTCTATGCTTCGTGCTGCATTTAGCTGGGCTAACAGACAAATTACAGCTGAAATGAAGAATTTTCCATTGTTTGGGTAGGATTCACCTTAAATTTTCCCATCAGCCAATGACAACTCTATCAGCAGAGCAGTACAGTGCCATAGGACTGTATTTTCGAGCATCGGTTAAGGTTTCTTAGGGCACTGGCCTAGGAAGGAAGAATTGCATGTACCGGTAGTCCAGCACTCGTGTACAGCACCTGGGGCACTTCCTCAAGGGCTTCTGTCCAAATACTAACTAGACCCAACCTCACTTAGCTCATAAGATTTGACAAGGCCACCTCAGAGCAAGATACTGTGGCTACAGGCAGAAGTGCAGGGAGCGTTGCTTACCACCATTATCCAGACAGGAAGGGAGAGGCTGCCAATGGTAATGTGCGAAAGAAGCAGAGAGTAAAAGGAGAGTCAAGGCAGGGGAGAAAAGAGGAGGCTGAAGCTGAAAAGTGGTTCTGGACTAGGGCTAATGTGTTGGTGCAGAGGCTTAAAACATTCCCAGGCTCCTCTAAAGGGTGTATTTGAAAGGACTGAATGAATTTCCGAGCAGAACCAATGTCTCTGTAACCACTGATTCTGAGATAGATTTACAGCATAAACCCACTGGGACAGATTCAATGTTGGAGCAAGTGAATACAACTCTATTGAAGTTAATGGACTTGTGCCCACTTATATCAAAGATGAATTTAGTCTATAGAGAAAGAAAATGGGATTTAACCTGCAAATCACCTGTTATGGAGACTAACAACAAAATATGTGATGAAAAGACAAGCAAGATTTTGGGAGTATGCTTAAAATGCTTCATTCTCTGCTCATCCAAATAGCCTGCATTCCCTGTGTTTCTAATTACCCGAAACCTTTCTAGCACTGTGTAGAAATAGTATTTAACATTCGTACTATGGCAGCAACCAGAGATCCTGTGAGGGTCCCATTACACTCAGTGCTCTACAAACACAGAAGCATGCCTAACCCTGCTCCAAAGTACTTTCACTTCTTTTCTGTAGACATGGAGGCCAATTAGAGCTGCTGAAGTTCAGAGCTGGAGTCAAGATTTAACAATGTGGGACTGGTACCCCAAGGGTTATCACTAGGAGACATATCTAGCTACAGCACAGTCAGTTTTAGGGAGATCAAGACTGGAATACTTGCACTCCAAATATCCAAATACCAGATTAAAACTGATTAATAGAATGAGTTAAGGGACTGTCCGTTGTATCTGCGTTGTCAATAGGGTAATAAACCAACAGAAGAGAACACTGATACAGGGATAAGTAATTACTGCTTGTGTATAAAATCTTGTGTTGTGCTCTGTAAGTATTCTGAGGGACTTGGATGAGAGAAGCTATCATCAAAGTGTACTATTAAGGCTGTGAGTAATCATATTAATAATAGAAATACTGTTGACTTGTAATTTGAAAGTATCATCTGCTGCATCCTGGCACATGGATGATGCAGCCAGGTAATGAAGCAATGGTTTATATCTCATAAAACGCTGCTTATAAAAACCACCATGCGACCAACCATAGAGTCTTCTCCATACGCTTTCTTTCACCACTCTGTCAGTAGGTCCATTTTCAAGCAGTTGTCTTAAACAGAACAACTTTCAGCTGAATTATAGTGTGTGTACATAAGTGCATAGCTTTATGCAGTGATTCCCCCTCACCCTTTCCTGCTGCTTGTCCTCTAAGGTGGCATTTCAGAAGCATGCCAAGGCAGTCCCAGAGGGATTTTCAAAAAACAGCACAACCCAGAGCAGCCCTGAGGCTGTTCTGAATTGCACCAGGGGTTAAACCTGCCTCCAGCCAGCCTCAGGATTCAGGGTGTGCATACAGTATGGCACAGGCCACTATCTCCCCACTCTGTGGTAAACTGACTGATGCTCAAGGCTGTCTGAGAGCAAACTCAATAGAGCTAGTCTGGATTCACAGTGCTGTAGCAGAAAGCAAAGCCAGGTCCTTTATCCCTCCTTTGCCCAGAAGAAAAGACCATCCATGTTCTTTCTTTCAGCCACCAAAACCTAATCCAGAAGAGACTTCACAATTTTTCCCAGGTGTGACCTGTATCCAGACTTGCCATGAAAAGAACTACCTGTCTGCAAATACATTCATCATGTCATCCCATACTAACTCTCCCAGGACAAGTAAAAGTAGGGAAAAGCATTGCATTTTTAAACAGGCATATACTGTTGGAGGATGTATCCTTTGCTGTCCAGGACTGGGAAGCCTCTAACACTGGTTAATTATCTCCAAGAAGAAGGGCTTAATTGGGAATGTCATGAACTAAACTTTCTTCTCTTTGAAGAGCTGTCTACCTCACATGGTGCTCAGAGAAATATTAGACAGCAAAAACAGTTCAATTTTCATTGTTTCCTTCCTATTCAAGAAAAATGCAAGCAGTCAGGGAAATGCTGTCCAATGTGTCTCCTACACTTCCATCCACACACCCAGTACTTCTGTGATGACATCCAGACTCAGGCAAGAGAATGATGATGAAGGTCAAGTGTGGAGAAAGGAAACTCTAAACAATAATGGATGATTTATAGCATACAGTGAATCTTATCTGGGTCACACTTTTGAAGGGCCCCATTTCTCAACTCTTCTAATTCTTGAATTAATTAAGTTCTCATACCCATTATTTTGTATCTCTTTTGCTATGCAGCTTGAGACACAGAGGTGACAGGCTGACTGATGCACTTCAGAGCAGCGATTCTTCTTGCGCTGTGTGAAAAAGCTTTCAACAGAGCTTTGTCTCTGCAGCAGCAGGACTCAGAGACGCTCCTTGCTGTGTCTTCTTCAGCCTTGCTCTTGCTCTGCTTATTCAGACCTCTTCCACATCTTCCTTAGTGATCACTACCCGGATTTCACTTGGGTGGCCTCTTGAATTGGAAGTCTTTCCTCCAAGCATGCTCACCTAAAGAGGATTAAGACCTTCTTGCAATCCTACAATGATTACATGGGGTAACAGACTCTTTCCAAAGAGGAGACTAGTTAAGGGAAAAGACACACGTATTCTCTCTGACATTCCCATTGCCTGTATGGACCTCATCCGTCTTACTGCACTGACACTCAGATTCTGCTGTTGCAAGTGCAATGCAATCACAGAGCTTGTCAGAGGAAGCAGACAATTGTCTCCTTACAGTCTGATCTTCCACATTTTGTCCACAGAAGCTTTGATCCTACAAAGTGCTCCCCAAAGAGCATCCTCGGTGTGTCTCCTGAATGGGGAGCCATCTGAGCTCTTCGTAGGCTTCAGCCTGAAAATTGTAAGCTCAAGTTCAGAAAATTGCCTACCAGACTCCTGTGGCTCCGTGAGAACAGAGAAAACAAAAATAATAGTAAATTGTTAAGGGCAATAAAGAATTAGTTCTGCAATAAATCTATATGCAATCTGTCCCCTGTACTCCTGTGTGCTTACTTATATTTATAAGATTTGTTTTATGAATGATTTGCCATTAATGGAGAAAAGAGAGATTAAGAAACAAAAGCTGTAGCTTCAATCCATCATTAGGGAATTAATCAATTGGCAGCCTGTGCAGACAGCTATTTAGATCTGTGGCCTGAACAGCTTAATTGGGGGAAACATTTTAAAAGTGCTAGAATGATGTTCAAAGTAGCATAAATTAGCCCATTTTAGACCCATCACATGGCCTAATTTACCAACTTGTATACCTCAGAGTTTGGCAAGTGATCACATCTCTTGAGCTTCTTAGCAGCTTCCTATCCTGATATGGCTGTAAAGTATATTTCCATCTGAAAATTATTAACTAGAAACACTCCACCTAGTCAACAAAAGGAAAGGAAATGACACTGTGTCCTTATTTGTGTTTGCCTCTCTCTGTCCAGCTGTAGGAGTTTGTAGCCATTGCTGTAAATGAGGATAGAAGCAGGTCAACTTCGCCTTCAAAGTAGCTCTCAGTTCCCCCTTAGGGCTGATGGGACTGTGATGCTCTTTGCATTCCTGCCCTCACGAGTGGAATGTGACCAGTTCTTATGTTCCTGGGAAAAAAAAAAAAAGAGGTGCATCTCAGACTTTCCTACTTTTAATGTTGGTTTGTGAAGTGTTTTAGCTTCTGAGATGCATTAAATGTGGTGTTTAAGCGGAAAAATCCAACATTATCTTTTACTAGGATCAAGTGAAAATCCACAAATGCAAGTTTCCTGGAAGTTCAGCATTTTCTGGGATCTGGACCTTGAACTGGCTTTTAATACAGCAGAAAGCCTATTTGTGATTGGGCAAATCAAATCCCCACGAGCTCCCTAACCCACTTGCGTGCTTGAAATCTGGGACTGGTCCCAGTGGTGAATTTGTCAGTCTCAGCATGTTGCTGCCACCAGTGCAACCAATGCCTATGTGTTCTGCTCTTCATGCCATTGAGGCTGCGCAGTTCTAGCTCATAAAGCTGCTTCTGGTTACCTCATGTGGGGTCGGAGAGATGCTGCCTGGGGACTTTCAAACAAAACCA
Source organism: Corapipo altera (assembly GCF_003945725.1). NCBI lineage: Eukaryota > Metazoa > Chordata > Aves > Passeriformes > Pipridae > Corapipo > Corapipo altera. Next base: position 2,474,771 of record NW_020884879.1, on the reverse strand, counting down.
TTTAGCTTTAAGGTTCTAAATGTTTCAGCGTCTTTGCCAGGCAACACCCTGACAACATAGCTAAACCAAATTAACCTTATACATATATTGTACATGACGTTTGTTTTGGAGCAAACTTGTTGCCCTGCATTCGAGGCCTCCAGAGGCATCATGCCATCCTCTTTATTCATCAGGAGTATGCTAAATCCCAGAGTTGGTTAATGTGCAGCTTATCCACATGCTTCCTGTCTCTGAAGGAAAATGCAGAATGCAGCATCCAGATGCAGTTCCAGGCACAGTTGTCATTCAGGCAGGTTTCAAATACGTCTGCTGACAGTATCATTGATAACTGTATGCCCTTTCAAGCTCTGGTAGCTGTGCATATCTTGGTCTGGACCTTCTCCTAGTGGCTCAATAAAATTCAGTCTTTGGGCTTTAAGGAGTCAGAATGATTGCATATTCTACCCAAGCAGCGCTAAAATGTTTGGTCTTTAAGCCTACATCTCTGATCTCAGGTCCTCTGGAGGTATACCTGAGTTGTTCTAATTTATTCTGAGCTTTCAGAGGTATAAATGAGATCAGAATCTGGTTATCTTTTTTACTGATATGACCTTCGTTAGATTTATATACCTGGCGTACAAGCAGTTGGTATCTTTTAAGAGGGTTTTTTTTTTACCCATTTACTCACAACTAATTATTCACGAGTTTATACTTGTGACAGGATTTGGTTTAGAGCTCTGGGATCCACAGACTGTATATATCAATAATCAAACCCACACCCAAGGCAGGCTGTAATTTGGGATGTATCGCTCTTTATATCTCATTCTTTATTCCACTGGCACTAGCTTTAAAAGTAGATTACAGAAAAAATATTTCCTCTTGAAAACATGGTAGCGGGAACAAAGCTATAGTAACACCACAGTCGTGGCAAAGACTAAGGTACAGAGGAAAGTGTTCATTTCAGAAGATGATGCCTCAAAAAGAGAAAGACACAGAAAAAACATCCCTCCATTTTGTCTCTCAAACCACCAGAGGAGGTAAAATGTCTGGAAGAAGGTAAAATGAAGACACAGATAATGCGAGATGAAGAATTGCCATGCATTACTTGAACACAATCTCAAGCCAACTTCAAACCACCTAATAGATGAGACAAGGAGGGGCTTGGAGCAAAAGTTTATGCCATAAGGTGTGTGACCACTGAGTAACTGCTTCAGCAGTTAGCAACAGCAGTTTAGCAACAGCATTTCAAACACTGGCTGTTGCTAAACATCTTCAGTACGGGACAAAGGCAGAGGCCCAAGAAGATCACTAAATTATCACCAGTTCCCTCAGAAGGAAGTACAAGAGCATCTATATCATTAGACATCTTTTATAGCAAAAACATCTTCCTCAGCATTTGGCACCTTCTGCCCTTGCAGGAGCAGACCCATTCTTCTGGGAGATATTCCCCTTACATCTGCAAAGACAGAAGCAAAATACCTCCAATGGGCATGACATCCATTAGTCCAGGGTATTTCCTTTCCTATATTTCTGCCTGTCGCAACAGCATCAGCGGGCATGAGAAGTCTAGTCTGCAAGCTCAAGTTTTTTGGGGGAACTCAGAAGTGATGGTTTTGCTGTGCAGTAAATTATTTCATAATAAATAAATAATGCAGATGGGTCAGGACAGGGAGAAGAAGATTAATCTGTTCATTCTTCCTTCAGCCCTGTATATAACACTATGTTTGGCAAGCTACAAAGAGCTCTACTTTCTGTGTCTTAAATGCAATGCTAGATACTAGAAAAGGTAGCCTTTTAAATTTTGCACATTGAACATATTCAGGATATAAAGGAAGAGAAAAAGAAAGAAAAAAAAAGAATTAAAAGATAAAGAAAAAGAAAGAACACATGATCTGACAACCTATGCAGTTCAAGCCTGTGTTCCTTCCTATACCTCACAGAACTACAAAGACCAATGTATATATTCCAAAATCTATTGGTTTTCAGAGCTTTAAACTTGTTATTTTAGTCACAGAAATCTTCATCTCAGAAAATAAAAGCACATTGGAGAACTTGGAGAGGAACTGACAAAAAAGAAGCAGATTTTCATGTCATAGAAAGCTTTTACCACTTTTAGCTAACCTGTTACTTTTCCCTGTTCCTGGTATGTATGAACACATGAACTGAAGTGTGCAAGACTAACAGTTTCAGCCAAGACCAGCTATTGACCCTATCCAGGAGCTTACTGAACACACCAGAGGAGAAACAAAGTCATGTGAAAGAACTCACAGCTACATACTGCTACCGTACTCCCTATCTGTAAGAAAACCCATTAACAATATCAGTAAGAATTTTCCTATTTCGTTTTGTGAATCACATGCAATATATGTTCAGTGCATGTTTTCCCAGCAAACAGTTACTTTCACAGTAAACTGTAAAGCTGAATGTGAACGGGTCATTGTTCGAAGGATGCCTATTTACATTTGTGAACTGACCCACTTAAAGGAAATGGTTTTCTTCTAAACATTAGGTTACTCAAGGAAAATCTGTCACAGCAGTTGGAGTTCATTGTTTGGTTTTGAATGGTCTGTATTTTTGTCACTGTACTTGCTTCCCATCTTCTTATGGCACCACTACAAATATCTAGTTCTTTCAGTAATATTTTTGTCTCCTCTTAAAATGAGTTTCCACACTTACCTAATTTTGTAGGGCACGAGCAAGAAGTGTCTAAGGATTGGAGCAGTACATCATTTATAATACTCCTGCTAATTGAAGAACTGTGGGCCAAATCTAAATAGTATGTTAACTTCAGCAGTTTCAGGGAAATGATATGTCAGATATCATTACACTCACAGGAAATAGTGGATGGAAATAGGCTGTAATCAATATGCTATATCACTGAGTTGGAGTTGACTTCTACTTGGCAACGAACTACTAGTCTGTGTAGACACACCAGCTCAGAAATGCTCTGAAAGCCAATTAGCTTTGCATAAAAGCTAGGATAATCCACAAGTAATACAAGAACATGGTTATGTTGTATTCAGATTGTGTTTTTCATTTACTTACTTGTCAGTTGAGAGGGCTTTGCAACATTGTTTTCCAGAGTGAAACGGTAAGAGTACTGCAGGTTGACATCAGTCAGCATTCAAGACTTTCTCAAATAAAAATAGGTTCATAACCTCTCTATCCCAAAGTATATTGCTGCTCCACCACAGCAGCCACTAAATTATTCCCAGCTAAATTCCCTTTCACCATGAATCATCTTACTAATGAGGCATGCCTACTCACAAATCCCAAAACCAGGCCCCCCTGCTGTGGAGAGCTAACACCCCCTCAGCTCTCATACCCCATGTCTAGCACTGTATAATCTGTGCTATGTGCCATGCATATGATGTGCATGCAGCCACCCTTCATCACAGCTAATGTTACCAGGTTTTGGTTTGATTGGCTGAGATAGATGAAGCAAAGCAGCAGCTGGGAGGAGCTATTTGATTAATAATAAATAGATACAAAGATTTATGATTAACATGGAACATCTTAATGATTTACCATAGCAATGAAACCAATAGGCTGATATTCCAATCTGATTTCTACAAATTTGTATAATCCTCAGGGTAAAACAATTTAATGTGCTGTCTCTTTTATAGTTACAAAAGGCCTTTCATATGATCAATTATACATAAGAGTATAATAAATGTAACTTTCTTCATACTAATCACATCTAACTTAAATTCTCTTGTCGGTCTTTGGAGTGTATGTAGCATTCCCCATAAAGTTTTTAGTCTCAGCTCTTAGCAAAAGTTAATATACCCAGAACTTCCAAATAAATCATCAGTACAAGGGTCTTCACACTAGTAAAACTGTTCAGACAATGCAGTCTATTAGCAAAGCACTCCCTCCTTCCAGTCAAGCCCCTTGTTTAACATAGAAAACTTGCTGCTTCATATGAGGGGGTTGTCTGGAGGTTATGGTGCTGGATCTTTAAAGCTTTGATAAGCAGTATTGTATCACTGTCATGACTCAGGGAAATGCAAGGGTAGCATAAAGATAACATAATAGTAACATTTTGCCTAGTAGATAGATCAGAACTAGAAAATGGAACTGCATGGACACATGCAGACAAAGAGTCTCGAAAGCCATGTGGTTTATTAAAAGTTTCAAGACAGAATTACTATCTAATGTAATTTTGGTTTCTAATTTCTGTAGAATTGCAATTAATAAAAAGAAAACTGCATGAAGTCCTTCCATCTGAAAGCAAAAGAGAAAGGCAGAAATGGATAAAGGCTGTACACCTCATATGCACCTTTTAACAACATGTGCCAAAACTTTATACATTTTTCAAGAGAAAGTTCCTCTTCCACCATATTCACCAGACTCCAGTAACTGGCACTTTAGGAATCTTCCTCCTCCTCAGTGTTAAAGACTCTTAACAAAATCAAAGTTACTCGACTAGCATAAATAACATTGAGTTAATTGCCTATCATACGGTTTTGTAGTATCTGCATGCACTGTCATTGGTGTACTGTTGTGAGTTGACCTGGCTTTTGAAAATATTGCCCTTAAAGTCTGGCACATTTTTAGAACCAGGCTGTCAGTAAAGGAAAAATGAACTGGAACATCATAATCTGCTTCAACCATAGTAAAGAGAGAGACATCTGGTAGGCCACTTGGCAGTCAGCCAAAAACGAAGACTTGAATTAAAATGATGAACATGTTCTCAGGAGTATGTCTCTGAACTGAAGAAGTTATAAGTCTAGGCTGCTTCTTGAGAGTTGGCTGTAAGTCGTGGCATACCACGCATTTTCTGTTGTTACACAGGCCATGAAATCACTGTCTTCAATACACCTGTAGAGGGTCAGAAATGAAGCAGAAAGCAAGTTAGAGGAGTAAGAATGGAAAAGTTTCACACTTCCTAGAGCTACGTAAAAGCTAGGCCAACCACCTCTGTCTAATGGAATTGATCTAACTTCCCAGCCAGGCTGGAAAAGCACCCTGAGTTCTTCCATAGCTGGTCTTACAGATGCCCTAGATAAGCCCATGATTTTCCTGGGAAATAAAGTGTTCTGAGATTTCTGACTACAAAAGCCAGAGCAGACTATTTTACCTCCCAACACAAATCACCAGCTCCTACTGTCTTGGGTGTCTTACAAAGGGACAGGAATTGTGCTGGCCATCACTTCCCTGAAGAATCGCTAAAATAGAAATCAATGCCCCAGCTGCAAGCCCTTTCAGGAACAAAGCAGAGAGGAAGTAAAGCTATATCAGGTGACAATAGAGCGTAGCAGATTTCTGTTATTTTGGTTTCAAAGCAAATTCCTAGCTGTGATTTATTTGGCTTATGGTCAGCGAGTGAATGAAATTCCAACAGTGGTGGCATCCAGATCTGGATGCCACTAACCCAGCCCAGTTCTAACAAAATGTACTGCTAGAGTAGATTCTCATCAGCCCATCTGCAGTGGAAAAAAAAAAAAAAAAAAAGAGAACTGGAATAAAATGCATGCCCTAGCCCAATTTTGAAATTTAAAAGAGCAGTGGATATCTAGTGGATGTGCTGTATTTAAATAGAGGTTGGACGCAGCAAAATGTGTCACCTAATGAGGCAGCACAGAAGTTCCTACATAAGACCATTTAAATTTGTAATGGTAATTGCTTTATGGCATTGTGAGGTCATTACAGTTTGAGATTAAGATGGCCAAATTGTTGCAGGGAAGATCTTTAGAGACCCTCTTACAAAGCCATTACAAGGCAATATTACACACACAACATGATTTCAAAGCATGACTTGGAGAAGGCCTCACTACAGTGCTCTTATGGTAAAATTACATTGTGAGACTACAATAGGAAATAAGACTGTAGTGCAAGTCTGTGGAGATTAGACTCAATTATGATGTCAAAACAAACCGAAACAATGTCAATGCAAGTTATACCATTAAGGTTGAAACTTAAACCTAGGAAAGCAAGGAAATTCTGCATTAAATCTGCCACATTACCCACATTACCTTTAAATCACAACCTTGTGCTAAGGCATTGCAGCAGGTAGAGACCTCTGTTAAATTGTCTCTCAGCTCTAGGTATTGTTACATACTGCAGATGATCTCTGTGCAAAATCATTGCAGTTTCATTGCACAAATGTTTAGGTAATTAACCTGAATTGTTTAACCTATAACTGAAGATTCTACAAAATTCAGGTTTGTAGGGAGAACTCCAGGTTAACAGTTGATATATCACTGAGTGTGTTGTGTCCAGAGTTTATAGATGTAAAGGACCTGACCCCTTGCAAAAAATAAATTGAACAATTCAGGCACTCTGAGATGAAATAAATGTTTGCAATGTTCTTTGGGGTATTTTTTACAGGAACACCCAGAGCAGCCTAGGTTGTGTCAAAATATACTAGGGGATGCTCATTCTCATGACAGCTTACAGCCTGGCTTGAAATAAGAGGTAGATGGTATGACAGAACATTGATTCTTGCAATGTGTTTTGTAAGAAAGGACCCCCACTGAGAGAAATGTAGGCATGTACTGGGGCCTGTCTGGGTGCAGCACACTGTAAGTGAGAGGGTTGGACCAAAGAAAATGTCTTTAAATCGTCCTCACTAGTTAACTCAAGGAAGGCACCCAATAGCCACATAAACTTTCCACTTCAGCTTTGCTCCTCGTTATTGGAACTATGGAAATGTAAATGGTGATGGGCTAGAGATGTAGCTGGTGTAAGCTGGCTGATCCCCGGTGACTTTAGTGGGGTTGTATCCATTTTTGTCAGCTATGGACCTGGACCATTAAACCTGTGTATGGTTTCCTAGAAGGTGTATCAGCTGACAAAGACCCAGTAGACAGTTTGTTGACTCTTCTTTCCAGACTTAGTATAGCTGTATGAAACACCTTGGACTGACTTTGCAGGGCTCCCACAGACAGTTTATTTATTCAGTTTTGTCTTATGTTTTGTAACATATGAGGCCTGTTCTGAGATCTAGCCTCAAACCAATGCAAATCCCAACTCAGCTCCTTCCATCTAGATCATTTTGTAATTCCAATTTCATTCAGTGTCCATATATCTGTCCAAGTCACAGCAAAAGAACCCAATGTTCACTAAAACATCTGTAAGCCTTGGATGAGCTTGTCTCAGGTTAAAGGGATGGTAACTGAATTTTGTTGGTTTCTGCTAAAGGATTTTCATGCAGCTTTAAGTATGTATCCACTGTATTGGTTTCTCTGATAAGTTCTTTCTGTTGTTTTATATTGGTGCCATCCACTGTGCTAATTATACCAGCATCACCATGTGCATATTGATATCATTAATTAGTATAAAGAGTCACTCTTCAAAAATACATGGGAGTGTCTCTCCAACTCGTTTGCCATGAGGATAATATAAGTGAAGTACAACACCATAATATACCATATTTAGCCCTGAGCTGTAATCATCTTTATTAATTTCTTCATGTAGCAATGCCTACTGCAGGAAGTGCCATTCTGCGAGGTCCTGATTAGCTCCTCAGAGGTGCAAAGGGTCCACATTTATCCAGGAAATCAAATGCAGGAACAGGCACTCAGGATCTTTGAGGGAGAACTGTGGATTTTGCCAGTTCAGGCCATTAGTACAATCTACGACCCTAAATAAAGACAGCTTAAAATAAGTGTGGATGCATGTGCTGGGAAGAAGGTCTGCAGAGGGCTGCTAGCAACTAAGGAGCGAAAGAAGGTGCTGCTCATGACAGAAAATCCTCAAGATCTCAACAAAGAAAGTGAGCCCTGGAACCAATAAACACCCACTTGGCACCTTAAAATACTTCTGGGAAGTGTTCAGGCCTGGTTTGTACCCTCAGTGAAAACCCACCATTATTCTCAAGAGCAAAGTAAGGATGCATTGAAAAGGAAAGAGAGACATAGAGCTTGAAGAGAAAAATAAAGGACGTAAGAAAGGGTAGAGAAAAGCAACAGTAGCTAAAAGGGACAGAAGGAGAACACTTAAATACCACAGTGAGGGGCCCAAGAAAGACTCAGCAGGGTGTGAGGCATCAGAGAAGAGGAAGACTAAGAAACAGCAGGAAAAAGACTGGGTAGAAATAAAGCGCAAGTAGGGGTGAGAAAGTAGGAACAAGATGGTGAAAATATTCTGTCTTCAGAAGTAAACTTGAAGATACGACTGAAATACCTTCCCAAACTAACAAAAGGGCACCAGTGCTGATGTTCAATAGACTCCTTCAAAGTAGCATTGCTGGGAAGTACCAAGCACTTCCAAAGACAATTTAATTGTTTATCACGGATGAATTAGTGCTTGAAAGGGGGGTTATTCCTTGATATTTTCTTATGGCTCTGTCAGTCCGTGGTCAGACTGGAGGAGCTTGTGCTGCTAAACACAGCTGGCTATGCAAAGGCAGCATGACTGTAACAAATCTGATCACTATATAACTAAATACAACTATTTCTGCTAGATTAATTTGCCACAACTGGAAAGATATTCCTTAAGCAGATGTTGTAGACGATGCAGATATTACAGTATCATGGGCCTTATTGCCAAGACCCATCCACTTGGCTCAATAGAAAGCCAAGTTGACATTTGGACCCCAAAATTAATGATCTGTCTGAACAAAAAGAAAGTTTTAGTCATTCGCTGGTTTTGGGCTTACAGGTAGTCAAATGGGCACCTTTCTGACCCATTCGAGAGTCTGATCAGGTGAGGTAAAGGTGATTGAAAATTCACTTTTCCATGAGCTCATAGAGCTTGATGACTACCAGGTCATTAATGAGAGTTACATCAGGGCCCCTTCTTTGCACATGGTCAGTGTTGTGAGACAGCATTACTCCCACTGACATGCAGCGTTCAGCTCACTGTTTCTTCTGGTACAGAAATGGCGGGTTTCCTTGCACATGGGATAAACTGCCCTGTACTAAAACCTGTAGACACTGCACGGCAAGGTGGCTGGCTGGTACTAGAGGAAGTGGCCTGACAGCCCATGCATGCTGACAGCAAGGTCCTTCCTGCAGCTGGGCAGGTGATAGAGGGGGGACAGGTGGAATTACAGCACCAGGAGAAGCTGCGTTAGTAATAGGTGGGTGAGAGCATGTAAGTCCCAGTGCATCACTTTGAGATTCGTCCTTACGTGTCTTCCATCATTTTACTTAAGGTACCCTTAATGTAGAATAAAATATCTCCAAAGTGAAGAATTGCTGCTGAAATAATACCATTGTTAATGTTTCTATTATTGATCTGCACCCAGCTGTTGTGTATGCATCTATGGAGCTGCTCACTGTTTCAGTTGCCGCAGACTGCATGTGCTGTTGGCAAATTATGAACTCACATGCTTTAAGCAGCACTAATTTGAAGTGAATGCTTTATAAATAATCCACGCTAACAATCTTTGGTATTAATACACATTTACTGATACTAAACCCAAGCAGATAGAGTTCACAGGGGTTCAAGAAGAAGACCTAGATCATTGGTGGCCTTTACATCCCCTGAGGGCTTTAACAGGAGAGAGAAGCAGAGAGGCCATGTTCTTCATGCCACCTCCAACTACGTTTCCTTCCCTGTTTATTTTTCTCCCCCTTCCTCCCCCAGTAAAAATATTAACTCCAATTTTACATGGGGGAAGTGGAAAATGAAGGAACTCTTTAGAAAAGTCTTTTCATGTGTTTGCTGGATTGGGCTGGATAACTGGAGGCATTTAAAATAAACACAAGTTTAGGCTGATGTATTTAATCAGAAAGTACGGCTTAGGTTATAATTACATTGCTCAGGCACGTAATTATTGGTCCTAAAAAATACAGGTGTACAGTACTGACTGAAAGACCTCTGTGGAGTACAAAGAGCGTGGTGATTCTTGAGATTGAGGGCTCAAGTGTTCTGTGTTTTCATTTGAACAGCTGTGTAAAGTGTTTGCGATGCAGCCAGTCATCCTCCCACTTTCCAGCTGATTAACTTTCGGGTTTTTTTAGAAATTCAAAAAGTTCGGACCTTGCTTACCAAATAGATCACAAGCCTTTGATAAAGTGTGAGTTAGGTTATGGTTTTGCATCAAAATGGTGATTTGGAGAGTTCTGATTCAAAATCACATCATAAATGTTTGTAAATATATACAAACATATATATGTGTGTGTATATATATGCATATGTATGTATATATTTTAACTCAGCTGAGAGTGGAGAATTTGGGTTCATTTGAGCACGAAGCTCAGAGAAGAATATGGGACATACAGTCCCATATGGATTGAAAGAGAAGTCAATCTTTGTGAAATAAAGCTTGTTTGGTTTCTTCTGCCTGTCCCTGGGAAACTAGCAAAGCTGCTCATATTTGTGGAGTAAAGGAGTGTTATCTGCTTTTGGAGACCACATCGCATTGTACTCAGTGGCACTTTTGCTGTTGACCTCAATGATAGAGCTGAGAGAATTTGCAATGAATAATTAATCTGATGAATTTAGCCTACTTTTCTGCCTGCGGAATATCTAAGGGCAGATTGCACTGTCTTCAAACATATTTATTTGAAATTACTTAACACACTTCCTTAGACTGTGAATTTGTCAAGACTGATTCTCTGGGAGTATCGGTACTGAGTATAATCCTTGCAGTCTTTGTTCCACACATGAGTGCTACAAGAGCAGCCCACCATGTTCAGAGGTGTTAGGGATGTGAGGTACTATTCAGGTAGGACAGCAAACATGATCCTGCCAAACTATGCTCAGTCAGGCAAAGCAAAACTTGTTGGTTTTGTTGATTGGCTGCATTTTCAGAAATTTCACAGAAAATTAAGTTATATTTGGGTTTCTGAACTTCAAAGTGAAGACAAGTCAAACTTTCCAGGCAGATGTTTAGAGACTGGAGTCAGCTTCAATCTCGTCTGGAGGGACTCTTCTTTAATTTCTCTTCATTGCTTCTTTCTCTCTCTTTCTCCATTTTCCATTTTCCTTTACTTTACAGACACTGAAAACTACTTTTAGTCAATATATCTCTGTTTTATCACTGGCTACACACTGTCTCAGATTTATTATGCTCTCCAAGCTACATTCTTTGCACTGACCAGGAAAATGTATAGCAAGGTTGGCCACTTTCCCCTCACTGGCCAGAGATTTTCTCAACCATCAGTGCTGTGGAGGGATGTGGGAAATCTTTATTTGCATTACTTGGTTTGTAAACATCTTCCTCAAGCTGGTTTATTCATCTGCTGTTTCCATTCTCAACCATTTCTCTGCTTTTGCGTTATTTTTCCATAGTTTCCAAATCTTCTTATAACCTGGTGTTTCTGGTTATAACCACTCCTTAGCAAGGATCAGGGTGTCTGGGAGCAAAGTAGCAAGGGGTGGTCTTTCATGGTCCAACAAGTTTGACATGTCTTGCATGACCTTTGCACCCTGGAGTGTGCTCAAAAATGTTGTTGCCCCACCATCTGGGACTGTTGTATAAATGCTGCAAGAAATGCAGCCTCCTGCCTCACCCCATTTTCTTTTCTATTTTCGCTTTCCATTTTCACTTTTCTATTTTGACTTTCTATTTTCCTCTGCCGAGAAACAGAAGAGACATCACCATTTTGGATTTTCCACCACAGCCTGGTCCACTTATTTTCCTGCAGTCCTTTATTATTGTTATTAATGGGTTTAGTAGCTAGCAGAGCAGAAGAAACCTTCTGAATAAGGACCTGCAGAATCACTCCATGACTGACTGCTCGTGCTGTCCTCAGCGCAGATTTGGTTGACTCCTACCCATAGGTCACAATCCCATTGCTTGGTCTCTCCTCTGCTCCTTGTGATATGCACAGACATCCCAAAGGTGCTACTTAGAGGATTAAAATATCTGAGAAATGTTCTGCTTGTTGAAGAGCTTTGGGCTGGTACCTGGCACCAGCAGGGAGCTGTGTTTTCCCTGATTTTAGTAAAGGTTTCCAGTGAAAAGGTGGCACCTATTTACATGCTATAGGTAGTGTCCTGTTGCATCTTCTGCCTTGGCCTTTTCAATGGTAACTGGCACTTAAATGACCCTGATGGAGAGAGACAGTTTACAGGGGTTTCAAACTGAGAGTAGGTTTAGATTAGATATTAAGAAATTCTTTACTGTGAGGGTGGTGAAGCACTGAAACAGGTTGCCCAGAGAAGTCTTGGATGCCCTATCCCTGGAGTGTTCAAGGCCAGGTTGGATGGAGCTCTGAGTATCTTGGTCTAGTGAAAGGAGTCCCTGCCCATAGCAAGGGGGTTGGAACTAGATAATCTTTAAGGTCCTTTCCAACCCAAATCATTCTGTGACTCATTCTATGAACTCAGACATCAAGAGCTTTGCAAGTGGGTCTGATTTCCCACTTCTCTGATTCCCCTCTGTTCTCATGTCTTGATAATATTCATTATAGCTCTTAGTGTTAGAAGACGGAAAGAATGAGACCCCACATTTATGACACTAATCTGCAATAAAGCTTGAAAAAGAAGGAGTGCACCAAGGTTTTGTAGGGCCTGAACGTAAATACAGACCTGAATATGACTTGTCTGCAGATGGGGATGGGAGGTAGACACTTGGCCCTGATAGCAAAGGCATCTGATTTCCTGCCATGTTTGCCCTCTTTCAGGCAGAATTGGGTATTCTCAGCTCTACAGATTTGCACCACTTGAAATGTCAAGTGCATCTCCATGGAGCTGGAGTCTCTTGCACACAACTATTCAAATCTCATTCTCAAAATATGTATATGCCATGGAGACCCTGGAAACCGCAAACTGGTTGTGCTGTTTTGCTGCTCCAACCCTTGACAAATTAAGAAAATAAAACTGAATCCAAGGCAATTTCATCAGCCATCCCTCCATCAGCATTTGCAATATCAGTTAAATAAACATGCTGCAAACTCACCTGCTTGTGACTGCCCTTAGAGATAGACTCTGATGATCAAACTGGTACAACATGAGATCTCAATCCCTTTTTGCCTAAGATCCATGGCAAGTGGGGGAATTGCATGATATAGGACTTTAAGACGATAATATGACTCTAAGATGTACAAATACATAAGATTGCTTGGAATTATACACTTTGCATATTTGAATGAGAGAGTTCTGAGAGAATCAAGGAACATTTCAGAGAGATTACAGGGAACACAAGGGAAATTTTTACTTAAAAATTGTATATACAGAGCTGACTTTAGACACCTGCAGAATAACTATTAAAAATTAAATTACTAAGCCTAAACTAACTAAAATGTCCTAATTCCCCTACCTGTGCCAAACCCTGATCAGCCAGTTAAGTTCCCATGGGTATGCAGCCTTCTGGAAGGTGACGGTGTATTTAAAGCACAGTAGTAATTATTCAGGACTCTACATTTAATGATATCTATGGCTGGCCCAGCACTTTGGCTGTGCAGTGCTGCACCAGAGAGTGTATTGCAATCTCCAGACCCAGTCTCTCATTCCCCAAGCTTGCAAATCCAGGCATGTTGTGAGGAAGAATATGCTCGAATGTGGGACAAACTTATGGAGGAAGTGCTGTCAAGACACATTCCATTCCTTCCACGTTTCCTTGGGCCTAAGTCCTCTCCAAAAACCCACTCCAAATTTGGACTTAAGCCCTGCATATGTCTCCTGCTCATCTTACAGACATGCATTACTAGGCCATAAGGAAATACTGCCTTATTCTCCCCTGTCTGAAGCAACCATTGTCATTTTCATTTGCTATTTGCTCAGAAAACAGTGGCTTCTGGATAACAAGGGCTGACATGACCCAGTCTGCAAATACTGTGTTGTGGCAGCCTGAAAGATAATGTGTGTTGCCGCTGAATTCACAAAGGAGAAAAACTTTGAAACATTTTAAAAATGCAGGTGCACAAATTACTCATGCCAGTAGCAGCAGTGGCATTTTGTAATAAAATCTTGTGTTTATTCTCCACTGTTGAATACACATACCTTACAGTTCCCAGGAGAACATCGTCCTGTGCTATCCAATGAACAATTTACAGATGGATTAAATACATGTGCAAAATGAAATAAAACTTGCAGATTTATAACAGGCATTAGGTTATCCTTGCCATCAGATTCTCATTGCTATGAATGGGCATTTGGCTCATTTTAGAATGCCACATTTTTCCTTATTTTTCCTTTGTCTCAAATTCAGGCTATTCTTCTAAGACATTTTAATATTAAGAATGTTACTGCATTCTCGGTACAAAGCTACATCCAAATAATCAGCAAGCACTAACCACGACACAGAGCTTTTAAGCATTTTCTGCTTTGATTGTTTGGTCTTACAGAAATTTGCTTTGTTTGATACCAATATCATAGGTAGAGTAGAGAAAAAGTGGGCCCAGAGTCTAATAATGATTTGAGGAAGGTCTTTACTGAATGAGTGCTGAGTCTGTAGACTCCAGCAATAGTTAATATAAATAATAAGAAGAAGGGTTGCTGCAAATTCATCTATTGATCTGAAAATTTCAGTCTCTCTCATGTGACAGTTATTGTCTAGACTCTACATATTATTTTGAAGAATATTTTTTCAATACAAATCATTTGCTCAAAACTTATTGGAAAGCAGGCAGATCAGGCTGCCTCATCATTTTGCAGTGGTTCGGCATCTGCATCCGTTCTCACTTTGTCTTTCCTTCCTCATTAGTTCCCCCAGCCTCTCACAGAAAACCATGGCATTTAGCAGAGTGGAGAGGACACAAATGTCCCATGTTTTAGGTCCAAGAGAATCTTACTTAAGTAAAAGACATGGTCCTTGGAGTCAGCAGAGGTATATTTGCACTGGTATATTTTCACTATTATAAACCATAGGGATATGCTGTAAAGGGGAAAAAAAAACCATGCTAAAAGGGAAACAAAAACATACCCTCCAGTATATTATGAATATTTCTCTCCCTTACTATCTGCTGCTGCTAACATCAAGCAATGGCAAGTGTAGATTGATCAGTCATTGTGGGCAGCATGCTGGGCTGATGGATCAGCAGTGGCATATGTGCAGCTGTGCAAGTCTGGTATCAAGGTGTGTCAGCCTGTCTCTGCTACCTCGCTGCCCATCCAAGCCATCTTTTGTTTCTATTGTTATAGTTCCATCAATCTGGCACACGAAAGGAGGAATCACAATATTCCTCATTGCAGGTCTGTCTTTCTGTCTCACTTACACCCATCAAGCCCTTGGCAACCATCAGGTCCCCCCAGCTGGAATGGGCTTTGTTTTGCCTTCATGAGACCATTTGCATTTAGTTTGAACCAGACTTTATTTCACCTGGTGCATTTTGGGGTAGTGAGAGAGGTGGTTGTATTTGGAAGCCTTGATTCCCTTCTCTCACCTGTTTTGCAAACACATAGCACCATTGGCATTAGTCCTAATGATGCTTAATCTCTGGAGAGATCCAGGACCTTAATGTAACTGAAGAGCATCAGCTGTGTTTTTTTCCAATGCTGTTTTTTTCCAGTGATGTCAGGAGTCACAAGCTGGTATGCTTGGGAAATTCAGGTGACTGACAACATTGAGCAGAAATCCATCCATGCCCCTGGAGAGCCAGTATACCCGACAGACTGGCAGACAGGTAAGCACTGCTGCTCAGGGGGGAAAATGCCAACACAAGGTGAGATATAAGCAGAAACAGACTGCAACACAGATAAATCAGAGATGAGCTCTTTGCAGAATTTTTTCTTTCACATGTATTTTGATTCTAGAGACATTTCACTTGTAGCACAAATTAATGCTTTTGTCTATTGGTTTCTTTCACAGGCGTGCTTTGACAGTAGGAGGATACTCGGTGCAAACTTCATCTTTGTTAATACAGAGAATGTGTAATTGATCAGTCCTATTAGGCACACCAACTTATAATGCTTCTCACAAACTTTCTATGAGACAACACTTATTTAAAGAAGAAAAGAAACAAAGCAACTCCTCAAATGTAGAACATTCCAAGTTTCTTTCATACAAATCAAACTCACCAGCACATTGGCTTTGCTCTGGAAAGCAGCAGAGAAAAATCAGTTTTCTAGGACCTCAACCAAAGCTGCTATATTCCTCTGTCTCCAACGGTAGATACACAAAATTAATTACCACCAGAACAAAAAGATAAAACAAGGTATCTAGGACTGAGCAACCAGTGACTACCACTTGGAGCTGCTGAGCACATACTCCACTGTAATTTCACTTTTCATTTTGCACTGTAAGTTAAATTTTAGCATTTAGTTTTGAATTTTCATTGGGAATAGTCACAGAACAATTAAGCAAATCACTTCATTCTGTTTTGGTGAATGTTGCACACATCTAGCTCCTATTGACATCAGCACTGGATAGGGAAAGCAAGCTGTGGGAAACATGATCAAGATGGTTCTTTAGGAATAGGTGGTTCAGTTGTAACCAAAGCAAAAGTTCACCCAGTGCAGAGCTGCTGGCTACTCTGCTCTACACAGAATATATAAATTCTTGATTTTCTCTAGATTCTCCCTTACATGGCTTTATAGATATTTACTGAGTTACTCAGTGAAGAAAAACTGACCTTTAAACCTTTCTTGGGATTTAACTTGGTAATGTAGTATGGTTTCTCTCATGAGTTTCAGAGAATTCTGCTGTAAGTCCTCATCATGATTATTTATTTACTTTGGTCAGGCATGTATTTATACATTTAAGAGCAATTTATTTAATGATTTAGAAAGTGGAAGTATGTGTATCATTTGCAATGTGTGTCACATTTTTAATGACATGGTTTTATGGAGCTGATATAATTGTAATGTTCAATGATACTTGTAAGTAGAGATAGTCTTCCATCATCTTCCTTCTCCTTTTATTAAGATCACATTATATATACACATGCTGGATGTTTGAGGAGGAGAGAGATGAAGGGTCAGGATGGCAGCAGATATGTTGACTTTGAAGCACAATTACGGTGAGAGAGCTTGTCCCTCTATTTCAGGAAAGGTCACAGAAATTGCTACTGCCTGGTACCTCTGATAAACTGTGAGATGTAGTGCATGTTACTACCTACAGATGAGCATATCATGCAGCGTAAACATGCTCTGGCGTCCAGCCTCATAGAATATGTACCCTTTACCTCAAAAGTGTCCTTGATTCTTCCAAGGAGATTGCTGTTTGGATACGTTTCAATCTCCAACTCTGTGAAGTTATTTTACACGGGTAGCCCAACCTGTCTAAAGTTAGAAAGCAAGTTTCACCATATCATGCCTTGCATTAGATTATTCAGACAATAGAATGAGAGGTACAAGGAAATTCCACCTGTGATTACTTTGTATGATCAAGTGATTAAAGTACTCAATCAAAGCTAGTTATTATACACCATGGTCATGCCATAAAATAAGAGACACCACACAATTATAAAGTAGCTTTAGGAACAAAATGTTATCCTACCTTAGTATTAATAATCAGTTATATGGTCTTGCAGTACTGTAAAATTGTACGTTTTGACCATACCTTTACTTCTGAATGGTTATAATATTTGAAGGAGAAAAATCTTTCTGATCATTGTGCCCTAAGGGCATAAGGTTACAGCTCTGATTATAGAGATAACCTTTTTGTTCTGCTCCATTCATGACATAAATTGGCAACTTATTAATTGCAATTACATCTTTCTTGGATTAATTTATGTTGGAATTCTTTATTTCAAAAGTAATCAACACATACAATTTATATGGATAAATGCTTTGTTATTGCTGGTTGCCATTTCTGTTCCTTACTTGTGCATCTAATGTTTGTAACACCAGATCTGTTTTCACATTTCTACTTGTTTAGAATCAATGTGAATGTGTTTCACCAACAGACAGGTAAAGTGACTGGGATTAGAGACAATTACAGATGAAGTGTGAGGCAAATAGCCACCAACTGAGGTTCAAAAGGTTTCTTTTTAGTCCCTGCAGTGTATTATCCCTGTCAACACAGGCTACAATTGGGGCCATGGCCCCTAAATGCCACCAACTGGAGAAGTACACAGGCTTCATCAAAATCAAGCCTCCTCAGCCCCATTTCTTCACTGGTTCCCACCCTCAAGTACATGGCAGTTCAGAGATCTCTTCAAAATAAGCAAGGGGCAGCTACAAGCTCTCCAGCTCCACTCCCACCAAATTCACCTGGCCAGTCTGTCATTTCCATAGCTAAGGAAACACCTGTCTGTGTACTTACTCACTTTATCAAAAGGTATTATGGATAAATTAAGCTGGTAAGTGCTTTCAGTTCAGCTTAATACCCCCATGCTGTAGGCTTCTCTGTGCTCTTGTTTCACCATGTTGCTTTCAGTGGGAGATTTTCACTTGGTTTTTTTGAGGGCTTAGAGGGCTAAAGCCCTCTCATGAGTGCTGTGCACTGTGTCATATTCCACTGCAAACTCTGACAGGGAGAGACAGGGAGACCTTGCATTGCTGCACAGCTCTCACCAAGAGCATCATTGCTGCATTTGGCACTAGAAGACCAAGCTTATGTTCAGATGCTCCATGGATATCTGCAGTTTCTTGTGCAGCTATTCTTGAAGGCCAGTTGGAACTTGAAACTGACTTTACTTATAACTCCTCAGCATAAAATGTATACCGTTATTACAGATTTAACCAGTGTCTGGACTAGTATGGCCCAGACATTATCCAAGAGAAAACAAACGGATAAATTTCCCCTCTTTAGCATCAAAATCCATGGTCAGTCTTCAAATCTATTTGTCTTTTCCCAAAGACCTTTTTTCTTGAAACTCATAAGCATTCATTGCCTCTCTTCAACCACCTTTCTTCATGAATAACCACTTACTATGGAAATTCCCTGTGGGGCTAATCATTCTGCTTACAGAAGGGACCTTGCCTTAGATGCTTTGTGGGTAACCAGCCCTTTATAACTGTGAACAAAATGTAGCTTCAACTCTAAGATGGCTGTCCCTCCCTCTCATCAGCTCCACTAACACGTGCACCCCTCCTCGTATGAGTGTAGTCTGTGGTTTTTTACTTTTAGATTATCTTCTCCTTGGGGCAGGGTTTGTGTCTTGGTACATTTCTGTGAAGTTCATATAATCAGAGAGCTCTGATCTTGACTGGAACCTCTTGGCACTATGTAATATAAATATTATATAACAGTTGAGGAAATACCATGTCCTGACTTCTGGGAACTCTTCCCCTGTCATCTTCCCCCCTCTCCCACCCTCCCTCGTATCTTACTCCCTTTGTTCTCAAAGGCAGTTGCTACTGCATTTTACACATACAAACACGTGCAGGAAGAGCAAGATGTAAGCATTTCACATTGACTTTTCAGAAGAGTTTCTTGAAGATGTCACCTGGGCCCAGGGTGATATGAATTAGTGGACAATGTGTGGATGAAAGAGTGAAGGGGTATGATAAATGCCACTGATTGGTGTCTAATTGTAGCTGATATTATATTTATCTTTACTGTGTGCAAAACCATGCATTAAAGGAATATTAAGGTTGCAAAATAAGCACAGAAGAGTTAGGAAATGAGAGAACCAAGTCGTTCTTTATCCAGTGTTTGTGAGATTTTGCACTGTGAAGTAAAGCAAGGAATTTGAGGGGATAGAAAAACAGAAAGCTCTTTTATTTCAGATTTGATCTTTGTTAACAGTTCCAAGAATGTTCTAGTCTTACGGTTTCTGACCCCAGTCACAGTGACAGCCACAAGACAATGCTCCTGCCATATCTGTTGGCTCCCACCTTCAAGTAGCCAGGCATTGGTTTCTCCTTTAAAACTGGGAAAGCACACCAACCTAGATTCCTTCCATCCAGCTCCATCCACATGTGGTTCTTGTTATCCATGATGCCCATAAAAGCATTGGCTGTTTTTCCAGCAGTTCGTGTTTCTTCCCTTTCCCTGCCTTTTTTCAGAAACCACTCTCTTCATTAGTTTCTTTCCACTGTAAATAGTCAACCAGAAGTGAAAGTGCACAGGCATAGGATCCGTGGCTGTTACTACCTGGGAGGTACTTCTGGATACCTGCTGCAGTGTTCAGCTAAGTAAACCCTTCTGAAATTTGGAGAGAGTGAGGAACAGAAAGTAGAACTGAGAAATAGCTATGATGCTCTGTAGTGGGAAACAAACCACTCGGAGGTCTGAATTTCCAAGCAAAGAAACCATGGGAGAACAGAGGAGCAGAGCCAGAGCTGTGGCTGTACACAAAGATGGCTTTGGAGTGTAAAGGTGAAAATGGGAACATAACACTGACTTATTACTCTACTGTGGAAAACTGTTAAGAAGAGGGACGTTACACTGAGAACTGGCTGAATGGCAGATCCCACATGGTCATAATCAGTGGCACAGGGCCTAGTTGGAGACCTGTCATTATGGTTTCTCCCAAGGTTCAATACTGGACCCAGTATTGTTTAACTTACTCATCAATGTGTTGGATGAAGGGCAGGAGTACCTCTTCAGCAAGTTCACTGACAACATAAAGCTAGGAGGAGTGGGTGATACCCAAGAGGGCTGTGCAACCCTTCAGAAGGGTTGGAGAGGTGGGCAGAGAAATGTCTGAAATTCAACAAACGCAAATGCAGGGTCCTGCACCTGGGGAGGAATAACCCCAGGCACCAGTACAGGCTGGGGGGGTGACCTGCTGGGAAACATCTCTGAGGAGAAGGACCTGAGGGTCCTGGTGATCAATAAGCTGTCCATGAACCAGCAGTGTGCACTTCTGGTCAAGAAGGCCAGTGGTATCCTGGGATGAATTAGGAAGACCATTACCAACAAGTTGAGAGAGCTGATCCTGCCCCTCTACTCAGCCCTGGTGAGGCCACATCTGGAGTGCTGTGTCCAGTTCCGGGGTCTTCAGTACAAGAGAGACATGGAGCTCCTGAAGCAGGTCCAGCAGAGTGAAACAAAGGTGATTAAGAAACTGGATCATATCTGTTACGATGATAGGCTGAGAGAGTTGGGCCTGTTCCACCTCAAGAAGAGACAACAAAGAGGGGACCTTATCAATGTCTCTAAGTATCTAAACGGAGTGTGTCAAGAGGATGGACCAGCCTCTTCTCTGTGGTGCCAAGCAATAGGACAAGAGGCAACGGGCAAAAACTGATGCACAGGAAGTTCCACCTGAACATGAGGAAGAACTTCTTTACTGTACAGGTGGCCGGGCAATGGAACAGATTGACCAGGGAGGCTGTGGAATCTCCCTCACTGGAGATATTCAAGAACTGTCTGGATACAATTCTGTGCAATGTGCTCTAGGATAACACTGCTAAAGCAGAGAGGTTGGACCATATGACCCACTGTGGTCCCTTCCAGCCTTACACATTCTGTGATTCTGTAATTCTCTTACGGAAAATAATATCAATAGCATCTGAAACATTGGAACAAATGACCCAACACTGAATGAGATGGGAGAAGAAGGAGAAAAGGAAACAGATACCTACAAGCTCTGGTCCAAGATGGATACTTTTAATGCTAATTAAAAGCAGGATAATAAGGAAGAGATTATTGAGAGAAATATGTCCACCTAATAGAATTAAAGGAATATGTCTGAGTAGTAAAGACTCAGGGAAAGCGTAGAAGCAAAATGTGCCCAAAATGTTGGACAAGTACACAGGCTTACAGCAAAGGAGCTTGTGAGTGAAGGTATAGTAGGTTTCTCTTAGCCAAGAAGAGATTCTTTCGAGAGAGCAATGTCTCAATATTCCCTTTTCTCTGGCAGCAATGAAAGTGGAATCTTTTCCACAAACGCTCAGGGTATGTTCGCCATGAGGATTTTGTGGTCTTAGCTGTCTTTTCTTCAGAGCCTCAGCTTTTCCAGCATTGTGAAGAAATCTCTTTGTGGTGATGCACCCTTAATGTTCTTCAATTTATGTAAAGTTAAGGGCACGTTTGCTTTCCAACTGATAGTCCAGTGGTCTAATGCAGCACTATCTCCTGCTCCTAGAAAGTGTTAATTCGACTAAGTCACTGTCTGCTTCCTCCTCTGTACTGCAAATATTGTCCTGCTGCCTGCAAAGCTGGCAAAGCAACATAATTTCAAGGGATTTCTCCCACCTGCTGGTCCTTAGTTGAGCATGTGCCTTTAGCCCAGCACAGGCAACATCCTGTGCCACTTTTCTGGTCTTTTCTGGCCTCTAGTTTCAGTTTTATAGTAATATTGAGTTTCTTTGTGTCTAGTTAGCCATAGGAGAGTCCATACACTATAAACTATGCTGTGATGCATTCTAATGTTTTCTTAAAGGATTAATTTGAAATCTGCCAGTAATCACCTCCAGTTTGTTTTGATCACAACCACAGTCTTATCAGGTCTCAGGTAGCCTCCAGAACAGTAAGACCTAGTCTTCATCATGAGCCTAGACACAAAAAACCCTGTTATTTTTTTTTCCTTCCTTTTCATTTTGTTTAATAACATTCCTCTCCTGTGTTTCATTCTTACGTGAAGTACGGAAACTCCTCAAATTTCTAAAATACAGCTTCACAATCAGCCTTTGCTCTGTAACTTCTCAGCAGTCTGGCAGACACACCAGTTACTGCTAGAAATAAGACTGCCTTGTGATTGCCCCCACCACTTGCATACACAGAAAGAAGAACTCTTCAAAGCTTCTCCAGTTGTACTCTACATTCCCAAAGCATTTTAACTCTTGCAAGGCTTGCACTGGTTCTTTTTTTTTTTTTTTTTTTTTTTTGGCACAGAGGTTATTGTTGCCTGCGACTGCTGGTGCCACATGAGTGGGCACTCTGGGTCTGCCCATACCACACAGCTGTCAGCTGCAGAAGAGGCACTTCAAATGAGACACAGGATAGGTTACACAGAGCAAAGCTTTACTTTCAGTTCGGGTATGGAGTGGACATACCCTTGCTCATAAAGCTCTTGTGTTGTTCATTGTCTGATCACATATGGCTGCCTATGGGCATAAGGTCTTCTGCAATGCCCATCTGGACTGCCTTGCGGGGAAAGCTCAGCTCCTCCAAGGCTTCGTCTTCTGCAGCACATAGCATCCTGTAAATACTCAGAGGTTTCAGCAGCAAAGGTTCTTCTAAGCACAACATAGGTTGTTTTTACTGTAAGTGCTGACTTTAAACAGTATATAATTTAGCCAAAATCTGACAGATTTATGTAGGGCACAACAAAAGCAACTCTCAGTACCAGTTTTCAAGATTTTATGACTGGCTGTCTTGGAATAACTTCTGGACTCTGTTTTGGATCATAAGGTGTTAGTAAGTGAATGTGGAGACTGTTCCCACAGCCTTTTTGAACCACCTGTCTGTGATTAATTATGGACAACTCTGAACGATTGTACCTCTCCGCCAACCTCCGTGTTTGTGCAGTGACTAACATGGTGATGTCAGTTCTTACTAATGTATTTGCCAATTAGGAAGATTTAGTGTGGTGACTGAGGACAGCTGAGTGTTGGTGGCAAATCTTTAATTGTCCAAGTCAAATATCTGAGAACTGGGTGTTAGAAGAAGTGCTAGGTTTTACCCTCATGTGGGTCTGACTGTGAATCTTTCTGCAATGGTTCAGTTTGTATCACATCAGGACACATCAGTCACATCTTATTTTGTCACAGTGAATCACTTTCTGGCTTCACCATAATACTTAATCAACAACCCAATGCCACATTCCAAAGCATCAGTTAAGCAAACATAATCAAGGAAATGTCTTGATTTTCTTTGAATCCCTCCAACAGACTGCCAGTATTGGTGGTACCTCAAAGCTCCACCAAGGCAAGCATCCCATTATGCAAGACCCCTATAAAAGCTGCAGAAAGAAATCTTTCTCAACAAGCTTGCAAATGGAAAGCAATACAATCTGACTGTGCACACACACACACACACACACACACACATCAGTGCAGAGCAGACCTCAGCCAACCTGACAGGTTCACAAATGCCCAGTCCACCAAACGAGGCTGAAATATGTGCACCACTGCTGGTGTGTGAAATACTTCCAATGATACTTGGAGGCAGCAGCCTTCAACTGCCTATATCAAGGCAGTAACCCTGTAGCTTGTGTAATTGCCTCTGTACAGGAGCTCGTGTTCAGCCGTACCTCCCTCTGTGAAAAAGTTGAGCTGCAGGATAAGAGCTTTCACACAACCAGCTGCTGCCAAGCAGCAGATTAGCAGGTAATCAGTTGACTGGTGGTAACTTCGTCAGCTCCCAGAGTCTTGCTGTGTGTCGGGGGCGAATGGCTAAAGTGTCAAGGCAGGTGCATGAGGGGCAGGGGTTGAATTGACTGTGGGGTGAGAGGAATAGGTGCAATATTGCCCTAGGTCACTTGCTTCAGAGAGTTTTGGTGGCAAGAGAATGAAGGAGGTAATACCATAACCCCAGTCTGAGGTACTATTGTGTTCAGCAGAAGGGGAACAGAGACTTTCCCATGCCTTTGCATGGCTCAGCCTCGTACTGTTGCTACCCACACACATGGGAAAGGTTGAGAACTGCAATTTCCTTCAGTTCAGGATGATGCCAGGTAGCCCATACAAACACCATACTCTGCAAGCCATCAGCAAGCTGTCTGATTCTCCAGCATGGATAAAAACAACAGCATCCAAGGCTGGCAGACTGTCAGGAAGCAATGCCAAGTCCAAGTGGCTTGAAAAAGAACCAGCCATATCAAAGCCACTGTGGAAGTTTTACTTCACTGCTTTTTAAAGTGCACGGTTTTATTTCCATACAGTGGAAGACAGCTACTGGGTTTCATATTTGGAGGAAACCTAAATCCCAGTAAGAGAGACAGAGTCCAACCTTATTAATTTCTATACTCACATACCCACACTGTACACACAATCAGTCTGATGAGAGGCAGTTGTATGCTTTGGCCACTTTATGCCAGCTACACAGACACAAAGAAACTGTCCAGGGAAATAACTTTGACAGAGAGGGGTTTATCTGGCAGCATTTATGAAGCACTGCCTCTGCATTCCCTTTTCAGGACCTCCCCTCCTCCTCCACCCCCAGGATGATGGTGGAAGAAGGGATTAGGGAATAGAGGGAGAAGACCAGAAAGGAAACATCACCAGGGAATACTAAGTCTTCAGCTTTTCTCTTTCTGACAGTAGTCCCTCAGCACTGGGGATGTGAGCTACAGCAGCCCTGTGAAAAGAATAAAGCGGTCCCTACGAGGACCCAAGAGCAGAAAAATAAACCAACAACACCCAGCACTTCTGTGACATTCCTGAGCTGTACAAATCACTTGCCCAAGTCCTCACATACTGCCTCCCTCCTCCTAGCTATGCAGCACTGCCACAGCAAATCCACAGTGCTTGGACAGCTGGTGATGGCTGGGATTTGGCCCAATATGTGGATATTATTTGAGAGGTTTGTTGCATTTTTATGTTTACTCGCTGCATACAATGGGCCAATGTTGCCATCACCACATAACTGTCACAGAACTTTTTTTTTTACTATTATTACATTTATTCCTTTCTTCCCCTAAAACCCTGTAACAAAGAAAGGAAAATCAAGCCCAGGACACATGTTATTTAATATCTGTGTCAATGTCAGAATGCAGGCATGCTTTTTTCTTTTGCCTTTTGCAATGAATGTGTGATATCTGATATATTAGGTATTAATAAAGCAGACTGCTTTATGCTGTTTATATTGGTAATATGATTCTGAATCCTATCCCCAGCTGAGAGGAGCAGGAATGTAGATTTTCCTTGTATATTATTGCCCAGCCATGGCTAATCAAGTATACAATATATTTGAATTTTTGTGTATTGTTTTATTTTTTATTGATTTTAATTAGAACCAGCTCTCTATATAATAAGTAGATATATTAAATGAGGGAGCAATGGCTAAAATTCATAGAGAATGCGACAAAATAAAATCCAGTAAAGAACCCAACAGAATGGTGTGTCCTTGCACTTCATCAACAGTTTTACAGTATTTCACCCATAATTGCCAGCACCAATCCTACCCATGCCTACAGTGGTGGTCTGTCCCAGAGGCACCAGTACCACCCAGGGCTGAAGATCTCCATCTGTACTTACCAGAAGGTTCATGAGGAAATGCAAAGAAGTGGAAATTCAAAAGTACAATAGCATGGAGTGGAAAGCATTGTTTCTTCTTTACCATGGGTGAACAGTGAAATTCAGACATATGAACTAGTTCAGATAAAATAAGTCTCTGTTGAAGCTCTGTTTTGAAATTATGCATAAGGAGTTGTGCACATCCCTTTGTCTTTCCTCATACACATGCTTCCCAGTTTCTCACAAGTTTTCTTCTGGATTATATTCAAAGTCCTGCTATGACTATTGTCAATGACAAAACTCAGATGTCATCAGGCACCTTCCCACCGAGAGAAAATCTTCTTTGTTCAAATGTCCAGTTCTTTCTCAAGGAATGGCTAATACTTCCATTAATTCAGTCAGCACTGATCTTAATTTGCTTGCTCCTGGATAGGAGATCTGATCACATAAACCACTTGCTCAAACTCCTGGGTTTATCCTGCTGAGGAAAAGAGTGGCTGGCCTGCCTAGTATCACAGTATTTGATGCCTGTTCTGCAGAGCTTTTTGCATAACATCTGGGGAGCGCCTACTTCTAAGGAAGTTTGAAAATGGTCCCTTTCATCAGCATCAGATCCCATTGTATTCAATGAGAGCTGCAGGTGTTCTGTACCACTTGGGGCCAGGCCCTTCATCATAATAAAAAGGCCAGATTTGAGCTGGAAGCTCTGTCATTAAAACTGCCTGTAGTGTATTAGTAATCTGCTGAACCTCCTAGAGGCCCAGAGAAACCTTCTGCTGTGTTACTTTAACTCTTTGTGATTATCAGAACAGTGAGGATTTAAGAAAGTGCACATTAAATTCCTGTTACATCCCTTCTCTGGGTTACCCAAAGACCAATAGACCCAACAAAACCTTTCTTGGGAGCACAAAGTAAAAGCAGTTCTCTCTTGTATGAGAAAGCATTGACTGTCAGAAGTATTCACAATGTTGTTCAAGATAACTTATGACTCTCCCTCCATTTTATTTTACAGCTATTTTAATGTATTGAGCACCTGGAGACGTTTATGAGACTATCCAAACCATTTTTTATGCCTCTGATCCCCACACTGAATCCATTAGCTGCCAAACTCTTCCCAAGAAGCGAGCACCATTTTGTGAAAGAATGATTAGCACAGGGCATGAGGGGTACTTCTGCTCCAGCCATGGGAAATGTGCTCCAGAAGAGGTTGCAATCCTGAAGGCACCCTGATGATTTCTGTTTGTACAGACCCACTCTGGCAGGTTCCCATGGTGAGTAAATCTATTGATAGGCACCACATGGTCATCTAATACCAAGGCAGCGATGCGGAAACATATGAAACCGGGGTGCAACATGGTCCTGCACTGCCAGCCCAAGAGCCATTATCACCTGGTACAGATCAGAGTGGTACATTGGTGTTGTGGGATCAGCTGGAGAGATACACACGAGGAAAAAGAAGGACTAGTTACTTGGGAAAGGCTAAATGCAATAAAGAACCTGGCTCTTCCTGTCCTATTCATTAAATGCAAATTATTGGATCAGAATGGCTGTTCAAATTGGTTCCTCTAAATATTAGGATATGACCCAAATCTTCTATCCAAGTGAACATATGCATACACTTTTCTGAAGCTCAAAAGATTTAGTCAGTCAAGATTTAAGAAAGGGGGGAGATTTGCTTTCCTGGGGTAGGTAGTTGTTTATTTTGTATTCCAATTTTCACATAAGTCTGTGCTTGCTGGAGTCAGCAAAGATCAGAAATTATAACCCAACAGATCTGTGTAGTGTCTTGGATAATCTTAAAATGAAGTTTGGAAAAGCTTCTGAGAAACTTCCAAGAATCTATAGCCAAACTTTCTAATATTTGCCAATCTCTGTTATTGGAATGTTTCTCCCTGACTAAAGCCACGACTTGCACAACTCAGAAAGGTCTACAGGGAGATTTTCATTCCTTTTTCTTTTCCTTTTGCATCTCATGAGATTCTGCATGTAATTTTATTATGAGCCAGAGGCCAAATTAACTGTAAGCTTCAAGAAACAATTAGGGTTGTGGTCACAGCAACTTGCAGAGTGTGTGATGAATTAATAGCATCATGTTATAACTTGACAATGATGCCATGTCACAAGTTTAGCATAGTATATAATATAATTTCTCTAACACTAAAAATGGACCTGAAACAAACCCCAACACAATCCAAACCTCTGAGATTTGCCCCCTAGTCCATCTCTTTGCAAAGCCAGTTATACTGTAACGGGCTGTGCCAAAATTTAGGATCAGAAGCCTATCTATTTTGAGATTACATCCATCCAGATCCAAAACTTGTCAAAATGTGGCCCCAAATTTGTTTCCAGGAGAACTCTAGTGAAGCTGCTAGCAGTGACCTGCCATTGGTTTCCTGCAGGTAAAGGAAGGGATGTGTGGGCACTGAGTCTCCAGCAGTCAGCGGTGTGCAAACAATTATAGCCCTTGTGGAGTCTGACTGGCGCTCCCACCCACAAGTCTGCAAAAAATGAGCTATAATGCAACTGCTGCATGTTTGCACACTCTCGGTTATAGTCCTTTAAAGGATGGGAGAATATTTCAAGCTCAAGGTCTGGACTGCTCGTGGTTGGAGGCTTGAATAGGTTATCTCATACAACAAACACCGCCACTCATTCTGCCAACGAATCTTATTTAGCTTTACTGACAGAGCAGGCTGCTTTTGCATCCAAGAGCTGTCAGTCCAAGATGAAGAAGGACAGACTTTTTATGTAGTCAAGTCGTTAGGGCATCAAAAAATACAGTATCACCACACATGAAAATACATGTGGTATTTTTTGGTAGTATATCATCTTTGGCATTAGAACATTATTTTTCCGTTCACCTTTATGACTACAACTGAAAATCGTTCTAAATGAACATTTCAGGAATTTCTTCTCTATCTCAAGCTTTCAGTTCCTGCAGAAAGTCTTGGAACCAGGTGGTTAAACCAATTCTTCTGCTGAAGATTCAAAGGTTATTACCTGGTTTAGAAAACATGTAGCTTTGTTACCACTCTTAACTCACTGAGCTTTCACTGGAGATTCAGCCAGACTGGAAAGAGCACCCTGGCTGGAATTATTAAGAGAAGAATAAAAATCTTCAGAGACTGGGACACTGGAGCGCATTCTTTTCCTGTGCATGTTGTACTTTCTTCTCCTTAAAGATGTAGGAAAAGGAATCATAAGAACTGGGGGTGGTTCTGCATTGCCACATACCTGACCTCCGGGGAAGGCTGGGTCTCGACAAGAACTCTGGTGTCTCTCACAACAATGCCCCACTCGACACCCCAGAGCTTTGTCTCGCTGTCCTTTCTCCTGCTGTCTTGTGGCCCGCCTGGCAGTGCCGGTGTTTCAGCATTAGTCCTCGGGTTGGACTGTGTTTTTTAAGATGTATGTCAAGATATATGTTAAGATGTATGTCCATTTCCACACACATAAACAGAAGATATGAATATTATGATGCATTAAGCTCTGAAAAGACAATGGTTAAATAAGAAAGCTGAACGGCAGGGATCAAGGAAAATAACTGGAATTCCATCAAAAGGGAAGATGAATGAACAGAGCTACACTGACATCTGCTGGTCCATATATCAGGGCTGGTATTGTTACTGCCAGCGAGAATTGCCGTGGTCATGAGGAAAAATGACACATTAAACTCAATAAATCCTTCAAAGATATCTGCCATTTACACCACACTTATCCATCACCTACTGCCCTGCTGCACTCTCTGGTCATCTGGGCAGGATCTCATAGGGAAGAAGTTTTTATATTTGTACAAGAGTAGGTTTTATTTCTTTTTTGTTTTTCCTTTTTTTTTTCTTGTTTTGGTTTGAGGCAGACAACGTTTCAGGTTACTGGAGCTCTGCGTGAACTGCTGGGCTTGCAGAGATCCTACACAGATGGCCAGTGCATGTGCACAGCCTGGTTTCATAAAGTTTGCACACCAAATCCCACACACATGGGACACCACAGCCTGAGGTACTACACCCCTGCACCACTGTGCATGCACCCAGTAAATCTAGTAATTCATCAAACTTGCTGTGTAAGCACTAATCAATTCTACAGCACAAACACAGTTGGGCTGTTGAGTCCTAGATGTTACAAACTCGCTGTGTGGCCTTTAGGCATTTGTTTCTGTCCAGAAAATTTTGCAGAGAAATATGGAAGCAACTGCTTTCAGATTTTCAAATTTTGGCAGATAGGATTTTTTTTTTTTTAATGAAGATACATAATACTTAGCTGATGTAAAGTACAAATTTGCACCTAGGGGAAGAAGACTCATTAGGAAAGGACGCTATTACACTTATCAGAAGATACATGCACAGAACTATGACTTATTGCACAGTCACCTTTACAAATCTTTTAGAGAGCTGTTGGGTTTTTATAACACTCAACCCTTATCTTTTCTGAGTTGAGAAGAGTAAAATGGATGCACTCAAACCACATGTCCATTTAGACTCATATACGTTGGGAGAGCTATATATTGGAAGAGGGAGGCTCTAAAGGCAGTGGAGAATTACTGGTTTTCCTTTAGTTTAGTGACTTCTCTATGCTTTGTACATATTGATAAACAATTAAAGCACAATCCTTATAACCCAAGCTAAAACAAAGATTGTGACATTTCAATACATGAAAAAAATCCATTTAGTTCCTTCTCAGAAGAATCCCCCTCAAAGAAACACTCTTTTCCCTTAAATAGTAAGTTAACAATGATATTCTATTTCTTTTACTGAAAAAATAACAATCTTTCGGAAAGCAGCTGATTCACTTGCAAATATGCAACTGTCTTAATCCTGATGACAAGGGGGTGGGGCCAGACCATGTGAAAAGGAGTTCTCCGTTTCCTTTCCAAATCACTGCTTTGGGATTTCGCTGGGTGGGTTTTGATTGTTCTGCTTTTATTGCACGCAGAGCATCTTCTTTGCACATCTAAGTGCAGAGGCGAAAAGATCTCGCTGTTGAAAGAATAGGGCAAAGAAGAGACTTGCATTCATACATGAAAACCCAGACATTTGTTGGAAGTCATTGTTCCTTAACAGTTACCAAAGAGTGAAAGGAAGCAGCTAGACGAAACAATCAAAATATGTTCCAAAGCATGGATAGAAACCAATTAGAACATTTTTGGCCAGTTCTGGTTATTATTAACAGCAGTTAAGTCCATCTCATAAAACAATCCTAAGAAAACAAGCTTTAGGCTTACCTTTTGCTTAGGTAGCTAAGCAAATTCCCCCCCACTCTGGCCTCACCCCTCCCATCCTGCCAAGTCAGAAGACCTAGGAATCTTCAGTGACTTAGCTTATCAAAGAGAATTTTAAGAGGTAACGTGATCAACGACTGTTTTTATTTCAAGGAGAAACAGAAATTGAAATAAATTTTCAGTCCACTAGAAAGAGGTATAATAAGAGCAGAAAACCATTACTAAACCTGTTAAGTACAGAGCCACTAACAGAGAAAAGGAGGCTGCATGGGATTGTCATCTCTCTGTCTTCAGAAGCTAATGCTGACCCAAATAATCAGAAGCAGGGTGCTTTTTGAACAATGTTAGGGTTTGAAGGGGTTTGGTTTGAGTTCCTCCTTTTAATGGGAATATCTTCTGTATTGTCTACTCATACAAATTACAAGTTTGTAAGAAAACATTTTGTTCATCTGATATTCTGCATTACTTTGACCAAAAGATGCACAAGTGTTAATTTCTACTTTGAGATAAACAGATATCAACTGATCTGAATTATAGTGTTTTTTCAAAGAAAATCATTCTAGATTTGAAAAATATCCATCATTGGAAATTCCACTGAAATAACAATACATTGGTTTAAAGAATAATTACTGCTGCAGTTTAAAAGTTCACCTCATTTCCAGCTTGATTTTGTCTGGTTTCTAGATAGTTTTACATTCTTGTTATATCTTTATCTGCCAGACTGCAGAGTCATCTCTTATTGTGTTTCTGTTCCTTAAGAAAGTATTAGCAGTCTGTGATAAACTTTCTGCTTCTACTCTTCTCTGATAAGCCAAAAGGCTTGAGCATCTTCAGTCTTTCACTATAAACAGTGTATTCTGTGTTTCCAAAGATTTTTTTTTTCTGCGACCTCTTCACATTTTAAATATTATTCTTGAAGTATTTCACTTTAGCATGTATCTTAAGTAGACAGTTGGCAGGGCACAGCTGATGTAGGGAATCTTGATAAGCCACGATAACTTACCCATCACTGGGTAGCCAATTCTGCATGAGCCAGAAGTGAGCTTTGCTTTTAAAATACCGCAGCTTTTGTCATTATTTTGTTATGACAAAAAAAGTTTATTATTCAGATTTAATAAGTTACGGAGATGTTATCTGACTAGCCTGGACAAATATGGTACAGACTGTCACTTAGTAACCCTCACGAATGAAAATAAATCCTTACATGTCTGAGTGTTTCTGGAGGTATGTCACACCTAACCACACAAATAACAACTTGCACCAAATTAATAGCAACATATAGATTTTCAAAAACAAGGCCATGTACCCCAGACAAATCTGCCAAAAGATAACTGTGTCTCTACTGGCTCTCGAGATAAGTGCTTAAGCCTCTTCACGTTTGAGTATCTCAGTGATGCACTGTACTTGGAAGCTTCCCAGAGACTTTAGCTGATGCAGATAAAGGTCTTTTTTTTTCCATTTAGCAAAGGTAGCCATGTCAAACATACATCATCTTTTCTCTGTTGCACTGATATTCTACATGCTTTTGAGTTCATTTCAAGTAGTTTATCTACTGATGTCTGATCTCATTTGACTAAAATTATCCTAAAAACGTTCTGGTGGAGGAGATAACCTGATAACAGGTTGCTTCCATTTGAAAAACCTGATAGATGTAGCCCTTGAAGGTCTTTGGATGATGTGTTGAAAAACAGTCTCCATGTTCTTGTCAGCTGTATGCAGTGCCTATACTTAAGATGATATCTCAAAAGTATCAAGAATAGGCAAGCTGAAACTTGATGAAAAGGTATTACAGCTACTGACCTTGATCATTCTATTAGCACAAGAGTGACGAATTTCAAGGCACCTTGCATAGACTGTTGCACAGACAAGCTCCTTTCTAGATGAAGGTTTGATCAAAAATAACCCTGCACTAAATCTGGGATGTATTCTGCATTCCATTCAATTAAGACAATGACTGTGATTGTCAGTAAAGGGGATTTCCCAGAACATTTGCTATCTACTTTGTAATTAGTCAAAAATTGGAATTATAAATGTAGTTGTGGATTTATGTAGTAGAATAAGTTTTACATTGGCAGTCTTGACAAATGTGTCTAATTATAGAATGGAAAAAGAATCTTATGTCCTGTGTTGACTGCACCAATGAAGAAATAATAGGGTTATGATTAGAAACCTCTCCTAGCTCAATTGAACACTTGTCTCCAACTCTGAGCAGCACCACACCCTCAGTTTCTGGGAATAAATCCATTAATGAATGAATGAAAAATTTTAGCTTGTAGCAAAGTTTTGTATTCAGTAAAAAAATGTGGCAGAGGTTGGCCTTTATTATACTCCTGAGCCAGAGTTATAACAGCAGTGCAATTGGCAGATATGAGGTCTGTAATGTAACAAAACACAAAATGCAATGTGAAACGCCAGAAGACAGTGTGGTCACTGGCAGTAAGGAACACACTCCCATGGCAAATACAGAGCAGAATCTCTGTCTTCAATGTTCCTATTTCTAGTGTAGCTTCCTCAATGGGTTTGTATTGACACTAGTGGCACACAGCACTCCAGTGAAATCACCCAAATAGTGCTTGCCAAGAGCATGGTGAGACTTCAACTGGGCTTCATCACTCCCTGGACAATTGGCTGTGACACATGGCAGTGTGTGCTGGGATCTGACCTTATTAGAGAGAATAAATCTTTTACACGTGGGGCACATCAACCATGTGGTACATATGCAGATCCACTGTGGAGCACAAGTGTTATATGGCAGGCAGATGTTGTTGAAGCTACTTTTGCTTCTTTCAGTGTTGTCAGTTCTATTTAGACATCACAGTGCACATTGCAACAATGAGTTGTACAGCCATACAAAAGAGAAAATCCACAATTTTCCAGATACAAATAAGGTGGAAACACCGTGCTGTTCAGGAGAAGCTTTCTGGAAGGTGACATGGTTTTAATAAAATCCTAAGGGTGCTGCAAGATGCTGGAGTGTCTCAGTTATGGATATCGGTTATGCCTCTGTATTTATTCAGATAAGAGGATAAGCACATAAAAAGCACTTCAGTCCTTTCAAACAAATCTAAACCACAAGTATTTCTGGTCTCAAATACACCATGCAGTCATGGGATCCTACTTTAAAAAAAAGCTTGCTTTATTTGAGTAGAGTATGTCATCTGAGTGTGTAACCTAGACCTCTATACACCTCACACATTAAGCAAAGTTCCATGCAAGCAGAGAGACATTTAGTGTCTCTCATCTTGAAATGAGCCAGTCCTAATGCTGA
Source organism: Corapipo altera (assembly GCF_003945725.1). NCBI lineage: Eukaryota > Metazoa > Chordata > Aves > Passeriformes > Pipridae > Corapipo > Corapipo altera. The sequence continues at coordinate 2,440,515 of NW_020884879.1, read as the reverse complement.
CACAGCAGCTGAAGCATGCACACCTAGGAGGTCTGGTTTATGTGTGAAAACACACATCAGCATGTCTGCAGGCTTTACTCCTTTTATCATTCCATTTCTCTCCCAAAGTTAACCTAAACAAAGGTAAAGGTTGAAAAAAGAAGAGAAAACAAAACAAAAACCCCACAAAAGAACAGTCTCTCAAAGAAATATACAGCGCAGAAATAAACAGTGTCCTTAAGTAGCATTCATTTCCAGCCTCTAACAGTTGTCCTTCAACAGGCAACTGGCAAAGCAGCAAAGAGAAGGCACAAAATAAATCTGTCGTCCAGGAGAGTGGCATTCTGGGCCCTGTAGGTTCACTCTTCACCCTTTTTCTTTTATTTCCTCTGGGGCAGAAGATAAGGTTGATGATACTCTGGGCTCCTAGTTCATGGGCCAGTGGCTTTTCCTTCTGTCACCTGCTGGGCCTCTGTCATAATGAGAAGTTGCAGTTTTCAAGGGTAACATTTTACATGCCATAGCTGTCTTATTCTAAGAACAGGAAGGTCTGGACAAGAACTTACACTGTACACGCATGGTTAAGTAAGAATTTCAAACAGTAAATGTAATAATTATAATAAAAAAATACCACTTCTAAACTGTTGATTTATTTCTGAAGAAAACCACATTGAAATTTGAAGATGAAAATAAAATAAACTCAAAATTCATAAGCAGTGTAAGGCTAATTCCTTTTTTATGAAAATCATACAGCACAGATTTGCAGAATATTCACTTCTTCCATTGACACTCGTTGGAATTATTAAGTCAGTGTCTAACTTCCAATTAAAGGAAATGCTAGCTCTAGTTAATTAAATGGACAGCCTAGTAAAAAATCATGCTTGAAATACTTTCCATTCATCATTATATATTTTTGAATCTCATAAAAGAGCGTTACAGTCATTTTGAAAAGTGACTAGTCACAAAATTGTCAGTTTCCTTGAAATGGTTTATTAGTTTCCTGAAATTTTCCATTACATGTATCTTTGTTCTTTTCAGAAATAAGAAAACTAACATCTAACAGGTTTTTATATTTTTGGTTGGTTTGGTCTATTTTCCTTTTCCTTTTCTCTTCCATAGAAAGAAAGAAAAAGGAGGAAAAAAGAGGACAAATGGAAAGAATAGGAAACTGAAAATAAAAATAATAAAAAAAAACCTGACAAAAACTAAAAAAAATATGCCAGAGAGAAGAATGTTTTCATTTTGAAAACAAACTCATAAAAGTAAATTCACATAAACAGTTCTCCGAACATTCTCCAAATATGCCAATAATTAATTTTTTTGACATTTTCATGGAAAATATCATTAGTATTAACAACATTTTAGAAATATCACCAATCTTTTCAATCAGCTTTCCAATCTTTTATGTGGATGTTATGAGAAAGAGAGAGAGTATTTCAATTGCATTTGAAAACAAAAGGGAAGATTGTGAAATTACTTTGCTTTTTGCCTTTTTCTATTTTTTAAAAATATAAATATTGATACATTATTTCCCACACTTGAAAAAATATTTTAAAACATGACCAAAATTCAGTGTGAATCAAACTTTACTCGATGATTAAAAAAAACCAGTAGAAACAATGAATTCACCACAAGAATTCCTGCATGGTGTTGAATGCCCACAACATATTAATATTGCAGATTATATCTGAAAAGCAAGGTAAAGTCTGGGTGCTTCTTTGAACGTGTCAGAAATGAACCTTCATTCATTGTTAAAGGTTAATTAAAGTAAAACAACCAGCATAGTCCTGAGCTAAGCATACCAGACTAAGAAGCAGAAGATCTGGATTTCAGACCCTTCCTTTCCATGAGTAGCATAATGTATTGTTTTTCCATGATTTATTTGTGTTGTGAGAGCTCCTAATGACCCCCTGGTGACACAGAAAGAGAGAAGGATTTGTCTACGACAGAGATGGCTCTGAAAACCAGGATCTTCTGAGTTCTTGTCCAGCATTCAGAGAGATCACACCATCTGTTTTAATTACTTGTGAAATGTTGATTTCCTGCTTCCACATACAAGATAAAATTAAGACCGCAATTAAAGGCATTTAAAGAAGAAGATTAGAGATATGTGTGTCACAGGAATTGCTACACTGGGTATGGATAAGAAAATTCTGTGCTCTCAGTGCAATCAGAACATTCCACTGCTAAGGATCTGCAGAGCCAGCATGAAATTGGTTTTCCAAACTACTAGCCTTCTTCCTTCCTTCCTTTCTTCCTTCCTTCCATCCCTTTTTCATTTCTTTTGTCCAAAATTCTGCAGTGAATTGTCCTTTGTCTCCTGTTTCTTTGTCTCTAATTTCCCCAATCATTGTTCCTCAGCATCAGCACAGCGATTTAGGTTCAGGCTCTAACTTTAGCTCTCAACACACTCTGTGATTTCAATTATGCATACGGATGCTCCAAGAGAAGTTCTTTGAGAGAAAAGTCAGAGAAACAAAAGGCTGCACAATGCATTTCCACACACAGATCCACTGCCCAAAGACATATCTACGCAGCAGTAAGATGGGGATGCCATAATACACTCCTTCAGAGGAAAGTCCAGCTCTCTCCCAGTAGCTTTGGCTTTACTTGTAGGGAGCAGTAACCTCAAGAAATTTACTCATCCTGGCCTGGCTTCCCAGTGCAGAGAAACTCATAACTAATTACTGGGACTTCAGTTCTTAACTTGACCAGCTGTGTCAAAGCAAGGATGCCATAAGCTCCCCAGTGCTCTAAGATCTATAATTCAACTTCCATATAAAAAAAAGTCAATATTGGACAAAAGAATGACATTTAAAAATCATAAAATAAGTAGCTTGGTATTTACCTAAGATGCTCTTTTCTTCCCATAGTTTTATATAACATGTCTGTTTATACTTCTCCTGCTTTTTACATGAGTGGAATAATTCTCCTTCAGTTTTAGAAGATGCTTGTGCAAGTGAAGAAGCACAATCAACAAGGAAAGACAGAAGAGGATGGGCAACCTCTGGACACACTGAATTTGCTATGCTCCAAAAAAAGTTAGGACCCATGTAACTTGTGGTTTCCTCTCTGCTCAAAATAGTGTTTTGAAGAAAAATCATTATTCAAGCAGAGTAAAAAACACTCAGAAGTTAACAGTCCTTGCTTCACTGCACCAACTCACACTGGCCCTATGCAGGTCAGCACAGAGAGAATCACTTTAAATCTTGCAGCAATAACTAAATTCAGATGCAGTCGGAGGCTGCAGAAGGTGTGAGCTGCTCCTCAGAGGCTCTGGCAACAACACTGTGTGTAGCCCCTGTTCGTGGGAGTAGTTAGGGCTTCAGGATCAGTCTTTATGACTGCTTGCCAGGAAGATCTGAAGATACTTTTTCCTTTAGTGAGCTTAGTGAGCCAAGAAAAAGCAGGACAGCTTTGCATATGCTTGGTAAATGCCAACAAAAAATTTTGTCCACCTCTAAGTGATAAAGGAAGGGTTAAAGAAAAATAACTGTGTTGATGTATACGGTGGGTGAAAACATTCCTTTACCAAAAATTTAAGAAATAAAGGAGGTGTTCATAAGTAAACAGACTAATGTCAAGGACCTAAATTTACCTAAAATGGATGTCAATGGGGGAGGAATTATCTGATGATGTAGTGCACCAGCTGGGTCACTGGAGCAAAGGAAAACAAACAGAAGCAAAATCAGCTTGAAATTAGCGAAAGGCAGAGTTGGGTTTTTTTCCTTCTCCTCCTGTCTCTTGTTGCTGATCTTTTTCTGTTTATTTGTTGGCTATATTCTGTTGCTTTTTTCTTTCATTTATTTTCTCTATTTTATCTTGAGCTTCAAATAGTTTGTTCTGGCCAACTAATTCTGAAAAGCTGCTACATGTTCACTTTGATCATTATCTGACTCTCTTTCTCCTTCCAATATTTCTCTTAGTTGCTGAAATGCCACAACAGAGGATATTGTTTTGCAGTGTAAAAACCATTGTTTTCTACAACTCCTGTTTCAAAGACCACTTGCTAAAAGACACTGAGAACTCAAGCAGAGAAAAAAGAGATAGTATTTAGATGATTTTAAAGATTTGATCTTTCACAGCTACTCAAAACACAAGGTCAGACTATTCAATTAGGCACTAAGCCATTTTTCATGGCTTGCAAATTAATTATTGAGACTGGAACCTGCCACAAACTCCTCATCTCTCCAGGACTTTTGCTCAGGATCCAGAACAAAGCTGAATGATAGGGCCAGGGTCACCAGATTGCTTGGCCCCTGATGAGCCAAAAAAAGAAGAAGGAGTAGAAACTTTCCATGTTTCTGAACCCACCCAAGCACTGAGGAAATAATTTGCACTGAATACATGCAAGATAAAATGGGTTTAAACAGAAAGGGCAGGTTTATATTAGATATTCGGAAGAAATTCTTTACTATGACGGTGGTGAGACACTGGAACAGGTTGCCCAGAGAAGTTGTGGATGCCCCATCCCTGGAAGTGTTCAAGGCCAGGCTGGATGGTGCTTTGAGCATCCTGGTCTAGTGGGAAGTTCCCTCCCCTTCCAACTCAAGCCATCCTATGATTCCAAAAAAAGTGACTGCAACACCAGGATCTTCTCTCGCTTCTCCAGCTCCAGGGCCACTGTAAACACAAGTCACTTCTGCTGTGGATTATGAATCTTGAGAGATTAGAAGGAATTTTCTAGGAGATAGGAAGATAAGTTAATTTGGGTTTTTTTTGTTTTGTTTGGGGGGGGGGTGTTTTGGGTGTGGGGGGGGGGTGTTGTCCTTTGGGTGCTTTTTTTGGTTAGTTTTTCATAGCTATCCCTTTCCTTCTCTGAAAGATGTGAGGAGTTCTCTGCTGCATGGCAAGCTTCCCACTAGCTGATTGGAACTTTTTAAACGGGCATCATCTAGCATCACATTGCCCAGCCCAACAAATGCTATAACATGCTGACAGACTTGAAATATTCTGATGGTCAGCATTTGCATTTGTACTATCGGCATATCTCTGATCTGCATTACCATTCTGACCCTTCTTTCCTGTTCTTATGCACTGTGACTGACCTTCACAAAGATACAAATTCCAGTTTACTTCACTTCAAATGCAGGAGTGTGAGTCAGCCCCCTGAGGGAATAGCAAGGAATTCATTATAGCAACACAAGAGAAAGATGTGGAGGAAGTAATGTGCTTTCTTTACACAAAAGGGAAAAGGAACAGACGTGAGAGCACCAAGCAAAGCCCAAGAAATCGTGAGATGTAATCTGACATAGGGGCACAGAACTCAATTCTTATTGTCTGTAGGTGTATGGCCTTATTAAGGCTTAAAAAGTAAGCCAAGTCTTGTCTGATCCCTGTTGCAGCCTGCCAAGCAAAGCAACTGCTTCCAGAAGTAGAAATCTTCATGATCGATATAAAATCACAAGAGGTACCACACTATTGTGGGTAAGATCTTTCAGAGAAATAAAAAGCCAAGATTCCTGAGTCACAGAAATTAGAAGGGGGTAAGACCTACTTTGCTGTCTTGTCTACCCCACAACTGGTGTTGCCTTAGATGTATCATCATGTGCCACAACAGCATGATTTCTTTTTAAAAGGTCCTAAAGAAAGAGGCTTCCACTTGAGTACAAGACACTCCTGAAATCACGTAGTTGTTAAGGAACCCATTATCTTTTCCAAAACAACAAACTGTTGGCCTCATTTCTCATTCCAACTGAGTAAATTGCATTCTAATTATTCAAATTCTTTCCAAATCTAATTTTCTACTTTCCTATCCTCCCCTTCACTTTCAGTGGTATAATGCCAAACAGTGCAACACTGAGCTAAAAATCTGTCCTGTTCCATCAAAGATGTTGGTGCACTCAGAAGAGTGTATCACACGTGAGTCCCTTACTAATGGAAAAAGCCATAGAAGGGACATATTTTACTACCATTCATGCAAAATATAGTTGAAAAAAGGCAAAGGAACTCTAAAAACTGACAAGTAACTTGCATATTTTTACACTGGATAAAGTAAAGACGGATCCAAATTACCTTCAGCAGGAATCGAGAAGCCTCTATTAGTGCACAGAGCAACATATCATTTGATATTTGTATTGGTAGAAATGGAAAAATCATGTGGATTTCTAAAAGGGTTTTATTCTCTTATGACTGGAAAGAAAGACCTAATTAGCGTAATTACTGCCCAGCTAATTTTATTTTCAATTAAATGAATATTAAATTTAAAATATTTTCTGTTCATAACATACTTGCTTTTTTTCTGTACAATTTTTAACATAGTGATTCTGGGATTCAGAATGTTTTGAGAAGTAATAGGAAATAGTTGTAGTCTTGCCCATTTTTACTATTTCCTGTAATTTTTTTTTCCATAAGCTACCACCTATCACTCATTTTTATTTTCTTCTCTAAGAAAGCTTGCATCAAACTTAGAAATACCATTAACAAATAATAACCCACTAACAGACAAAGTGCTAAACTATGGCTAAAATTATATAGTGCATATTTTTGTGTTGGAAACATTCAGCAAGATTCACACAGAGGAGCTAAATCCTCAGCACAGTGCTCAGATGGAATTAATGGCAGTTACAAATTCTACTAAAATCTGGAAAAGACCAATATCCATTACTGAACTGGCCCAGAGTTCCTATTTCTCAGAAATTAGGTCCTTTCTTCCAAGCTTGGGACTTGGATTAAACCTTCTGCTTAAATTGTTTTAAATACTTTTCACTGTTTGTTTTTAAAACAGATGTTCTTTGATATGCTGGTTTCAGGAGGGTGCGGATTTTCACGTGTTTTGCTGATTGCAGCACTGTTTTCTTGCAGAGTTCCTACTCTCAGTCAACTTATTCACAAGCATTCAAGGAAATGGAAGAAAATATTACTTGGCAGCTACCAGGACTTCACTCGTTGACAAAACAGAAACAGGTACCAGAGAATATAATTCATAAAATCAAATGAGGTGGATATGGAAAAGACCCCCCTTACCTAATCATGAGAATGCTAGTCATTTTCCCAAGCATACACACTGCTGTGTTGTGCCCTGTGTTCCTGAGGAGAATTGCTCTGCCTCTTATGCTAGGGCTACCCAGTTTTTCAGATTTTTCAGCTACTGGGAATTGAGCAAACCTGCTAATATAAAGATCTGGTGAAATTTGACTCATCGGACTTGACCAAAGCTTGGTAAGGTTTTAATGCAAAAAAAATGTGATTCCAGTGGCGTCTACAAGCCTGAAGCTCCATCCCTCTTCAGCTTCCCTTTTTCTGGGAGACACGTTTATTCTGTTCCTCTTTGGATTTATGACTTGAGACAACCCCCCGACTGGCAGCCCCAGAGACTGAGGTCCCCTTCCCACCTAAGGCATGTGGGCAGGAAGGGAAGCTGCCCCTTGCAGCTGGGGAGCAGCTGGGGCTTCGCTGTGATCTCCACAGCACCCGTGACAGGTCAGGACAAGTGTAGCCAAAGAGTCATGGCACAGACTTCCATGCTTCACTTTCTCCACAGTGATGATGCTTCCCACACAGGGATGCCCCAATAGCCATATTTTCTGGAAGCCACTTCTGAAAACAAACTGTGGCATTACTGTTAACCTGCAGAGCCCCTGACCTCCCAGCTAAAGTGATCAAATGGAAGGTTGTTTGTACTCCAGCACCAGTGGTATGGACACAAGACTGCTAGGAAGCAGCTTAGATAATTTCATTTTATATACACTACAGAACAAACAGCACATGCTTGCAGCTTTCAGAAGTCACTAGAGATCTGGGTCAGATTCAAATCAGCAACCTAGAGGTGAAAGTCTCCGTATCCCATTACCAAATCCTGAGACATCCAGTCCCCCATGCACATATTAATAGTTGATCATTATGAATTCCATGTTGGGATAATTAATTACCGCAACTGAACTCTGCCTTAGGAATTATTAGATCATTTGGGGCCTGTAATTTATTTTATTTAGCACTGTATGAAAATTGCTGCTTCTTTTTTTTTAAAAAAATACTTCTATACTTTAGGCTTTGTGAAGTACATAGTGTTTTCTGCAAAACGCAAACCACAAAACAAATATATCTCTTATTGGGCCTGGAGTAGTCCTACAGGATTTGTTAGCAGGCTCTGATGATAGACGTGAGCAGCCATGCATCCAGCTAATGAGCTGGCCCAAGGGATAAAGAACACACCAAGCCACTAGCAATGGATGTGGAAAAAGAGCCAGGGGAATGGCAGAGCATGTTGCCAAATGATGAGTCTTAAAGGTGGCTTCCCATAAGAAATTAAAGGTTTTTGCAAAAGCAAAATCTGTTTTTCTCACTCAAAAAATAAATCAGACAGTAAGACACATTCACTGCTGAAATGAATGTTCTCTCTGACTCCATTATGTTCTTAACAAGACGAGCTTGCTTATAGAGAGCCAAATCCTTCAGACATGATTTAACCTGCACTTTCAGGAAGCTTTGGTAGGTGTTGTGTAATGAGTTCTGAACAAAGACACATTTGAGGACTGCAGAAATTTTGGTCCTTTGTGGGTAGGAGTTATAATTCCAAAGAAGTTGTAAGAAGCCTATTTTACACACAGAAAGGTAAGGAAAGGTATCTCCACTTTTTTTTTCTACAGACCCCGCTTGCTATTCTGTTCTTTGCTGTAGGGATTTGTCTTAGTTAGGTCTGAAATTCTCTTCAATCTGAGGGCCAGATTCTGCCCTTCAATCCATGTGTGGAATTTATTCCTTGAAATATATATTTTATTTTCAGTACTGTAGACTAAAATACTGTCTATTGATTTTTTTGCAGCAGCAGACAGAATACTTTGTGCTGTTTTCACTTGTGTCAACAATTGGTAGGTATCTAACTATACGATGAAAAGTGTCTCAGGAGATGTAAAAATACGATCCAGGTTTGTTAACATTTGTAAGCCTCTACGAAGCTTCAACCTCAACAAGATCTGTCCGCTCTATCTTAAATACTGCAAACTGCAACTAATTTTATTTCCCCAAAAAGCCTCAGGAAAATTAGCTGCATGAAACACAAAACAAGAACACTGACAGTTTTGTGTTCTAATGATTTCTTTCTTCCATCTTCATTTAATCAGGGTAACTGACCCTATAGTCGTAGAAAATTCCCATGAATCCTAAAATCCCTGACCTTCATGTTAGACAATACTAGAAAACCCCTGGCTTGTCTCCTGCAAAAGACACTGGAAGAGAATCTTAATTTGATCATAATTTGCTGGCTTTGGGTATTCTTAGCGCTTACCTCTACCTCATCTTGCAGCTCTGTGAGTTATGGACTATGCACGTTCGGCCTGTCAGGAAGGTTTGCAACCCCAAAAAAACAGAAAATTATTCACTTCTCAAGTGCATTTCAGAGAGAAACTGGACATGAGTTTTGCACGTATGTAGATCCACATGTGTGGATGCTTGTCCTAGAGTAAGGATATCATTTCTTCTGTAGAGTGCACAGTTTGTGCTTTCTGAGCCGACACATGGGATTCTGGGCTTATTTTTTCCTGAAAGGCACTGCTGGAGATATTCTCCTTGGCTGTTATTTTTGCAGCAGGGAGTTTAGTTTCCAGGGAACCTCTGTTTATCAGATTGAGGTGGTGGAATGAAGGTTTTGGCAACCTGTAGTAATAAATGGAAGGACCATCAAGCATAAATGACCTTGGTAAACTGGGGCACTAAGACATTAGCAAGAATAATGTCTAGCAATACATGGCATACACACTTCAATAAGATAATTGCAGTTCAATATAAATTGTTTGATAATACTTTTGAAATACTGCGGGATCTCTTCTGCAAACAATGAACCCATAGTCACCCAAAGCTGCCCAGTAACTCTGTCTAGCACTGTACTGCTGATGACAACTGGAAAGAGGTTAAAGTTTTGGTTGCACAGAACACATAGGTTACTCAGCTCTCAATTAGTGGCTTCTTTTAATGTGAGGGAGCTGCTGAATATGTCCGTGTGATAGGAATTTCACAGCTTAGGTATTAGAGTCAGTCACGTGACCTTGTTATGAACACCTCTGATAGATTTCAAATTGTTGTGCAAGAGAGAAGTTATCATCATTGCTACTGCTGAAAGTGTATTTCATGGTCCATTCATTCCAGTCACATCCCCCTCAATTACTGGTCCCATCTCCATCACATTTGTGATGTGTCTGTTCTTCCATATTTCCCATTTTAACTGTGCTGGACTCTTTTGTGAAGCATTAAAACCTCTTATGACCCTCTGGGATGAATTCAGGCTCTTTTTTGCAAATTTTTTCAAAGATTATGATGACTTAACCTGAGAAGTGTCAGAAGTTTTGAGCATTTGTAGTCAAACCTATATATTCTTTCAACCTGCAAAAAGCAATCCTGAATTCCAAAGAGGACAAATCTTAGTGCAGTTGTGTTGCTTTCTTTGGGCAAGCCTCATAGAAAAACTAGCCAACAAGGCCTTCTGGAGTTTCAAAATTCTCATGGCTATTTGTTATAGAACTACAAAGCTCACAAGAGTTTTAGAAACATTAGAAAAATTAACATTATATTTTCAAATCTAACTAAAGGAACATGTAACTGACATTTCAAAGAACGTTTCAGATTCATTCTTACATTATCTCAGAAACATGGTCCCACCCAATAACTAATTTTCTCCATATTCAGTCACCTCTCCCAGTATTTTATTACCAAGCACAATAATCTGGCTGCTTATCACGATTGATTCTGGCTGGTGTGTCTGGACTGTGCAGCCCAGAAGCCATGGATGCTAACATAGCTTCCCTTAGAAAAGTAGAAACTTCCTGAGTGTGCAGGGGGTGGGGGTGGGGGAGAGGGTGCCATGTATACTGAGCTGGACATCACTCTGAATTCCATCTTCCGTTGGAGTTACATAAATTGATTTTTCAGACGGGTGACACTCCAGAACAGTGGCTTGACAATAGGATACATAGGGAAGCTAACATGGGCTTTATGGACCTCCAGGGGAGAGTGCTGAATAATACTCTTCAAGCCGAAATCATCTGTAGGACATAAGCGCTAAATTATGTTTCCATTTCCCATACTGACAGGTCTCTGGAATCTGCAGGAATTCCCTACTCCTCAAAGGATATCAGAGTGCACAGTATGCAGCTTTCAGGGATTGGCATCTCACTTTTCTGATCTCCTGTAATGAAATTTTACCAATAATGCCACAAGAATAAGGAAGTGGAGCACTCAGAGACACTAAAACTATCAGTGGTTCCCTGCTCAGTGCCTGCACTGCTCCTTCGCCTGGCCAAAGATAATCACACATACTTTGTTAAATTGAAACAGTTTGCTGATTTATACATCAACTTGTGAGGAGGTATTTCCAATTATTTTGGCATTCATATCTTGGACAAGCTGTTTTCTCAAATCACCCTGGCACTTAATAGCCTGCACTGACTGGTATTTCATATGACCCTGGCACTATTAGTCCAGCCTGGCTAGTGTTTCAATTCACCATGGCACTAATGATCTGGAAGTTGTTCTTGTTTTCCAGATTAATGAGTACCCTAAAAACCACTCAAATTGGAAAAGAAAGAATGTTTTCAAAGGGGAAAAACAAGGCAAGTTGGAGCTGCTCACTACCTCTTCATTGTGTTCTTTTCCCATCTCCCTCTTCTTCAGCTACCTATGCAGGAAACTAACAGCAGTGCTTCCTTGGTAGGACAGCATATGTCCATGAGCTCAGGGTGCCCACCATAGACACCTGACCCTAAAAAAGTCCTCAGAGACCCCCAGGAGGGAAGGATCTCTGCGAGCAGATTGCTGTGAGCAAGGAGAAATGACTGAAAGGAGAAAGGTCTCATTCGCACTCCCATCTCAGCGGCCAGACCTGCGGTGCCCTGCAAGAGGAGAGACCAGCCTGAAGCTGCTCTTGCAGGAGAGTTCAGCAGGAACCCTGACAGGGCATGGGAGTGGAGCACAAGCCAGGGCAGACCAAGGGCTCAAGCCACTCTCCTAATGCCAGCAGATGCTCCCTGAGGACCCTGCTCAAGCAAACCGACAGGCTCAGGCAAGAGCCTCTCTACCTGCAGCTCACATAGCTCAGTCCGCTCAGCACTGTCTCCCTTAGGAAAATGTGAACAACCTGCCTCTGGTCTTCGTCACCCCAGGGTGCTCCCTACAAGCAAGAATAGGTGAGTGCAGCACAGCAGAAGAGGGGAGGGGACGATGCTGCAGGATCCTGCTGGTTTATTACACATTTTCCCTGTGTGAGGAGGGATGACTTTTAACTTTATTGCCAAGGGTCCTTAGCAGGTCAGTTTTCACCTGACATACATGCAAACAACTGCCCAGATATGATGGGCATTCCTAAGTTTACTGCAAATTCCACCCTTTTTTTGATTCATTGTGATTTGAGTTGGCCTTTCTTCTTCTTATCTTTATAGAAGCAAACCCTAGCCCATCCTTGCTTTTAAAGAGAGAAGGGGAGAAGGGAGAAAGAGAGAATATCACTCAGACCCTGAAGAAAAGTTTCAGAAGATTTTACATCTCAGCATTTTTTAGCTTCACTATGCATTTTCCATTGTGCTCGATTATTGGTTCAATATGTATACTATGTTATTTAAATGTAAGGGGGAAAATTGACTAGCAGTTATGGGAGAAGGCAGAGCTGTCACAACATATTTCTGCAAAGCCATGATTTGTTTTGCGTTCAGTCACACGTTGTTTGGATTTCAGCTCTTGTTTCAGTCCTGGCCTTAGGGTTTTCCGAGCAGTGCTGAAAGTCAGATACACAGAGTGCTGCATTGAATTTGGTATTCTGTATTTCTCACACAGAAGATGGAAGAATAGAGTTTTGTAGATGCAGAGGGGGACACAGGACAAGTTCATTCTTCATTATTTACAGATAGGTAATCATAAACAAGTTTGTAGCTATACAGAATACACGTGTGTTTGTGTATCTGTGTGTGCGTGAAGAAATATGTCTGGCATTTGGCAAGCTGACTCTCTTTCTCAGCTCCAGCCCTGAAGCCAGAGGTGCTCAGGGAAACCCCTGTGCCCACAGATCAGGTACCTGAGAGCAGGAGTGCAGGGAGGACCTAGGTAGGCTGTCTGAGTTTTGGTCTTCCCACCATACAGCAGCTCCATCTGTCTTAGGAACCTCTGGTCCTCGCATGCTGCAGCCAGATGTTAAGGGGCACAGTTCAGAATCTGCTTTACATATATATACACCATCACACTGTAAACAAAAAGGTACTTAGTTGGTAAGTCTGAACTGGATGAACCATGCTAAGGCCTAGATTTTGCTGGAGATTTTTTATCATTAAGTCTACACAAACATGGACAGGCAGAGGAAAATGAGTCAACCATGCAGTTACTGCTAGACTATGATATTTACAAAATGCACTTCTATTTGGTCATTGTTTGAGTCATTCTCTGAATTCACAAACAAAACCATTCTTCAGAGCAGTGATGAAACAAAACTGTCAAACCAACTGCAGCTTTCCTAAGGGATCTGCCACAATGTGTCATCTCAACAGATAGACTATTTATTGTGCAGTGTTTCTGTTCATAAAGAAAGGTGCTAGCAAACATGAAGGAAAGAAAAATGTGAAACCAATTTTTGGATGGAGAGCAGAAAATGTGGTGGGAGTACCCCTCGGTACTCCTCTTCAGCTTTCAGGATGGAGACAGAGCATTGTCTTTGGGAAGGTTACAGCAAGGTCTTTACCAAAAGTGCAGTAGTTTGAGCAAAATAAAGTTTTTTTCTGATTTTGCATCTTTCTTCTTTTTCTAAGCACAAACTCAGTGTCTGCCTCCCTCTATATACAGTCATCACCCCATCTAGCAGCTACTAATAACAGGAGAAAAAATATCCCAGTATCTTCTGTCTCCTCCCATCCCCACCAAGCATACACAAATGTTGAGCAAAAGAGACTTTATTTCTGACATTTTTGAAAAGCCAAAGCAATAATAGATGTAGCTTAAATGTTCTTTTCTGGGTCTTTTTTAGCTGTTGCCATTTAGACTTACTGCCAGCCTGCAAGGACATTGTCTCTAAGTGATTATTTTTTATTGCCAATGTCAATGAAATAGAATAGAGAGGAAAGAAGATGCTGTAGCAGTTAAGAAATCTGCAGAGAATAATTTTCGCTGCTGGTGGCTTTTCTTGTCTTTTAATATGACTTTATTCAGGTGGCACCTTCCAGGGAACAAAAGTCTTTTGGAAAGGGAATGATCTGGAAATGTAATCATAATATTATAGCAAGGTGACCTCCAAAGGTCCATGCCAGGGTGTCAGTGTGAGGAAACTTGATCTTCTGGAATAGCAGCAAATAGCTTCCCAGCACTGTAGAGCACCATTCATAGTTTCACCTTGTGATTCCAATATTGTTGCAGCCAATTAAGGCACAGGATACTTCCCAGGGGACTCAGCAGTTGGCACAGGGGGTCCCACCCTTGACCTTAATGGCCTCTGAATCAAATGTACAGAACTTTATTAATGTTGGAAAATTATTATTTCAGTCACAGATTTGTAAACTGATGTCAAACTGGGAAAGCTTATTCAAACCTCATCCATCCCTATCTAGACTAAAGGATACTCATAATAATAACAATCTACATTTGACATCATAAAATCACCTTCACAAGGAAAATCTAAGTCACGGAAAACTAAAAGGCTACCATAAACATAAGAATAATTTTCAGATAGTAACTGATATTCAGTTTGGGTTATTTATCAGTTAGTTAGAGGAGTCTACTGGCAAAAGAACCCCACATATCTTCCTAACTTGTGGGTGGATTTGGCATAAAAATTTTCCAAACCTCAAAGTATTTGTTTGCCATAGTTACTTGAAGGAAAAAACCTGAACTGTAGAGGAGAAAATTAACCTTATCTATCTTGTTCCATAGAAATTAGACAGAAAACCTTACAGTCAAAGACTGACTTTTGGGAATCTGTATCTACTTGCTTCTGATGGGTAGAATTAAAAGTTACCAGTTTCATAAGCTTCTAAGTCCAAGTAAAATGGGGAAATCCACTGACATACCACCACCACAACCTCTTACAAACCATGGTGCCTGCTGTTACCCCTGAAATGCAATG
Source organism: Corapipo altera (assembly GCF_003945725.1). Lineage (NCBI taxonomy): Eukaryota > Metazoa > Chordata > Aves > Passeriformes > Pipridae > Corapipo > Corapipo altera. Next base: position 2,425,508 of record NW_020884879.1, on the reverse strand, counting down.
GTAGAAACACCAAACTGGAAAGCTATCCCAATCCACCGAAGCACTGGGGGCAGGATGAGCAGAACACTTTTCATCCTGATGGAAGTTCAACAAAGTCTCGATAGTGCAAAGACCCTGGCTCACAACTTGGTTCTTAGGTGAAGATTTAATTTCTCAATTGCTGTTCCTTTTATCATTTATACTGCTGCACAATACACTGATGAAGAGGATCTCATTGCATTTCTTCACACAAGAAGGATGCAAAGGCAGGAATCAAAGAAGCCAAACTGGAAAGTTGAATTAATGTTTATCAGTTATCTCATTTTTCTGTCTTGTAATTCATTCCAGAGTATGATACAAAATTTGCTAAGGCAGCCTCCAAAACTAAAATCCCTCATCTGAAATAGCTAAAGGTCTGCTTTTGCCATTAATTTAGCTTTCACTGTAGGTCTCTTCAGCTTTTAACAATGTTCTATGGACTCTTTTAGGCCATCAAAAAGACACTTAAAACAGGTTTCACAGTGAACTGATAGGAGTCCACTGCAATGCAGTCATCTCTGCAGAGCAGTGAAGAGAAGCAACACATGGCATTTTGCTCAGCTGAGTAGCAAAAAGTACTCCTCAAGGGCATCAGGGCAACCTCAGCTCTCAAAGTACTGTAGGACCTCAGTGTGCGCAGAGGGTGAAAAAAATGATAGCAAAGCTGTTACTGGTTTAAGAAAAAAAAAAATTCATCCAACGACAGATCCATGCCATCTAAAAATTTTACAGCAAGTGACACAATAATATATTATCTGTGTAAGAGGGATGAAGATTTAATCTGATCTTGATACAAACTGAGCCCATGTTTCCAGCTAATCAAAATATTTCTCACCTGGTCCTTAGATGTTAATAAAATTTCTGCTGAAAAACACAGTGATTTCTCTGTTTTTCTGATACATTCATCCCAAGGTTCACTTGTCCATCTGTTAAGTACTTACATATGTTTGTTTTAGGGGATCATGTGTATGTGTGTAGGTGATGGGAGAATTTCTACTGGTAGTTTTATTGCTTTTGAAACAGATAAACATATTTTTGTTAAAACTCCAGGCATGATTTATCACAAAGATTGTTTTGTTTACTAATGAGTCCTCATATAATAGCAGGGCTTGATGCTTGATTTTTTTTCAGACATAGCAAGGTCTAATTTAATTGCTGCAAGCATCTAAAACAAAGTTTGTATTAATGGATAAAAATAATAAGATGATGATTTACTACATATTCATGAACTCACAGTCCTGTAAACCAGTTAATAATGCCTTACCAACCCTGATAAAATTGGTCAGAAAAAAAAAAAAGGACAGAAGTTACTCTGGTTTTTGAATATTCTTACAAAGAAATCCAGTTCAAAGGACAACAATCATATAGTAAAACACAAGAGTGATTCCAGGCTGACCTTAGTTTTCCCCACCTAAGTCCCATGAAGGCCTTGGGGACACATGCACAAATAGCTGAGCACACTTGTGAGGAGAGGAAGGGAAGGAGATCTGTCTGTTCAAGCGTAAGGAGAGGTCCTTGCTGCCCAGGAGGCAGCAGGAAAGCTCTTCTCAGTCTCGAAGCAAATAGGATAGTTGCCACTAGAGAGATTGAAACAACTGTGGGAAGACAGTGGAAGGATATGTCTGGCACAGATGATCACATTCTGGTTTTGAAGTTATTCTTCTTGCATGGGAAACTTTGTGCAATTAGAAGGGAAAATTCAGACCCTGTTATATTGAGAACCACTTAGTAGCTACACACTTGTGCCAGCAGATGAGAAACTCATTCCTCCCTGTGTCTTGGGAAGAAGAACTGCCTGAGCAAGTCCTCCAACTGCACAGTCTGGCTTGCCACAGACACAGCTCTAGCTCTGCAGGGAGAGGATTTGATAAACTTTCCCGTGGAAAAAAAATGGGGAGCTTCACAGGAAATCAAGAAAATGATCGTGAGCTTGGGAGTTGAATGGATGCAGCAGGAGTGGCCCTCTCCCCCTGACAAGCAGAGGAAAGGAAGGGAAGGCAGGGAAGCTCTGTGATCCTCTCAACAGAGCAGTGAATCTGAACTAACAAGCAAAGACAAAATTCAATCAAAACACGTGCTGGTGCCTGCATCATTATTGTCCTAAGCTACCTCATGCTTTGCCAAAAACCCTTTGCCCTCATCTCCAGGAGCTTTGTTCACACAGATAGCATATAAATAAAATTCCTGGACAGACAAATATCCACATTGTCCTTGGGTGACTTTTAAAATATGCCTTTTGTGCAAAGAAACTAACATTTTCTAAAGCTTTTTGGACCCATTCCTTCTGCAAACATAGAATACCTACGATGCTTTGTAGTACCGTTAGCTTGGTTAATGTTTTTTCATAAGGAATTCTAGCAGGAACCACCATTACAGAAGGAACTTAATTCTTTGAACTGCTCTAAATAATATAAGTTTCACTTTCATCCCAAGAAATGTTAAGGATGCACAAAAACACACAGGGAATTTTGTGCTAGCACCACTGATTATATTAGTTTCAAAAGAGATATAAAATCTTACCCTGAAGCTCAGAATTATTAGAGTGAACAGCCAGAATCTATTATACTATAGAAATATCACACAGAGAGCATTCATGAAAGAATTCACCAGACAACTTGCTATAGTAGGAAATTGTTCATTTTGTACACATTGTCTCATTACTTACTTTAGTCCTTATTAATGATGAAGTCATAATATGTGGGTAAATTAAAAGTCTTTCTGCTGTAACAGAGAAAAATATTCCAAAATTCATCTGCTGGGTCTTAGTTACACTGCAGTTTTACAGCAGATTTAAGCTGATTCAGGTGCAGGTTCCCTGTGTAAAGGTTGGCTCCTTCCTTCATACCAGCATTAGCCCCACACAGCCATGACATGAGCCAGCTTGAGAAACTGGTCTGGCTGAAAATCAGTTTTCACCCCTGGCCTCCTTTTACTGGATTAACTTGGAGTCAGTTTGTTCCATCACGCATCTCCTGTCAGCTCAGAGGAGGCCACAGGAACATGCAGCCAGGAAGGAGACTTCTACTAGGACACCACAGATTGACAGTACCTTGACATCAAGAGATCATGGAACTCAACACAAGCTTTTCAAGCTTGAGGAAATCAACAAAAGGGGTTACTCATAACCAGAGTAACTTTGAGAGCATCCTGTGGTGTCAGCACTCACATCCACTGCTCTCATTACGACGTGTCACCACTCTGAAGAGGTTGGACCAGACCTTTCTAAGGGACCAAAGTGCACTCCAGCAATTCTTAGGTCTCACCGTTTCCAAGCGCTAAGTGTGCTGTGTGTCCTCTTTAGTACCCTTAAAACCTCTTCATCCAGCCAGGTCTATTGCTTCCTTGCACAATGCTGTTAATGTTATTTTTTAATAAGTTGCATTAAAAATGTTACAGCTAACATGAAAGGCACTTTACCATCACTCTCTCTGGGCAATCATGCCCCGAGGACTCTGTGTCACTCTTGCTCTGTCTGAGCTCCCCGTCACATTTCAAAGGAACATTTTCATTAGTTCCTGGGTGACTCAGGAATCTAATTCGTGTTTTAAAAGCAACTTGGGAACTAAAATTTCAGCAAAAATCCCAGGAAATTGACTCTCAGTCACTGACACTTTTGCATGCATTCCCATATGGTTTTGTTCTTAATTTGCCTAGAATATAATAGAAGCAAATTAGGCACTAAGGAATTGTGCCTTGATAGAGATGCTTGTATTCTTATGCAGACTATGTAAAAACAAAACAGGCTTCAAGTTTTGTATTCCTCAAGGAAAAATAAATCCATGAGACTTGATCTGAGAAACCCATTGTCTTTTCCCAAGTTCTAGGATCCGAGAGCACTTGCTAGGTACTAGTGCATGCCTTGGCTTCACTTCTGGACAAGATATACACAGGCAGTTTCCATCTTTTCATTTAAAGGGTAAGGAAAGTCGGACACCCAAACTGAAAGGCAGCCCCAAAACACTCCAGTCTTTCCTTCAGGCAAGGCATGTTACAACTAACATCCCCTTTAGAAGCAGAGATACAGCTTTGGCAAATGCAGGACAAAATCTGTTTTACAATTATTAGGCCAATTGTATCTTTATCGTCTTTACAATTTACCTTAGTTGAATCTAAGAGCAAACCTTCCCATTGTCAGCTATGTTTTGAAAATACTTTTAATGTTTTTCAACTTGCTCTGTTTTTTGTTAATTCTACCATCTTTGTATACTGTTGTTCAAAAATTTAGTATCTAAAGAAAAATACACAACTCCCCCATCTGAACCTGAAGTGTTCCCTCTCTCTACTCTATTTAATGCACAGTGGCTAAAAATTAAAAAATAATTTTTCCTTTTTTCTTTTTTTTTTGGCAATTAGTATCAAGGGTTCCAAAGGCTACTGAAGGCAGTGGATTTTTTTTTGCACCAACTTTGACGGGTTCAGATCAGCCTCAGAGCACTTAAATTCATGTCGTATTTTCAATTCTCTCCTGCTCAGGCTGCTTCTCATGTGGAGATGAGCTGAAATAGAAGTAAGCCCATTAACCATTCTTCTTCCAGACCTCCTCAATACAGTCAGAATTTTGTCATGATTTTAAATACCACATTTATGGCCCTGATCTACTTTTTTATTATTACTTAACCTTTTGGATGTGCCTGAGTTCACACAGTCAGGGACCTACTCTTCAAAGATAAACAAATTGTTGGAGAACTAAGCAATACAGGAAATTCACGTGCTTCGCTACTGAATTAAAGGGTGGTAGGCCGAAAAAGTCATTAGCTTTAGTGACCACAGTGGGTTTTATATAGAAGAAAGGTTTCATTCCCTAAATTGGCTCACATGTTATTGCTAATGAATGTCTAACAAAGATTCTTCTCTATAAAATGTGATCATTTTACACAGGAGATTTATCAGTCGAGTTCTTGGAGAGATTGAGGCATTGGAGTCTTTTAAAAGTCCATTTTTTAAGTCTCTACTCCACATTCTGCTTTTATGACCTAAAAAGCAAAGGGACTCCACATGCTGTAGGGTTCAATTGAAATTATTGTTGGAAGGTAGGAATACAACAGTAGGACTGTATTCATCACAAGAGTTACACTTTTTGTTGCTAAAGCTCAAGAAAAGTCCATAAGGATCAGAGTTGCAAGCCAGCTCTTTCATTTGCTTGTTCTTTGTGCCGCACTTTGTCTCTCCCTCTCTGGCGGTAGAGGGTCACTTGGTGCAGGCAGCGCTCATGCACGCTCGCCCTGCTAAAAGTTTTCTGGCAATTTGTTCAAAGGTTTCCATGTCTTGTTAAAATACTAACGCTTATACAGCCAGGCTGTTGTTCGTAAGCAGGAGCTCAGAGGGCCACGAGGTGCACGCTGGGGCATCCATGGGAAGGGGGAATGCGCATCATCCGCTTTTGGAATTTAGGGTGGGTGCAGTTCCGAGCTCTTGTGGTCAGGGCTGTCAGCTCCCTCTGTGTTCAGCAGGGAGAGCTGGGCATCACCGAAGGGCAAGGCACAGCATCTACATCAAATACTATTTCTTTAGCACAAAGTATAGGAAATCTTTTCCTTAAATGAAGACCAAATAAGCCTTTCAAAATCCCCTTGGCAGGCCACATGACTACAAGGCTTAGCATTATCCAACAATAATAAACACAAGCACAGAGAAGAAAAACCATGTGGCCACAAGCCATATGAAATGCAGCAGTAGGCCATATCAGACCTCCTGCTGTATGCTCTGTACTGAGGCAGGAGAGGTATAAATACCTTAGTCTTCATGCAGCATATCACAGCACTCTGGCAAAGCAGTCTTGGGTATTAACAAAAGGGCTGTGCTACCATTGATAATAGCAGCAGAGTGAGAAAAGAGGAAAAGGAGTAGACAAAAGAAATCATACTTCGATGCCAAATATTTGTAGCTGTGCTCACTCAGGACTAGCAGCTCTGTACCTTCAAAGCTACCCTGGGGAAGGCAGTAGTTTGCTGTAGTTATTAGGCAAAAGGCACTGGGCACAGGTTTTCTCTTCCATGGGACACTGAGATTTAAGTCTAAGCACATGCGCAGCCGTTAGCAGCAATCCCATCAACCAACACACAAGTCTTAACACAGACAGTCATCATGCAATTGTGTGGAAGTGAAGGGAGCACTGCCAGGACTGGTCAGGCAATCTGCATAGAGATCAAATTAACATGGGCCCAGTGCAGCCCCAGTTATGTGAAATCACATGATGATGTGACTGTGGGTGTCTTCCAGCTCTGCTCTACTGTATACAAGCTGTAGCTGAGGGAGCACCAGCTCCCTCAGTACACCCTGACATACAGCTGAGCTCCTCCACGTGTCACTTGCTCCACGAGCCAGGTAAGGTACCAATCACCCGCAGAGTGCCCAGCTGCATTCAGCACACACAAGGAGACTGGGAGGGGACACAACCCTACCTACAAACATGAAGCCCTAGGAGCTGTCCAGAGAAGCATATGTAAGGTGGCATGCATGAGACCTTTTAGATGGGCATAATTCATAACACCTTTAGCTGTGTCACCACTACCAACTGAAAGTGCTTAGGACTGCTCTGTGCATGCTCTGTGGCATGGAGGTACACAAGCATAAGCCAACCTGTGTCCATTTCCACACTCCAGAGCAACACAGCCGTATGCAGACCAATTCTGAGGAACTGCCTTTATGCTGTGCTGACTCCTAAACTGTGCCCAGCTACCGTCTGGGCACCTGACACAGACCAAAACTGTGCCAGAACTTTCTAATTCAGCAGGATCGACAATAAGAGACCTGGGAAGAAAGGTAATGTGGCGTGCAGACCTCCTCTCCATTCTTGCATTTCCTGAATTTTTTTCCTCAGTAATAGTACCTTCAACACTTTTTGTTTGTTTTGACAGACACTACAACCAACCATCTGTTCATTAAACAACAACATTTGATTAAAAACAAAAAAGTCAGTATGATAAGCAGTCTTCACAAAAATGACAGTCCTTTCTGCCTCTTAATCTGCTGTTATTTGCCTTGTAAGTGTTGTTGGATACCATTAACGAGTCTTTGGATTACAAGAAGAGAGGCTAATAGCAGAAGGCCATTTAGTTTCAGAGACTTCTTCCAGCCTATATCCATTAAACCGCTAAGACGGGAGAGAAAAGGGGTTGTTGCTCTTGAATCCATTCTAAACACTTTTCCTTTTGAAACTTACTTTGTAATCATTACCTTGGCTCTGGCCCTCTCATTTAACCTCATCTGCCTGCCTTCAAATTCACGGAACAGATTTGTACTGACTTGGACTCCATGCAATTGGCCGTTGTAATATTCTTGGATTTTTTTTTTTATAACAACATTTGATACCATTAATCATATTGCCATATGTAATAAATTGGCTGCCTGTGGTACATTGCCTCAAACTGTCACATGGTTCCAATCACAGTGCTGCCAACTGAAAGTGGTTGTTGTTGGAAACTCTGACTCTTCCTCTCCGGCGTGCCGATCGCAAGGTCCGCGGGGCTCTGTCCTGTTTGTACTGTACATTAATGACCTGCCGGCTGCCTCACGGCACAAAGGCCAGGAGTTACAAGTATGCACATGTTTGTAAGTGCTGTTGTACATAAGCAATAATCTGTTTGATATCAAAGTCACATCATTACTAAGTCAGCTTTTTGACAGCATTTGTGAGGTTTGAAGGCTAATTCAGTACATCTCTAATTTGCAGCTTAAATATCTGCCAGAGTGAAAGGTGAAGAAGTGGGGGGGGGGGGGAAGGGGGAGAAGTATTAAATTTAGCTGTGTAAAATAATACAGAGAACAAGAACACTGCTCCTGTGATTCGGCTTTTGTGACTGTCAGGGCTCTTGTCAAGTCACAGCTGGAATGCTGTGGATTTATAAGAACAATAGAGTTACTGGGGGGAGGAGGTAGGGAGAAAAGAATAAAATGCTATTTGTAGCACTTCAGCTAACACTTTGACACAGGTTATTTGGATCTTTCTAAGTAGGCATGGATAGAATGGTTTAAATAGGAAAAAAAAAAAAAACAAACAAAAAAACCCCCACCAAAACACCACAACTCCTGATCCTTTACTGAAGTTTGTCTTGATTTTTTTCTCAGAGCAGTGAAAAAGGTCTACTGACTTTAGAGCCAGGCTCAGAAAAACAGCAGTGGTTTTGAATATTGTGAAGCATCTTTCTATATGGTATCTGGATGTAGGGAAGGGCACTATTGTAATGAAATAATTAATCATAAAATGGTTGGGGTTGGAAGAGACCTTAAAGATTATTTAGTTCCAACCCCCATGCTCAGGGACACCTTCCACTAGACCAGTCTGCTCAGAGTCCCATTTAACCTGACCTTGAATGCTTCCAGGGATGAGGCATCCACAACTTCTCTGGGCAACCTGTTTCACTGCCTCGCCACCATCACTGTAAAGAATTTCTTCCTAATACCTAATCTAAACCTACTCTCTTTTAGTTTAAAACCACTCCACCCTGTACTGTCACTTGCCCTTATAAAAAGTGCCTCTCCATCACTCTTGTAGACCCCCTTTAGGTACTGGAAGGCTGCTCTAAGATTTCCCCACAGCCTTCTCTTTTCCATGATGAACAACCCCAACTCTCTCAGCTTGTCTTCACAGAAGATTTGCTCCAGCCTTCTGATCATCTTCATGGCCTCCTCTGGACTCACTCCAACAGGTCACGATCATTTATATTAGACCCCTAGCCACGGATCAGGGCCCCCCTGTATTAATTACAGTGGAAAGGCAGAACAAAGACAGCTTCCACATTCGGGAGATCTTATTCTGGTCTCCAAGCTCACAGATGTTGTCGTCCTCTCTCAAGCCTTCTTATTCCTGCTGGTTCTTAGCTGAAGAAAAGACAGACACCTCTACAGATGTAGGCAAGGGATAAAAGAGCACCACGGGGCCAACTGTTCTTACTGAACTTTGATCAGACCAAGAAAGGAGGCTGGTAAACCCAAATGGAAAAAAGAAAAGAAAAATATTTGGCTCTCCAAATATTTTAGCAAACAGTCCTCTGGCATCCAGATACTTGAATCCTCTTGGCTGGACCACGGAAGGGTGCCAGCAGTAGTGATGATGCAGTGATGTAAAAGTTAGCATGTACAGTTAGCCAGAGCATACACATAGGATCCCAATCCATTAATATTCCAAGGGCTAGCCAGCTCTGTGCTACTTTGTTTTATCTATAAATCTATCTAGGATGAATAACGAGAAAAGTCAATCTTGCCATTTTATTACTGTGCCCATGTAATGAGTTCACAAGACATTATAACCTCCAGACTGGAAGAAAATGATGATTTAAAGCTTAGCAATGTGAGAAACAGTAGGTTCATGAAGGCTGCTATTCCAGCACTGGATTTTGGTCCTGGAGTCCTTAACTTCACTCATACATACAAACAGGCACATAACTGTGAGGCAAATGCAAAAGGAGCACAGGAATTTAAAAATTCTCAAAGAAAAAAATGTATTATCTCCTCTGATCCATTTTTTTCGAGATAGCTTTTTTTATTTTCCACATTGTTCCTCAGATTTGCTTGATCTACTTTTCTTAGAAGATAGCTTTCGTTATTGTCTCACAAGCTTTTCTTTCCTAGGAAGTTACTCTCAGAGGATTTTTCCTCAGAGGTCTTGATCTTTCAGACCTTTACACCTGTGTTTAACTCAACACATGATAAAAATCCCAGTTGTAAGATCGTTTGTGAAAAAGAGACAAGCATGCACAAAAATGCTTACACGATCTCAGATTCACAAGGAAAAACTTCATAGTTGTCAAGTTGAAAATGCACAATACTGAATCACACTGTCAAAAAGCTGACACCTCTACAATGCTTGGTATCTCTACTACCTACTGGTGACATTTATGGAGGGTTTTGTTTTATTAAAAAGAAAAAGTTTCACAAGCCTGAAAACAAAAGCTCTCGAAAGACCGCATGAAGCATTGCCATGCTGACTTTCGTGAATACGTCACTTTTTGAAATGCATATAATCGAGAGCATAATTTTAGACGTTTCTGTAGACGCCTTCCAGTATTTCAGCTATAACAAGATAATAGTTTTAATTCTGCCTCATATCCTCTAGTAGTTTCACAGAGCAAGTTCGTCAGGCGAATTGACCCATGCATACTTATAATACTGTTTTGGTGTAAAACAGACCAAATACAAGACACTATTATCTTCAGCTGTGAAAAAGCTTCTATTTTTTGGTCTAGACTCATAGGCCTTAAGGGACTTGAGTGCAGAAGCTCCAAATACCTCTGGAAACCCCCAACTACCAAAACACACACACACACACACACACACATCGGGAGAGAATAAACAACTACTATGCCAGGTAATTCAAATGGTTTTTTTGCCAAATGCATTACTACTGCTACACCAGGTAGTCCCAAATATTTGCCAAATGCCTTACTAACTCACTGTAGTTCAACAAAGTTTCAAAAGCAAACAAACAAAAACCCAAACCAACAAACCACGTGGGGGGGGGGGGGGGGGTAAAACAACAACGAAAACCCAAACATACAACTTGAAATTTTATGTGAATGCCTTAGAAAGCTGAGCAGTCGTAACTCAGAGGAAAGTGACTTAATTTGGGGCTCAAAGTAAGACGGGGGGGGAAGGGTAATTTACATTCACCTTTCCCAGGAACAAATACAATTAACATTTCCCGTTTAGTATTTTGATGGGAGGGTGGGGAAAAAACACTAAACCAAAAACCGCAACAAAACAAACAATAACAAAACCCCTCTAATTTGCAGACTCCCCAAATTACTCTGATTAAAGCAATAGCCCATTCTTGAGCACTTGCTTAAATTAAAGCAGAAGCTATCTGATTCACTTCAGTGTAACTCTACACACATGCGAAGTTTACCTCATACATACAACCTCTGCTGTGAAAGGAGACTAACTCAACAAGGATAGGCATATGCTTAATTTTAATCTTATAGGCAGGTTTTGCCAAATGCCAAAGGTTAGGTGTATCATTTATTGGTACATTGGATAAGAATGCAAGTGTCTACAGAACCTCCATGACATTGACTTTTTCCCATTGACTGAGGGCAGACCTCATAGCAGTCCACAGCTTTTCTCTCTGGTGACCACTGACAGGACTGGAGGCAATAGTCTGAAGCTGTGTCAGGGCAGATTTAAGTTAGATATTAGGGAAAGGTTCTTCACCCAGAGGGTGGTTGGGCACTGGAACAGACTCCCAAGGGATGTTGTCACAGCACCAAGACTGTCACAATTTAAGAAGTGTCTGGACAGTGCTCTCAGGTTCATGGTGTGATTCGTGAGGCTGTCCTGCCAGGAGCTGGCCTTTGATGATCCTCACGGATCAGGTTCCTGAAGTAGAGCTGTTTTCCAGTAACCGTGCATAGCAGTTTTACTGTTAGGCTAAGGTATGTATTTCTAAAGCCTAGTCATTAACTAAATAGAAAAAAACTTTATACACCAAAATTGCTCACCTAAGAAACTCAGATCATGATTTCCGGCTACACACTATCGCAAAAGAAGAACTGAAAAATTTTATAAGGTCCCCAGAACACTTTATTTTTTTATTATTTTTTTAAATTTGTATGACATGTTATCCAACACCCTTTAACTGTGGGGGTTTTTAAAAGCAGGTTGTGCTCTTGCTAACTCACATTACCATACATAACTCTTTCTATATGAATAATCAAATATATACAGTAGAATAGAATTTTTAGATTTAGATAAAGGGAAAAAAACCCACAAAAAATACTAAATCCTGTAGGCCTCTACAAAGTAAATTAAAGCACTTAGTGAAAGGAAATACTGGCATATACAAGGGCTTTGAATTTCAAATATCCCTCAAGAAGTTATTAAACAGAGACCCTACTGCTGAGAAAGAGACAAAATACAGCCATATTTTCTTAGTATATCTCTTACAAGTGCAAAAGAAATAGTCATTACATTAGCTTAGTCTCAAAGTAATTTTTCCATTTTTAATGCCTTATGATTATTACAGGTTTTTTAAAGAAGGCAGCAACTGATATGAACAAGCTATTTGCATTCCAGCTATTTGCCTTTCTAGGTGTCTGACAATCTAAGAGCAATATACTAGGCTTTACCCTATTTGAACCTTCATGGCTTTGCAGTAGGCTTCAGCCAGTATTGCGATAAACTGAACGCATGAAGACAGGCATTTGCATTGCCACAGATTTGGCTCTCAAATTTGAAGCAGATGTGCCAAAGCTCAGAGCCGTCTAAAATATTCTTCTACTTGCCGGTCAAAATTCTCTGCAGAATAAATCTTCCGTCTGCTTAAGGGAACCGGTGAATACTCCTCCGCAAAACTCCTGCGACCATCATCACTTTCAACATCTGCCTGAGAGCTGGCTTTTCCAGTGTCCCCAGTGCTGCCATCATTTACTTCATCCATTGAAAATAATTCCTCTCTTATCAGGGAGGTCAAGCTATCTTCCTTACCTAGGAGATGATGTTGCAACAGATGCCTCCTAGAAGGAGGACAGGCTGTTAAGCAACTACAGTCTCTGACCCAACATCGAGCAGGTTCTTGGTGCCTCCAGTAGCTGGCAGACCTAGCCAGCATTTCCAGAATATTTCCATTGTCTGGCAGTGCAGGAATCCAAGAAAGCCCCAAAGAACCTCTATCACTGCAACGCACACTGATAGATGGAGCACGACTGCTAAATCTGTAGACTGCAGAAGAAAGCAACAAAACCAGATCAAGCAGAACAAGTAAATTAAAGGTCAAAATCCAAGAAAGAGCTTTTGTCCTACTGTCTGTAACAGCACCTAATCACCAAATACTTTATAGGTCTCTAATACCATTTCCCCCCAGCCTCACCATAAACCTTTGAGGATGTAAATCGGTTATCACAGGACTAATATCATTTGTCCAAGGTCAGAATTAAGAATTAACTGCACTCCATTTTGTTGTCCTCTACTGTTGTAGAGGACCACCTCCTGTCTTCCTAGGAAGAGCAGAGAAATCTCATACTCTGGGAAACTAAGCCTGGAACTAAACTCAGGGACCATAATCATAATGCTCTTAGGACTTCAGTGTTCTACCAACTCCATCCAAAGCACTGCAAATCCATCTAGCATGCTTTAACTGGGTCTGAAAAGAAACTAGAGCCCTAAAGAAAAAAAAAATTGAAGGAAGGTAAAAGCTTAACTACAAAACTTTCATGAGCTTCAATTCTTTATTTTGCTTTCTATTCAAGAGCTCAACTCACTTGATTTACTCCTGACTCTTTTTATCCCCTCCACCCCTACAATATACCAATTCTTGGTTTCTATTTCTCTGTGGCTTATTCTACCTTCTCAGAATTACTCTTTTTCCCTAGTTCTGACCTTGAAATACTCCTAGACCATCTTCATCGAATGCCCATCTGTGCTCTTTGAAAAGAGTCTGTGTTATACAGTGAAGCCTGCTCCAGGGCTCCCACCACTCTGGACAGCAAGCTAGGAGGGGTGGTTGGAGTCTTCCGTGAGTTGGCCAAGAAGGCTGCTACCTTGTGAGAGTAGGTCTGTGCTTATAAAAACACCTCTGCACTTTGGAAGGAGGCTTCCTGCACATGTAAACTGGCTATAGGGCCTGGAAACTAGCTGCCTACCTGTTATAACAAAGACATCTGGCAGAATCTGTGCTTTGCAGTTCTGCTGCAGAGAAGCCTTTAGGTTCCTCAGGACAAGAACTATCAGATCAGTAGAAAACCACTATGCTGCTTCTTCCTTAACTCCAAGTCACACTGGGTAGGTGCAAACCCAGTAGATCCTACAGGCTGTTTGTGTTTGATGAGCTGCAGAGCTGATCTGCACAGTGGGAGGTCCCAGAAGCTGGGAAGTAACCCCACTCAACCCATAGGGAATCAGCTTTAACTCCAAGCACTGTACAAAGATGCCTTAAGTTACAAAGAGAGACTTATTTCACAGAAAGAAGGAATTCTAGAGCAAGTACTTTAAGATTACATTATTTTGTTTACTTTGTAAGTAGATAGGAGGCTTTAGGCCTTGGAGAAAAGAGCCAGAGCAAGGACACAAGACAATATTTGTGCAAGTCAGAGAATGGCAGCTGTGGAAATGAAGTAACAGGACAGCCATAGGGATGTCACCTAGAGCTCTTTTACATTAGAGCCCTTATTTCAAGGCAATTGCATATGTGCACATGGACAAAACAAACAAGGAATTCAGGTTCAATAGCACCCATCTACAACTGAAATCAAGTAACAGCCCCCTCCTCACCCAATACCTCTACCCCCATCTCATTGATTCACCTTGAAAGACCCTAGATTCATCTCCTCTTTGCCGTTCAGCAGTTTGCTGTCTGCACCTTCTTCTCTGAGATCTAGCCTGGTGTGTTCTAGCACGCTGCTGGGTTTGGCTGTCTGCTGCAACATCCTCTTCCCCAGAGGAACAAATGGCTCTTGGGCTGTTCTGAGGAATCATTTTAATAGGGTCCACCTAAAGCTAAGAGTAAAGGTCAGTGAACAGGGGACCAGTTGGAGTTACCAGTCTCAAAGAAAAATGGGAAAGAGGTTCCAAGAGCCATAAAAACTTAGATTTACCTCATACATTACAAAGAAAAAAAGGAAGCCTCAGTGCTAAATCAACACCAAATTACCTTCCCTGGCATGACAATAACTTACCTTACAGTTTAGCACTTTTGTGAAAGGTCCTTCTTTCCTTATCCCTAGGCAGGAACACAGGGAGGTGGAGAGCACTAGGCCTATAAGTAACAAACCACTGGAGGAGGAGCTAACACAGGATCTTCTCATTTGTAATCAACAAAGCCTTTCCAGGCTCACTGAAATTAGAAGAGAGCCCACAAAAGCTGTTTGGGTCTTAAAGGAGTACAGTGTGACAAAATTTCCTTGGTCCTTAAGAGGCAAAAGAGAAGGAATGGTGAAGTACTCTGAATCTCTCCCTTGGCTGAGATATGCCCAGCACAGGGACAAGAGAAGGGCAAAATAAATACTTTTCGCTTCTTTGTAATATATAAACATATTTTATCATATTAAGATTTATCATTAAGATTTTCTGTTTATCTGCTGCAGTAACTGGAGTAGGTACTTCTTCCTCTCTTCCTAGTAGCACTGCTTCCAAGTTCTTGTGAATATACTGTTTTCCCTCTGGACTACCTGACCCTTGTACAGGCCTCCTTATTTCCAACTAGCTCATAGGTTCTCGCTAGCTTAAGTGTTTCTTAAGCTTCTTCTAGCACTTTGTGAATTTCTCTGAGACCTTTTCACAACTCTTTGAGGATCACAACACATAACCAAAAAAACCCTTAGGCCTACAGTGGAGGCAAATGACATTTTTGCACTGCCTTCCATGTCCTAGGTGCTGTCCAAAGAGAAAAGGTAGCTCTGAAACAAAGGACTAAACCAAGGAAAGAGTCATCTGACTTTTAAACAAATGTCACTTGGTGTTCAAAAGCACATGTCTACGCATGGCAGCCTGTCTGTCTGCAGACCTACAGACTAAGAGATAGCCCAAAGTGTATGCATGTGGGTACATTTTCTAGAAGTACTGAAAACTCAGTGAACTTCTTGTGGGTGTGAACTGTTTTGATATTTGTCACCTTAAAACCAAACAATGCTAATCCCTGGGTTAGAAATGCAACTGCACTGGTAAATCTTATGTTTTCTCCTTGTCATATTTCAGAAGTAGCTAATTAAATGCAGACTTACTAAATGACTAGCACCAGACCACGGAAAGCACACTTAGTTTCTGGGCTCTGCTGTGTACGTGTTCAGCAATAAAATGCTTCTTTCGCTCCTGATCTGTCAAAGGCAAGGGCATCATATCATGAGTTAGTGCTGAGGGAGGTGGGGGTGGGTAAGGAATGGTGGCCCAGAAGTTGAGGTGGACGAAGGGTTGATGATCCAGCTCATATGACCTAATAGACTGTGTCACTGCCTTTGGGAAATACAAGCCTCCTGACACATGCCCTTGGCTGGAAGGTCAGAATACAAAAGGCCAAACTCAGAAAATGAAGCCTTCCAGACAAAAAAAATAATCCAACCATGGACTGGAGAAAGCTTTATTTCTCCCCCAACTTTTTTTTTTTTTTGCCCAAATTTTCAGACTTAATGTGTTGCTGTAGTGCACTTCGCATCTGATTAAATTAGTCACATTGCATTATGCAATATCAAATGTGACATGTTGCAATGGAATGTGAACAGCATATGAAGATGTACTGGCATCACAGAGCTGCTACCTGCTTCTGACACATCGGTCTGTTAGCAGCAGGTAAGAGAGGCATGCAAGGTCCAAATCCTTCCTTGTTATTAAGTCCTGCTTTTGCAGCTGGGCAGTAGTTTCTTGTATGGTTACTTAAACGTATCAAATTGATAATTAGTTACTCCAAGAAACCCTTAAGTAACCCACACCTGCTTGTGATAATACAGAAGAAAGTATCTAATCAGGAGTCAGCCCATCCCTTACAAGCATGCCAAATATATTAACTAAAAGACGACTAGCAAGATACGGAACATACAGATAATTGCAACCTACAGAAGAGACATCACGTTATTATTTGTGTACATATGATGCATTTTTGGGGCTGCAGGAATGCCACCATCAGGAAACTCTAAAATGTAGCTCACTGACTAAGCATCTTCTGTTAGGCTTATATCAGTGCGACTCTTATGGGGATCGGAAAGGAATTAAAACTCCTACACCCATGAAAAGCACAGAGAAAGCTTTAATATGATATTTGGCCTTTCTTATGGAAAATGCCCATGCAAAGCTCTCCCTACTTGGACAAGGCTCCTGTGACCAAATGAGTTTAACTAGATGGGCACTTCCACAACCAGAGACCATGAGATACTACATGAAGGTGAAGGAGGTTGGCATAGCTGGGAGGCTTAAGTAACTCAGTCTCAGTGAGTCTGGTTGCAATGCACATGATCATTACCTTGTGTTCCCTGAGGAAGTTGTGTCCCTTTTTGTGATTGTTCCACAGCATTCATCTTTCTTGTCCTGGGAAGAGAATAACCAGGTTTTGACAACTTTTGTGGTGCATCTTTAATGTGGAAGTCCTATTGCCTAGGGTATCTGGGCACTATATTGTCAGATAAATCCACAGTTACAATATAGCTGTGAGAAGAATAGTGTGCAGGCTATAATAATGAAAGTTGTGTTCAGTCTCTTAACCACAATTTACTTTATGCTGTCTGATTTTCAGACACTGTCATAGCTAAAAGTGTTCAATCCAAACATGAATGCAAATTGATGTTCTGAATTTTTGGATGGCATTGTCCAGGATTCTTCTTCTCTCACTTTCCAGTGTTAACTGAGGGCAGGTATCCCCAATAAGCATATGTGTGTGTGTGAAGTCATGGCGTTTAATGGAATAACTGTTTGACAAATTAAAATTTGAATTTGGCTCAAGACCATGGCTGTATACTCAAGAAGAAGCTAATATATCAGAGTGCCTGAAACCACAGACCTTACCTGGGAAAAACCACAATGTAGGGGTTCACCAAGAAGTTGAAGCTGAGCTCACTAAACTCTTCTAGGACTTATAGGAAAAGCTGTAGCTGACATAGAATACGTTTCTCTTTACTTTTCCCATTTCCTGTAATTGGCTAGTTTTGAATATGTTCCAATGTGTGGTTCACAAAGGGAGGACCAGTCCCATTCATAGACTGCCCTGGTTTCCCTTTTCTGTCTTTCTGTGGTTCCTCTTTCTTCTCATTCAAATTCATGCATATTTAGCAGATGAAATGAATAACAAAAAGCAACTGTTTTTTAATTAATGCACATATGTAAAACCAGTGCCTGCATAGCTGACCTTTTCATTTCTCTAGATTTGGCTGGTTATAAAAGAAACTGCCAACACAATTTTCCATTGGCAATAATGTGTTTATGACTGTACTGAACTGTAACACCTTCTATTTTCTGGTGGATGAATATAGTAAGGAAGATGTTGATCGCTAATCTAGCTCTGGATCTGAGGTAACCCAGTGCAGTACTTCTTCAGAAGTTTGAATCAGTTACAGGATAACTAAGTTGTGCTCTCAACACTCTCTGCATTCAGCTGCTTGAGTAGTCCCTGTTCTGAACTTTGAAAATTTGAACGAAATACATCAAGTACAGCAAATATATAAATTTGCACCTGAAGCATGTTTGATGAAGAGCAAAGGGTTGATATTTGAAGGAGGCTGATGAGGATACATTCCCAAAAGAGAATCCTTGGAGGAGGAAGCCGTGCATAGTACAAAAGACACCTCAACCTGGGGAGCATATCTCAGGTTGATACTGAGTTAGAAACACTATTGCCTTCCTCCTAGGCCATGGAAGATCTTACTTACCACATGTCATCATCAAAATGGAGTACCTTCCTACTTATCCTCTTACTGGGTGTACCCATGAGTGGAATAAGTCCTATATAATAACATAGGCAGACCTTTTCTGAGGCTTAGGAGGTAAGATCATACATGGGTGAATGGCCCGGACTTCAGCTGGTCATGACTCCTTATGAATGTGGCATCTGAGCAGCTGCAGTCTGGTTTGGGATTGCTATAATTTATACCACAGATGATGCTGGCTCCCGTCCAGGCCAGGATCTGTGAGGAGCACAGCCTTCGTACTCACTGGCCAGCCCAGTAAAGATAGAGAAATTTGACACTGCACCAGCAGTAAAGCCAGGATTTTAACTGCTGTTCAACCATTTGATTTGTCTAGAGACCTGGTATGCATATCTCAGTGCTGGGAAAAGTAGAGGAAATAAAATTTAATACTGAAGTCACTGGACTGGAAAAGCTGCGATGTTGCGCTCCCTCTTCACCACTTGGTTTAGTCTGATAAGCAAGGAGCATCCGAAGTGCTTCCAGGAACACGTGTGCATATGCAGACAAGATGATCCCAGCGTGGCCATGGCCACAGCCAGAGCCCTGTGTTTCCAGCCACCAACAAACCCTGTGCTGCAGAGGCACACAGTGGTGGGCACGTCGCGGAGCAGGAGCCTCTGCCTTTGCAGGAAGAGTGGGAAATTTAAAAAAACCCTATAAATTAGGACTGCTATTGCTGCTATAAAAAGACAGGGAAACTAATGTTTCATTGCTCCTGAGCTGCATGGAGTGCTGGGCTGAATGGGGAGAAGGAGGAATTGTTATTAAGCCTAGTTAACATGAGACCACAAATTAAGGAATGCAGGTATCTTGGGCTTCCTACAGGCAAGAAATAAGAGGGAGAGTGTGGCTCCTCCAGGAACCATTTGAAGTCCACTGAGATGTGAATGGTTGTCTAGAACCTATCTCTCTGCCCTGGCTCCATGGAGCCCTCACGGGCACCATGCGGGTGACTCAGTCTTTGCAGTTTGTATGAATCCAGGCCTTTGGTCTCAGACATGCTAACAAGTTACTGTAGGGCAACAAGGGACTATTAGGAAATAAACTCAGTGAATTTATGCTTCAGGAAGGCATCCGGACATCTCCCTGTGTACTGCTAGGGCTTGTCTCTCGTGGAGCTGCCTGCTGGCTGCCAACCACTGGGAGTCCCTTGAAGGACGAGTAAAGGGTAGTACTTGCTGTTTAGGGGCAAGGAAGCAGAGGCAAGGAGAGGTAAGGATGGCACAAGGCCACAGAGTGGGCCAGAGGAAGGTTTAGAATTAATGACTGGGATTGACTATTTGTTTATTCCTCACCCTTAACTGGTAAAGGCTGTTCTGAATCTGTCTTTCAAAACAGAAGCAAGGCAGGCAGGTACTTTGTGAATGAGGAATTACCTTCAGCTCCCTAGAGATGCCATTTGTGAAACGAGCATTCTTAAGAGGCTATTTTTCCTTGGTAGTAGGAAACCAACGTCTATCCTGAGGAGCATCCCGGTGGGCGCCTGAGCTCCCATAGCTGGGTGCTCACCCTGGCTGAGCCCACGGGGTACCTCATGCTCCAGCTCCTACAGGAAAGAAATCTGGGAGTGGGTGAACCAAACTCTAGAAGGGAGCCAAACTCTGGCATAACATTTCAGCATCTTGACACAGCCTCTTTCCAAGGAAAATGAAGGAAAGGATATCCATCTCAGAAGGCTTTCTCTTGGTTTTTGATGGAGCCTCTCTATGCTGCCACTGAAGCCTAGCAGCCCCTCACCTGTTATTTTACACTTCATGGCCCTGAAGCACATAACAGCTTTGTTAGTAGATAGTCATCCAATTCATCCAATGGACATTTTCCAGTTATTCACAGCTAGGCATCATAGAAGAGTGCAAGCTAATCTGCAAGCTACTGAATTTGCATATAGACTTTATACAGGCTTCAGCATAAGTGAAATGCACTTTCTGTGAACTCTGTAGCTCTTATACAATGTTTTCAATTAATATCTGCTCACTAGATTTAATAGATTTCTCCTATAATGTTTACAAGACTGGATGGACTCTTTCTTTTGACTAATTAACACTTCTTTAAATTCCTTTGACTAAAGCTTTTTGTTGTCTGGTGAATAATACTTTGATTTATCAGGCTTTAGATCCAACTATTTGGGGGGAGGACTCATATATTCATTAAAAAATAGTCTTTAATATTCTATCCTCTCAGAGTAAGACAATGTAACAAGTCTTCCACTATGTCATTTGGTATCTTAAAAGCTGCCATTTTATCTGTGCTTTCTTTTTAATGGTGTCATTTCACTTTATGTGGGGAAACAAGGATAAGTGATTTTATCAAAGAGTTGATAAAAGGAGGACTAAACCTTCACTCCAAGCCTGATTCTGCTTACAAGAAATACACAGAACCATGAAAACTGGTATTGCCTTTAGCCCTGCTTTGTGATGAAAATGATCTTTGCCTGAACCTACAGAAAAAAATAAACAAACAAAAAACCAAACAAAAACCAGAAACAAACAAAAAAAAACCAGGATAAAATCCTGTACCATTTAGCACAGCTTGTGTCATCAGAATTGCTGGAGAACTGGAGACACAATATTCCATACTGAAAAAGTTACTCAGAGCTTTTACAAAAACAATAGATTAGAAGCTGATGCCTTTAAAACAGAGATCTACATCTCCATAGTTAGAGGAAAACTGTCTAGTTTTCCTCACAAGGAGCCTCCAGTATTAACCACACCTTTGATTTTCTTGAAGTGAACTTGTGTGTCCTTCTTGGAATGCCTGCTTCTGGACTCATGTCATCAGCCATGGGCATCTGACTCTTTTTAATTCCTCACTTCAGCACCTCTGTGCTATGATAAAAGATTATCCAGAAGAATAGTCAATCAAAGTAGATAGCACAGAACTTAGTAAGAGGAGACCTTTCCTTTAAGGAGCAATAAAAACTTCATTTAAAAAACCACACAACTGGTATCTGATTTAGCAGCCTTTGAACTCAGCAGCCTGAGTGTGGAAGTTCAGGGTATACGGCTATTTGTTCAGGTGGACACCACTGACACTTGGGGGTCATATTTTTCAGATTTTCTTTGCTATCATAACACTAAGAGATTTCTTTTTAAAACAAGATAAAATGAAGCTGTCTCTTCTAATCTTTGGAGGACTTTTGAGTTTAAATCATGCAACATGGTAGTCTCAGAATCTTCAAGAACAGATTTGAGTATCAATATTCACTAGTGAGTATATCCTGACTAGGTAAATTGAAACAGATTCTGAAAAAAAATCTGATTTATAATGCTCTAAATATTACTCACAATGCATTAAGTATTAGCATGCTTACACATAAAGGTAAAAAAGCAACAACAACACACATTAGCTAACACTTTTTCATTGTTTTATTTCTATAGTGAAATTTACCTTCCCACATGGAAAAATAAAGCAAATAGTAATATAGCTCCCTAAATATAGCTTTCATAATGACCTTATAATAAGCAAAGCTGGTGGCCTCACATGTTATATGGTTCTATTAAAACAAAAGCGCCTGTTTATTAACTTGCCATACCTAGACATTTTTACTAAAGTTCTCAATACCAGGTGCCTACCCAAGCTGACTGGTTTTAAAAATCTGTCTTGGCCAAATTTTTTCAACTATTTTTTAATCTGCCTTAGAAAACCAATGAGGGAATTGTTCTTCCAAATTTAAAATTCTGGTAGTCTTACCTTTGAGGTTTTCAAATGCCTTGTGCTTCAAAACATGGGTCTGATATTTGGCACAGTGTGACCTTTCCAGTAGGAGGTGATTTACCATGCAAACCCTTCAAAAGATGGAGTGCCAGGCTTCTGAAGAGTTAGATTATAGCTGTTTCATGTCTCAAGCTCTGCTCCCCATTAGACATGGTCCAGACAAAGAACTAGGATTTTCTCAAAGTTTTCAAATTCCTGGCATGGATGGGTTGGGGCTGGGTAGAGACTAAATGCAAGCTCCTGAGAGTTCTTTCCTCCTGTGTTCACAGTGGACTCCCAGCAAGGCACCAGCAGCCTGGCTTAGCGACAGTTGTTCTCATGGAACCTTTGTTTTGCTGTCCCATTGGGAATATCAGAGTGTTCAGAGCTGCTGAGGACCCTAATAATGGCAATCCTTTAAATAGATGCTGAGCTTTGAATAATATATGGGTACATATGCACACAGTATATAAAAGGGGCATATGAATTCATAAGCACAAATGCACATGGATTGTTCTGAAAGTTCAGATTCTTGATATCTCAAATTCAGGACCCGAAATTCTTGAATACTTTGAATCCGCATTTCTGTGTGCCTTTGTTTACCATCCATAAAACACAGACAATGGTCCTTCCATATTTTGTGACACTGTTGTGAAAACACTCCTCCTTACTGTGTGAGGCTCACAGTACTACAGTGAGGTGTACCATAAACATGTTCACAAAGAGATGAGGAATTCTGTCTTCTGAGCAGGATTTGAATGTTGTGAGGTACATAAAATACACACAACTACACACTGAATAGCTGAAAGACTACACTGGGTAGTTGTTCACTGTTTCAAGGACTGACTCCTGTGAAGATCCCATGAAAGAAACAGAATTTGATAAACTAACAAAGAATCTTACTTTAACATGATATTGATTCAAGGACAGTCTGAATTTTAATTTTATTTGCATGATACAATCTAAAGCATGATGGATCTCTTTGGCAAGCAAGCACTGTACTGTAGAATTAATTTCGTTTGTGTCTGCTGAAAACAAATCATGATGAACATACTTCTTTTAAAGTGTGCCAGTGTAAAATGACATTTAACATAGAAGATATCTTCAATTAAAAAAAAGTAATGAATCAGAGAAGAAATGAACAAAAGAAACAGTATGCCCAAGGAAGTACTAATTTAGACTAGCAGAGGGCTGAGAAGAGCTATTGAACAATTTCATTATCACATCCTTTTCAAAGAAGGAAGGCTCCTGCTTTCCTATTTCATGATAATTGGATGAAGAAATGTGGGTGGGAGCACAATTCATTGCAGAATTTGATGAATTATTTACTAATTAAGGAGAGAAACAGGATAGTATGAGCTATATTACTTTGATATGAATGTTCCTTTTATTATATTATTTATACACATGCAATTGTTGCTTTTATTAACTAAGAGGTTAATCACTTGAATGGGATGCTTTGCATTCCTTACAATTACATACACCAGCAAATTGGCTAATTTTATGTGAAAAAAAATAACCTAGCAATTTTTCTAGTACTTATCTGTATGGTGCAGTTTAATAACATTTTTGCACTGTGTAAAATGAATAAACCAGCTGGTCTCATGTTTTGGCAGCAGCACTGCATATTGCAACATGGCACACACAGACTCAGGAGCCCTCATTGGGGTCCAGGCACACTGCAGAGGTGATGACACACAACTCCCCCAGGATAGATGATGAACCTGATGATGTACTGTGCCTCCAGACAGACTGTTCATGGGGCAGGCTTGAGAGTGACTTCAAAGGTGACTGCTTCATATTTTTCTGCAGCTGGGAGTGCCATTGTGTTCTAGGGATATTGTTTCTGCAGCAAACTGATCACTGTCTAGACTGGATGAAATTAAAACTGCCCTGCTGTATGCATTACATGCTGGTAGTACAGCAGATGCAGAGAACCCCTCCCTCACTCAGCCCTCCAGTTTCTGGGGCTGAAGGACTCATCCCTTCTGCTGCTGCAAAGCTTCAATGTCTCTGCATGCTGGTGTCATTAAGTTGCCCATGAGCCTTTCACCCCATACCATCGGCCAGACCAGCACTGCCAAGCACCCTGATGGTAATTCCACTCTGCCACTGCTCCCCAAAAAGCGCATCCAGGACTTTGTGGAACTGCTGCTGTTCAGGTAAGTTCCAAGTAATGGAACATGTGCCTGAAGAAAAAGGATTTTTCATCTGGACATCTCTTCATGTCTAGATCACCTCACCAGACCTCCACAGCCCACACTGTAGCTGTCCATAGCACTTAAATTTTCTTTTTAACATACATACAGATTGTTAAAAAAAAATCCCAAACATATGGTCTCCAGACAGAAACACCTACCCCTGTTTAAATATATAGAAATATGAAAGAATCTCTGTTTAGATTCCTCATTCACAAGCCCCACCCTTACTTCCCTCATGCATATAAAAACATTGATATGTTAACTTCATTTGTTAGTCATTAGAAAAATAAGTACATGGTTTGGGTTGATGATGTAGTAAGTTATTTAATGATTTTCACTGATTCAATGAAAAAATATATCTTATTGTTCACTAGAGATGGGGGATGGGAAGTTAATATACCTTTTGCTTTAGATATGAATCATTTTGGGAACATTAATGGATTTTTTTTTTCAATTGTAACCACATGGGGTTTTATTAAATTTTAAAATGAAAAAAAAAATGCATATGGGGCAGCTCAGCCATCTAGCTCACTTTTCACATCTTCATAACACACCACAGTACAGCCAAGCCAAGCATTCATGACTGCAGCCCTGGGAAGGTCTGGGGAAAGTCTGAACCCCACAGTGAAGGAGACCATTCTCCACTGCCAGGAATACACATTTTTTCCATTTATCAAACTCTTTCCTCCTCAAGAGAGTACAGGAGCCCTCTGACTAGGGCGCTTATTCTGTATGAGCATCCTTCTTTTGCCGTACATTACCAGGACACAGCTGAATATGACCCAGGAGTCCTCAATAGTTGAGTCCAGGAGAAAAAACATTCTTAATTTGTCCAAGTCTGAGATGACTGAACTTCCTCTCCACTTGTCAGCTGTATTCTGAAGAAGACACAGGTCAAACATGAGTATCAATCATGCCCAGAACGTGGAAATTAAAGAGTGAGAAAATAATAATGATAGTAGGAGAGAAGCACAGTCTATGTTCTCCAGTTGTCCAGGGAAGAAAGCATCCTTACAACACGGAAGCATGGCTGAACTTTGAATCATTATCAAGTTAGATAAAATTCACTTTCAGAGTCAGTTTCACTTGAAAATAGTTGTTCCAAATGGACAAACAGAACACACATTTAAAGATAATAAACAAAAAATTCTCATGGAACAGTAGTGGAAAAGCTGTTCCCCTACATTTAGTAATGTCAAAATGTGCTGAAGAAAAACACAAGCATAATGTTGATTATACTAGCCACATATTTCATGGAGCTGTGGATGTGTAATTAAAAGAAGTTTTCCAAACAAATTTTCTTTTACGTTACTGAAATTATTCATTTCAGGAAGATCAAGTGAAAAACTCCATCAAAACTGACATCTTTCTCTTAAACATTTATTCATTAACAAATCTGTCTCCTTTTTTTCATGGAATATCCATCAATCAAAACTTTTTCATTTGCCCCTTCATTTCTGTTGTTGAAAAAATCAATCCCCCAGTCTGGGCTGGGAACCAGTCCCTAGGTGCGGAGGTGCACGAAAGGCTGTGTGGGGTACAGGGACCCTCAGGAATGGGCACCATCAAGCAAGAGAGTCAGGGAGGTCTCATCCCCTCAGGCACTGCTGCTGATGTTGTGCACAAAGCTGGTTTGGGGGCAGCAGCAGGATGACCTTTCCTTCCTGGAGCCTCAGCATGTGGTATCACAGCATAAAGGAGGAAAGTGGGGGGAGGAATATGTTTGTTTCAGGCCTGCCCCTCAGATAGGCACAGATTCTCCCAACAGACCAGTCTAGCCATGTAACTTTGATTTTGAGAGCTTATTCGTTTCAAGGCACCCAGTCACTGCCTAAGTCTGTAAAAAAGCTGAGCAGGGCTGCTAACGTAGCAAAGGCAGTGAAAAGGAACCCAGTAGTAGTGATCACTCAGCTTGCAGGAATATGCTTTGCACTTAATTTTGCCTCCTCTTGAAAAGAGGGGAGGCAAATACCTCAGTGGGATGGGCACAAATTTCCAAGGAATGGACTCACACACTTCGTAGGCTCAGGATGCCACCTCACGTTTTTTCCTGTCTTTTCTAGCTTTAAGAGTCTTTCAGTTGCTTGGGTGCTGTGTAAAAGCTCCACTGGTCAAGTGAACCCATTGTGACGCTTCAATATGGCTGGGCTAGCTGTATCTGCACTTTTAAAATGAAAATTTAATAACAGTCCATATGGTTATAATTAAAGAAAAATCCATTTACATTTTAAAATGCACACATTTTATTGAAAACAGGCTACATAAACACATCTGGAACACAGCTTTAGATAAAAAGCATATGCAGGGGCTGATTCTGTTATTGCTTATGCTGGAGTAAGTCAAAAATGACTCCATCAAAGTCAGTTCACAGGTGTAAGGCCAATGGGAGATCAGAATCTGACCTAGGACTTATTTCAACAAACAGAATATTGCCAAGTTTCACTTCAATCTTGCAACTTGGAAGAGAGAGGAATCAAAAGTTTATAGCCCATATGAAGGATTATTGTATTACGAATAACTGAAGTTTATAGAAAAATTATTTCCAATTATTAGACCCACAGTTCCACTCTCTACAAAAACAGACAGAAAAGCAGGCACTGACCTCTCAACTTCAGTAGGTTTTTATTGAGAGGTCTGTACTCTAGGCAATGTCCGGATTTCTTCCATGCACTGCTACAAGTAGTCCATCTTTCATTCTACCTTTCAGAGTTTAAAAGAAATGTAACTGCAAATAATTGCATCATATTTAATCAAGTGGACTCTCCAAGTACTTTGCAATCTATGGTGTCTATTTTGCCAGATGTTTTTCCATGGGCTTACCTTCTATTTCAGGGATAGTCCATGCACAGATAAAGGATATGTAGAGCTAAAACACCTGAAGTTCTCTATGAGATTATGAATGGGTAGAGAGGGCCTGAGTACTTGCAAAATGTACTGAAATAAAGAGGTAATACAATCTTTCAGCTCTGCACAGAACAGGACCTCAGCAGTGACACACAAACCAGACAGAGGGGTTCACTAGCTTGGAATAGCATGTATTCCCTTTTCTAGCAGAATTCAAAGACAGTCAACCAAAACGTTGTGGCAGGATGTTAAACATGCAATGTATTGGGTTATGGAACACAAAGCAAATTCAAGATAAATACACTCCTTCCTATTTTTCTCACATGTATGTTTCACCGCATGCATCCAGCAGGGCAGTAAATTAGAAACACTTCACTGAGGTAATGGTAGATAATTTATTCTGGTTTTACCATCAACGCTGTCTCCGTACAATCCTAAACATCCCCTGGTCAGATTATGTGACCAATACATCTGTTCTTGAACAAGCGGAAGTCACAAGTATTGAGGCCATGTTGCTGAGAACACAGCTGCGCTGGGCAGGGCACGTCTCCAGGATGAAGGACCACCGCCTCCCTAAGATCCTACTTTATGGTGAACTTGCTACCAGCTGCCGCAAGAGAGGAGCCCCAAAGAAAAGGACCCCCTGAAACAACATCTCAGCCTTGGCCATATTGATCACCATAACTGGTCTACTCTGGCCTCCAGTCGGGAGGTCTGGAGACACACCATCTATAACACTGCTGATGCTTTTGAGAAAGCACGCAGGATCACCCTTGAGGAGAAAAGGCAATGCAGAAAGAATCGTGCCTTGCAGAATATACCACCTAAGGAGTCTTTCTGCTGTGCCTTTTGCAACCGGACGTGTCTATCTCGTATTGGCCTTTTTAGCCACCAACACGCTTGCAACAAATGTGGGTAGAGCCCTTCCCAAGTCTTCGTTCACAAAGCCTAGCCATGATGATGATGATGACACATGGTTTTTAGCTTCCAGACATGAGAGAAATTACTCTCCCTTTGCAGCCACTCTTTTCTCTTTTCTAGTGGGATTTGCCTCTTTACTGACCAGCAAAAGCTCAGGATCTGCAAGATACCAGATTTTTAGTTTCATAAGTAAGTAGAAATTAAAACCTTGTAATTCTAAGTGGGCTATGTGCTTTCACGTGTGTGTGTACACTATTGTGCTGAGACAGGGTTGGTCTGTGTCGTGTTGTGACCAAGAGGACGAACACGGGTACTTGCACACTTCATTTATTCCACTGCTATAAGTGCTATAATTTCTGGGACAGAATGTGGCCACCAGCTAGCAGTCCATCACTATATTATGAACACTGAAGAAAACACTGTATCTTATATTAAAAGCTTAGGGTGAATTTTAGAGTGGAAGGAATTAAGTTACTCAGACTAGAATTTGGTCCTGAGACGAAAGCTACAATCCTCACTTTTGAAGTATGCCATGGGATCCTTAATGACCACAGATGGTTGAGACCTCGGTTTTATGTCTCATCTTAGAGAGACAGAACAGCCTTTATAGATCTAGATGCAACTAACTGCTGGCAAAAGCTGAAACTTGTACATTTAATGAAGCTGAGGATCTAAGAGCAAATAGCAACTATTGAACTTGTTATGGACAAACCCAGAGTCTGATTAAGTCCGTGGAGCATTCACTCAAAAAAAGCAGCCCGTTGTGGTTTACATGTCAACTCTCCTTCACTGTTAAAGAAATCAACAAGTTCTCTGTAGTCTGTGGACACAAAAAAGGCATCTGCTCTGCGTACCAGGACCAAAGACTACATTTCCAGTGTATCCTGTAAGCTGTGCTGGGAATGAATTCTTGTGGGACTGAGTTTCTCATCTGGATACTCACCTCAGACAAAACATAGCTCTAAACAAGACATTTGGCCTTTGCAATGAAATCACCTTGATATTCTCATTAATACAGAGCAGCCTGCTCTAGGAGCCTTCCAAGATGGGAGGTGTAGCCTAGAAGCTCCAAGTGACAGATGATTTTTAGAGCCACTCTGCCAAAGGAGGAGTGTTTCCCCTGGGATTTGTGAATTACCTTTCAAGTTGCCACAATAAGGTGTGTTATTTTAAAGAGCTTTAGAGGACAGGACTGTATATCAAGTCTGACAAAGCACACAAATAATTCAGGGGAAAAAATAAGGCTGTATTCTTTAGGCTCATTTCCCCTAAAAAAAAAGCATTAGCCTCAGTCTCTGGGATTTTTAGGGGATATAACTCAGGGGTTAGGTTGGTTTAATTTGGAGGGCTTCTTCTGAACTGGGCCTGGATGTTTTGAGTTCAGACCCCCTAGACTTGTGCAGTTTACAGACCACTCTACAGCTCTCTGATGTTTTTGTGCTTTGCAGTCATTTTCTGCTGCTCCGCTGCCAAGCTTCGCAATTAACTGGAATGTACAAACATTTCTCCTGGGTTTGACGGGAGCAGAGACCTGTCTGTATGCTGAAGGTCATGTGAGAAGTTTCGGCAGGGTGCACTGTCTGAAGCGACAGCCTCCTGACATCCCCCTTGCAACCCAGTGTGCTCATTCTAGATGTTTTTTGACCATAGTTTGGCTGCTCTCGGTGTTTATTTTGGAGCTGGAAACTATACCCAAGAGGAGAGCGGTGTTTTTACTGCCCAGCGGGAGGCTGAGCCCGCGAATCGGATCTGATCTGACTCACCACTGTAGGAGAGAAAACAAGCACATCCTGAGCCTCAGTCCAAGTGTGGAGTCCTTACCTAAACCCCTAGCCCCAGGGAACTCCAAGAGCTGGAGTTTGGCAGTCCTTGAGTCTCTAAAGAATTATCCATAGACTTCTTCCCATGCAGTCAGACTTTCAGTGAGGAGGCTTCCTATAGCAACAGGGGATGACAAGGATTACTGTGATTTTTCATAATTCTGTGTAGTTTGAAGCAAATTCTTCTTGTAAGCAGAGCATTCCCCTTCTGGTTTATGGTATTTAAAGTACAGTTCTGGTTTATAATCCTTTTTACTTTTTTAACACATGAAAGCATACATTGGAGGATGTTATACCTATATAAGAGCAAAATAACTTCACTGAAGACATTGATACTGACTCGCAGCAAAGGAGCTACTCAGGGTTGTGTATCTTGGCTGTCAGGCCCTCACAGGGTGGGGGTGGGGCTAAATTTGAACATCTCAGCCTTAATATTTGTGTGTGGCTGTTCTTCGTGCCAATGACCTAAAAATAATTACTCTATCTTTGTTTCAATCTACATATGAAATCACTATAAAATATAAGTATACTGTATAAGTTAAGTGTATTGTTACTGTTGAGCACAGATAATGTCAACTTTGAAAGCAAAGCCTATTTACTTTCACCATTGTGAAAAATTATATTCAGAGAGAACTAAAATAGGGCTTAACTGAAGGGAACATGAAAGCTATGAAGGGGGCTCCAAGGGAAGTGCTATGCTTTCCCCTCTGTTATGGACAAAAGTGAATGAACAGAGCAGCAAGATTAGCAGGAAATCATATTTTAAATCTGGAGACACAGGATAAAAACTTGTCCAAAAACAATCTCTAGTCAGCAGGATTAATGAAATGCCAGGTTCCTTAAAAAAAAATTCCTAATAATAAAAAAGAATAATAATCAAGGCTCTGTTTTTATTGCAATATTTAATCTTTTGCTCTTCTAAATATGGAAGCTCAAAAGTTACATGTCAGCAGACAAGCTCTCCCCCTATAGTTAAAAGGGTAGGTTGATTCCAAGATGTGATATGATAGACATGTGTAATACTGCATAATATTGCACAGGGGCTGTTTTATCTTTCTAAAAGCCATACTGTACAATACTGAACTAGTTTTGCTAGTCCCTCTGATGGATACAAAGTGCAAAGTGGTATCCATATGGCCCTATGGAAGTATAACATCACATTCTTCTAGCTTATACAAGTTTAATGGCACTGAATTAGCATGGGCTGCCCTTTGGTGCTAATTCTTTCTGCACTCGGGGGGTTAAAGGAGCTTCATAGTATCCAGATGTTCAGTGGCTCCAGCAAATGAAAGATTAGCAATTTTTGCAACTGCTGCTCTTTCTTCTGCTCCCTTTTTAAAGCTGATATTTTCCTTAAGAACTTGCTTAGTATCTGAGTCAGAGGAATCTCTTCCCTGAGGTAAATCAATCAATAGGCTGCACAGGAAAAGGAACAAAATGTAGAGGAGGTAGGCCTGAGTTGTATTAATTTGTTTACAGGAATTGCCTTCCAGGGACCAATATATTTGTCCCAGAGTTTCATTTTCCTCTGTGAAATAGGAATCAAGCACAGCATTATTTCAGGGTACAAAAATAATAATAATAAAAAGTAGTCCAAATTTCTTCAAAAATCCCCACCTTTTTTAGTGTTAGTGAATAACTGTCCCTTTTAATTTTTCAGATTAGACTATAAATAAGTGATACAGGTATCAGAAATACAGTTATCTTAATTCCCACCTGCCACCAACAAGGATTTCTGGGGAGAAATAGGAAAAGTAGCCAAAATTAATTTTGATAAATAAATGTCAGATTCTTATCTACCAAGCCTATCTTTCGTATACATAGTTTTACTCAGGTTCCTGCTGTTGCAAGAGCTGTTCAAGCATAGAATAAGAAGAGTTCCAATGAGACAAAACCTTCTGCCTCAGCTGGCATTTTAAAATCGGTTTTCTAGCTGCAGCTCAGCTAGAATTTTTCTAACCTTAACAGAATTGCTAGATTTCACATCTTGGTCTAATATGTTCTTTTCCAGTGCTCCAGTTATCGTACAGGAAGCAATGAATTGTCTGAGGCAGAAAGCAATGTCGGATGTGTGTTACTAGCACCGTGACTGTGCTCCATGAAACTTCCCTAATGAAGACATGCTGCTCTTACTGCTTTTCCTCTGCCTTTTGTGGAGTCCAGACATGTACTGTTCCTGGAAACAAGCTCCTTCTCATGTAGCTCCACCAGCTTCCACACAAAAACTTGGTGGAGATAGTAGCACCTCATATTACTTAAGCTGATTTGGATGCATGCTAGTAACTACTTATTTGAAGAAAGTACTGGCTTAAGCTTATGACTACTTGGATTAATTGCTTATTTGATATAATAGGCTCTGGTATGTTTGTTTGACATTGATTCTCAGGGCCCCAAGGGAACTTGCAACCTGTCCAGCCCCAGCCTCCCCCAGGGCTCCCCCAGCTCGTGCACATTGCTCCAAAACAGTGAGGGTCCTAGACATCTTAATCCCCTTGTCTACAAGGGGCAGAGAATGGTTTGGGAGCACTTAATAGGATAAAAGGGAAGAGACATTTTGAGGAAAAGGGTTCTTCCACAGCAGAGGACTCAATTATGGACTTCCACTGATTCCAGTGTGGCCCATCAGCGATGCACCGTTGCAGCCTGAGGCACACAGCTAGGCTGTAAATGGCTCAGCACTAGCATAGACTGTAAGAAGATTGGGCCATGTTCACACACATACTTACGTGGTACTCCTCCAGGAGTAGAGATTATTGGTAGGGAGACAACTATGTGCTGAGGACTCCAGGCTACAGTGAAAAGGAGTTTTAGAACAAGGCAAACAGATGAAATATCAGTCTCTTTGCAGAAAATCTCCAAACTTTACCAGACTTCATGAAATATGAGAACTTCTCCTTTTCCTCTACACGTACAGAGGCAGTAACCCCTCATTCTTTTTCACAGCGGAATAAAGGATCTTGAAATCTGGGCATGAAGGGAAAGAGAGGGAGAGAGATAAAAGCAGGGGGGGAATCAAAATGAAAAAACAATCATCTTCCATCAATTTCACCAATGTGAGGATCTCAAGGGATGGAAGAACTCATTCTCTAGGACTTCTCCTTAACTCTTGTCCCCTCCTAAATACCTTTGATAAATTAGTGGCCAGCTATGCTTATATATTTTGAGGAAATCCATTGAATTTTATTGTGATGTGCTCTGTTTAGCAACAATTATCACAGGTCAGATTTAGAATCAAGCATTTTCCAGTTGCATACACTCAACCCTCGTAGGCAAACATTTGACTGTAAGTCTGGGTGAGGTACTACATCACCATTTAACAAAAGGAAATTCTCAGCATGAGGAGAGCTAAACCTTAGCATGTTACTTTCTTCTAACATGATAGATCCTGAAGGCTGCTTTTGTAAACCTTGGGCTTTGGGAAGGTGTAGAGAGCTCCAGTGGGTGGTTAAGAGACTCCTGTCTCCTACCATTCCAGCAGAAGCAGCAGTTTGTGGATGCAGCAGGAAAGAGTTACAGCAAAGAGGGCAAGGAGCAATGGAGAAAGTTAATGATCGGATCAAAGAATCCCACTCTTGAAAACTAATGGCATTACCTCTGTGTTCGTAAGACCTACAAACTCAATCAGAGCATAGCAAGTGGGAGAATACACTACTTGGCACCAAACCTAATTCAGGAATTGTGCAGAACGGTGATGAGAGGCACGTATTTGGAGGGCACTGAATCAGCAACGATGACAAACTCACCACAGAGACTTTGCTAATCTATCAGACCAAACCTGCTGTTGGCCAAGCAGCTAGATCAAATCCAAAGCCCTGTGGGTTATCCCCAGTAGGGTGAGAAAATCATGATGATCTACTGTTTTAGACATAGTTCTTTTTATTTTGGAGAAATACATGAAGCCTTGCTTCCCAGAGCATGGGCAGAGAACCAGACAAAAGGAGCCTGTTTCACTTTTTACGGCTCCTGGCTTCTTTTAGTCAGCATTCAGTCCCCAAACTCTCTCTCCAGGTAGCTGTTTTGTTTCAGGGCCACATTAGTAGTGCTCTTGCATCTGCCATGTTTTACCTCACTGACTCTTCCCTCAGTTGCTCTGGTCTTTCTGGTGTTTCTCAGAGACACTGAATTACAGCCCAGTGTATCAGCCTGTAGCTGGCAGGGACATGGATTGGTTTGTAGCTGATGTGGTTTTGTTCAAATTTTACTTATTTTTTGGTTTGGGGAATGGTTCTTCTCTATCTGATCCCTATATGACAAAAGAATACTTGTGGCTTTCTGCAGCCATCTGAGAAGAAGGTGGAAGACCAGTCTCATCAACTGAAATTCAGTCCGTCTTTTGAGAGTAGTCTAAAACTCTGCACATTCACTATATCATTTGCCTTTGCCAGCTGTCCAATGAAACAAGACCCTTACCCCAGTAGGAAACGTACTTGAACCTCAAGCCAGTTGCAAGGGATGACTTTATATCCACCCCTACCTTGTAGGCTACACATGCAAATCAAGTATTTGTAAGAGCAAATGCTCTCTCTGAAAAACCAAATACAACACGAGCTCTGTCCCATGTAAGAAACCTGTGCAATTCAGGAAATATCTTGGAATACTCAAATTCTATAAGGAAGTTGTGGTCACTGGAAAACATCACAACTTCACCTCTTCCCCACTCCTTCTTTTCTCTGCAGAATGGGGAAACCATTTTCTTTCTCTCACACTCTATGCCTTTTTATATTTCCCTTCTGCCACTCAGCTCAGCCCTAATCCCGCGGTACAGTGTGTTCCTTGTGTCTAGTTGGCTTCCTTGAGTCTGGCTGGCCTTGGATCACACTGTCCAAGGCATCAAACAACACTGGTGGAAACCTCAGGGCAGCATCAGCACCTCTGCCACATCACAGGAGTTACCATAATTTAGGCAAAAAAAATGAGAGTACCAGTAAGAAAAGTCACCTTGGCTGTCCAGCTCCTCTCCTTGAACTCCAGTGGCTCCTTGGCTTTTGAAATAATGTAGCACAGAAAGCTGGTCTCCCAGGCACTGAGTTTCTTCTGCTGGGCTCTAGCCAGCTGCTCTCTTTGCCTGCTTTCTCTCTTCATTGACAATTTATTGGCTGCCCTACACTTTTTTTTTCCTCTTAAATTTTCTCTTTTCTGGGCAATCCTTATACTTGACTCACTTGGCAGTATATTTCCTCTGTACTTGAGCAAGAGCATGTCAACTGCAAGGGAGAAAAAGAGCCATCCCTCACTGAATCTGCCAGTTCCGTAGCCGTGCCTGTTAATATCAAAACACAGTGTGCTTGGGAAATGAAACTACTCTTCCATTTCAGTGCTACCTCCTGCTTGCACCTTTATACTTGGCTTATTTGGATCATCTCAGAAGGCTCTGGAGGATGGTCTCAAACATCCCTGACTCCCACCTCACCGATGTCCTCTCTTCACTCTGGGCTCTGCGCTTAGTTTCCCTATTCCCTCTTCCAGTTGCTATGCCCAGCATCTCCCATGGGTATTCATTTCTATGCTCAGCTTCTGAAAGCATGTTTAAAATCACTTTACATTTAAATTAGCTAAGGGCTTTAATGTTTGGAATATGACTAAAGAGCAAGTGGGTTGTAACTCTTTCCTCTCCTTTGAAATTTAACATCTAGATTAAGGAAGGATGAAATTTTTCCCTCTCCAGCTCTGCTTCATCCTTTCTCCTAGCAGGTCGTCATGTCTAGCACCAGTAGGAATAAACAGCCTGTCCGTGCTTGGGACTAATCAGGACTGGCCACAGGATGTCACTATTACTCCACAAACATGCAGAGAGTGAGGTGTTTGTTTACGGAAGGACAGCTTTAGTTGTCGACAATCTATCTTGCCGACATGTTCAGCTCTGGAGTGGTGCTTCAGTAGACACGTCCTGGTGCTCCTCAACAGAGCCACAATCCTTTGAAGAATTTGGCAAGATGTAACTTGTGTGTGTGTCAGCATGTGTGCATGAGCGCGTGCACATGCTAGCTTCAGCTTGTCCTAAGTTTGCATAGCCCTTGGATTTCACCTTGGATATGGGATTCAAATGCCCAAAGTCAGCCAAGAATTGCTTGTTTCAAGCCAAAATCACATTAAGCCTTTGAGTATCAAATGGTTCCCTGTAAAACCTTAAATCAGCCCAGGTCCCCTCCAACTCAGAGTAGGCTCATAAAACTTACTGTAAAGTTCAGTTTCAAGTTCATAACAAAACCCAAAGGCAGGTTTCAGGTTTGCATTTGGATTTTGTTCTGAATGTTTGTGTAGCTCTGCTCAATGCAAAGTCACAGGCACTGGATGGAGAAAGGCTTTTTAAATGTTTCCATTCTCCAAAACAGAGATAAGCACATGACTATGAGCTGGTGCAGCTGTGGGGTGAAAACTCAAATGCAGCAGCAGATAGAAATGTCCTTTCAGGAGGAGTAAATCTTCATAAGTGCAAACAGAAACCAGACTAAGTAAAAGGGTCAAAAGAAAACTTCCCCATCCTGGAAAGCTGAGTATCAACGTCTCAACATAAGAACTCTTGCTCTCCTCTCTCTCCTACCTCTTCAGCACCTTGTCGTTTCCTCCTTCTTCCTCGAGATGTATGAGCTGCTGAGCCTCAGATCTGTTGTCCTGGGGAACCTCCAGCTCCCTTCCATGCCAGTAAATTTTACTATTCACATCTTGCTCACAAAACATACCAATTCACAAAAATGTGTCCTCTGGTTATATATTATCCTTGATTTGTTGAGTTCTGAGAACTTTTTCCGTGTTTACACCTCACTATATTGTATTCAAGGGCTTTGTAGTTATTGATACCATTATTTTTTCTGAAAAGGCTTTATATTATTTGCAATTCAGGAAAAAAAACATAAATATGTACAAATACTATTATGTTTTTAATTTGTGCCCTTTTTTTGCAAAAATTGGGTGATGGACTAAGGCCTTTCTTACAATTTGGGGACCTTCTTGGTAGCACTGGGCACAGTTTTTACTGTTTGGATAATGAGGAAGCTAAAACACCAGAGGCAATCATATCCTATTCCTCTATAAAACAGGAATGTTTTTCTTACTATTGGTTCAGGAATGCCTATTCTGCAGTGCCGGTGCCATGAGGGGTAACAGGTAGCAGGGGACACATGTGGAGTTCTACAGAACATCAGCTTAGACAGACCTATCTTAAAAGGCAGACTTCATGAAATTTAGGCACATTATTTTGGGAACCAAACTTCACTAGTATGACCTTGGTGAGCTAAGATCAGTTGCATAAAGACTATTAGAAAGATCTGGAAGAGGATTTCTTTGGATTCTGTGGAGTAGAAATATAAAAATCTGTAGAAGTTGAGTTTCTGCCTTATCAGAGGCGGAGAGTTTCCACAATTCTTATTTTGTATTTGTCTTTTTCTGTAGTGTCAATGCCCTGTCATCAACTCCCGTGAGTTTTAACAATAAGTCTCAGACCTCAGCACTTGTTACATCTCACTGTTTAATTTGAAAGACTCTTGATTGGGAATTTGCCTGTTTATCTAATGCTTTCTGTCCTGTTTCCTGCCACCAACAGATAAAAGGAAACATCATTCAGCTAGAAGACTTCTCTTCCAACTCTAGCTTCCAGCAAGAAACTGATGGACCAGAAAGGAGTCTGCTGACTCTAGGGCAGAACTGCTTCTCCAGTCTGGCAAAATTACAACTGTCCACCTGAATCTGGCTGTGAGCAAGTTTCCTTTTCATCCTCACCTCTCTCTGTTGTTTTG
Organism: Corapipo altera; assembly: GCF_003945725.1. Taxonomy (NCBI): domain Eukaryota; kingdom Metazoa; phylum Chordata; class Aves; order Passeriformes; family Pipridae; genus Corapipo; species Corapipo altera. Next base: position 2,387,961 of record NW_020884879.1, on the reverse strand, counting down.
TGTGTCTGCTTAGGCACAGAGATCGTGCTATCAAAGCAGCTACAGCAGGCTGAGAAACCTTGAGCTAGGCTGGTCCAAAGCTAACAGGTAATGAGTTAAAGAAAGCAGCTGTTGATGCATTTAACGAGAAGGATAAGAACCTTGTATTTTTCATGTTATGAAGTCTAGGAAAGAATTTGTAAACATAACTGGCCGCCTGGGCTAGTTTTGGTCGCACTGAAACAGCAGAAGTAGCATATCTTGTCCATAAAGTTGGGTGAAAAACTAGCTGGTAAATACCTGTACTGAACTATGTGCTCCTATGACTGTATTACTAATACTGGAGACAGACTGCCTTAAAGCTAGCTGGAATATATCTCATGATCTGCCTTTTCATGTCCTCAGACTATCTCATCTTTTCTCCACAGATGATGCAGCCATTTACTAGAGGTCCATACAAAGTACAGTTTCCATACTCCTTGCCCCATTACCAGTTCAGTGCTGTGAGAAGGAGAGGCTCCAGCTACCACAGCACCCTTCCTGACACTCCGTTCAGCTCATGGCACATCCTCGCAGGAAGGCACACAGCATGTGCTTATCCCACAGCATACACCCCTTATCCTCTATCCAGGTATGGAAGGTCAAGGCAGGCAGCACGAAAAGATTTGGCACAAAGGCCAGCTCATATTTCCATTGTTTAAGAAATTAAGTTGTAAGTGTCTACAACTGTGGATCAGCTAATAAGGCAGATCTATGTCATGTCTCATTGTCATTAGACAATAATGAATGATTCTGAAGCCACTATCACAGGCAGTTACATCATCTGATCAGATCTGAGCATCATCAGTGTAATCCACAAGCCTGGTAAACCAGGCTGCTCTGTTTTAGTATTTATCTCTCATTCTTTCATGCAAGCACGTCTTGTACCAAGAATGGTCATCTAAGGAATGTGATCCCTAGCTAAACATATTTATCCATATGTTTTGTATTTAATGCCATGTCCTTTGTAACAGAGCCGCAGCTCTCAGAGCAACAAAGATGCATCCAGCAACTCCACTCCCTTTCTGTCTGTCCAGTTGCAGTGATGATTCCACTGCATGATGATTCCATTTAGATTAAACTCATAAGACATAATTTGCATTACTTACTCTTGTTATTCCTACTCACATCACACAAAGAGCTTAGTGTACACAGAGGTACATCAGCATATCAAGATGCTTCTGGGGCCTTATTCCTCCAGAGACAAGCATAGCAGTTCAGGTTAGAAATCACTGCACTGAAGATGGGTATAGCAGAGACATAAACAAAATTGAACCTGTACTCCTTCCTTAGCAATTGGTGAGTCTTAACTACTACGTTGGGTATTTTATGTTGCACCTTTAGACATGGGCCATGATATTTGAGTTAAAGATCTTATTTCCTCTCTTATTTCCTCTCCTTTGTCTATATTAGACCTTTCTCTGTGCTTTCCACCTTCAAAATACTGTACAGATACTAATGTATGATTGTGTGCTTGTATCCCAGAGGTCAGTAAGGAATAAGGACACCTGTCAAATATGGTACTCTCTGTCTCATCTCTTTTAGCTTTGGGACAAGAGGAGCTGCTTTAAGGTATCAGAAGAAAGCACAGCAAGGTTTTTTAAAATCAGTGTGAACATACACGGTTAGAGTCCTTTCAGGTGGCACATCAGCATGTAAGAGTTGAATTGATTTTCTTTGGTTTTGCCATTCAAGTCACAAAGTGTAATGTAATGTTAAATAAAAATGTAATAATTTTACGATGTATCCACTAGATGGTAGCCTATCCTTATCCTTGCCATTTACCAATTCCATCAAGACATTTTATACAATGACCAATGGTCCAATTCATCTCAAGACATCTCATTGTGTGTATTTCTATTGTCAAGGAGATACTTACACAGTGAATCCCAGCATATGAGAAGGGAAATGCAACTCATAAAAATTCCTCCTTGTCAGAAATGCATTTGCCCACTGTCCCAGTTCAGACTGGTGAAGGTTTTAGTGATTCTTAGGAAATATCCAAGCAGTATAACCTATATAATCCTGATATTTGCAGTTACATTTGTGTCATTATTTCAAATTCATAACAGTCATTCACATTGGTCAACAGTGGTTTTTCTGCTTACATTGGCAGTTAAAATTATATTTTCAAATTTTAAAAAAGCTTATCTAGAGCACGATTAGCCTTTTACTAAAGGTCAGATTCTATACAGAATGTCTAAGAGGTTTTTCTGCATAACATTTTTGAAAGAGGTAATTGTTAGTGGATCAATGTATAAGTCTTCTTCTGAGCCTTCCTGAAAAAGATCAGGATAATCACGGATTTTTGTGCCTCCTAAGCAAAATGCACTTCTTTGATTCATTTTTTTCCTAATATATATAAGAAAAGATGACATAAAGGGAGAGAAATACATTATTAAGAGGTATCATCTGTCTTCACAATGGTATCTGTGTAATGACAAAGATAAATACAATCACCAAGGACTTTAAAGGAGAATTGAAAACAAAAATTACAGTGTTTTGTGCTGTGTGTGGCATAAACTGGTTGAAATAAAAGCATGCCACTCAGCAGCTATTCTGCTGTGCATGCCTCTAATCTCAGTCCTCACAGTGCTGCCAGGTAGGAGGTCGCAGAGAGCAGCAGGTGTTTGACAGACATTTCACTTTAATGGCATTATATCAACATGCCATGAAATGTCACAGTTGCCTTTAATTAGCTGCATAAGCATTTTATGCTCATATATATCTATATCTATCTATCTATATATATATTTCTTTCCAGAAATTCCACTCTAAGCTGGTTCCACCAGCCCCTATAAGGGACTCCAGATGTGTGTGAAGATCAGTACTCCCAAAGGCAGTTGACAGGTCTCAGATACTGAGGTTGAAGGCATTCAGGTGAAAACTTGGGCCAGAAGACATCTCGGAGAGCCAGCATGAGCCCTGACTTCTGTCCAGTGTAGGGAGGTGACCATCAACCATTACAGTGTGGCACAGATTGCAGGCTATTCTTAGAAAACACACTGACTAGATACACTGACTAGATGCAAGGATATTTCCTGAGCTGTTGTGTCATGAACTTCTTTACTAAAACTTTTTTTTTAAATAATAAAATTAACAGAAGCCTAATTGGCAGGATTCCTATGTGCAGATCTGGAAGTACATTTACACCCTAAATTGTTTTTACTCAGCAACTGAAAATGCTTCCCTAGTTTCTGCATCTCATTTGTATGATACACGGCAGTTAATAGAACACTTAGGAGAGTTATTAAAAACGCTCATTCCATACCATCTTTGCCATTTTTATATTATACCAAGGGGAGTGAAGCTCACTAATGCAATACTAAAGCCCTTCAGAGTTCTTACTACTGTACTTTTCTTCCCTGCTTCGTGTACCATGAGTTCATACAATGTGCTCTGAATGAAAAGAAAAGAAATACAATAAGGAAGTCTCCTCTGGTTTAAACTTGTGCTTGCTCATTCAGTCAAGACCAGGTAGAAAGGAAGCTGTCCAGAAGCACATGGCATTTTTCACCCTTTCTTCAATCCATGTATCACACCACCATTGCTGACAGGCTCAGCTTTGGGCAGCAGTGGGTCTATATTGGAGCTGGCTAGAACTGGCTCTGCCCAACATGGGAGGAGCTGCTGGTCTCTTCCCATAGAAACCAACCCTGCTACCAAACCCTTGCCACATAAACCCAATGCATTTACCTTTTCATCACATCAAATAAAACTCCACATCTTTCCACATTTAGGATTATTATAGTCACTCACCCTACCAGACTAAAAAAGAGCCCTCCTTATCCTCTGCCTCTGATGCACAGACATTACAGGCCTTATTACTACTCCTGGATAATTCACAGTCTGAAGGACTGTCTCCTTCATATCCTACATCCCCTGCCAGACATATCAAAATCCCAGAAGAAAATAAAATCAAGAAATGCAGCCAATTGCAAAATGTGTTCATCAGTTGTTAAATTTTAAGTGCTAATATCTGACACAAGAAAATGGAGGACTGTGTAGTGTGATCTCAGGCATACTGTACTGGCACAGGAAGAATGCAGACAGGCTGATGTTTAAGGAGAAGTCCCCAAGCAGCATGGTTGATCATTTAATGTAAGGATCTGCTCAGAATTTAATTGCCTTTAAACGAAAAATAAGTGAACACTATCCCAATTTTTAAAGAGAGGAAAAGAAAGTAGACATTACATAGTCCCACAATAAGCATCAATCTTGCTCGTGCTGCAACTACAGCATTTTGTACACCCGGTTTCGGAAAGGATGCAGCAGAGGTAGGAAACGAGATGAATAGGAGCCTGATATGATTTTGGTATGAAAGGAACAAAAGAGAATGGGACAGTTTAGCACAGAGAGGAGATTAATAGGAACAGGCAGACTGCTGTACTTAGTGTGTTATGAAGAAGGAAAATGAGATGCTCATAGTTATCACAGAGTAAATTGAATTATTCTTAAAGGCTAGTAAAAGGAAATACCTTCTACATACCCTGGAATAAGTCTTGTTGCATTGAGATAATATCAGTGTTAATCTCTAGCATGATTCCAAAGAGGATGCTTCAGAAAGTCTGGCTCCTGGTCTGAATCTGAACTTTATAGCTATAATGAACCTGAATCTATCTGTTTAAAAGTATTGACCTCTCAAAGAAAGAATATATGTTGCAGAAACAAGCATTCACAAATGACATCTGAATTTCATGTTTATCTGCTTCTCTGCACTATATACAAATGTCATAGTTCCCATTTAACATGACAACACTCATCAATGAAATCTGAAAAGAGAAAGCTATTTCAAAGGAAACCTTTACTCTTGACAGCGGCAGTGGCTGTAGAAGCAGCTGTAAACGGTTAAGGCTTATTTGCCTAAGGAGGTCCTTAGGAGTAGATGTTCTTTACATTCATATCTTATTTCGTCCAAAATAATGTAGAAGGGTCAGCAAGGTTTAAATCCCAGTGCTTATGCCAACCCTGAGAAGTAGCAGGCAGCAGTGGCAGCAGTGCAGTGGGGAAAGCTGCATCCTTGTGCTCATTAGGTGCCACTGGTCACACCATTAAGAACTACCCAGCAGAATACACATCAACAAAATTTCCACCTTGTTAAGACAGAAGGCCAGTCCTCTTTCTGGTGTGACCTTTTACCCCAGTGCTGGTATGCCAGCAGGACTGCACAAGAACATCCTCCTACCAGAGTAAATTGCAAAAGATAGAATGCAATCAATAATGGTTTGGATTAGTGATCCTACAGTGGGGTAAAAGCAAATCCTCACTGCAGACATGTCCCAACTGAGATCTATGAGGCATTCAAAGTGGGACAGGGTGTTTTGTTGGTAAGACAAGTCAATCAACATGTAATTGATTTTTATTTGCACTCTGTTAAACCCTTCACGTGCAGCCAGCTGTTAGCTCCATCACTAGCAGGTGAGTTTAATTTAAAAAAAAAAATTGCAAAATACTTTCCTGCAACATGAAAACTTGAAAGCAACTAATTTCTAAGGTGATCCTTAGATATAGAAACTTTCGTCAGTTTTTCATATAGTATGAAGGGCAAACATTCCAGCATCACTAGCAGTGGGATTTTTAAGGTACCTTTGATCCTTGAGAGACTAATGATCATTAAATAATGACATATAAACCCAAACCACATTGTGCTGGATAATCTTTCTGCAACCAGACAGTTACACCCACATAACACAGTGATGTGACTATTGATTACATTACAGGCTAAGCCATGGCTATTTAATTAATTTCTGTGGAGGTCTACTGGGTAATTTGCTGAGGAGTGCTCTGCAGGAAGCACTGTGGCAGCTGCTATGTGTTGACTTCAGGGCTGGTAACTTTGATAGCGACCAGCAGCTGTTCTCCAGGAGGCTGGGGTGATGTTAGAATATACAAGACCTCTTCAGGACTGTGAGTGACATCTCGTGTCTTGGTGCAGTCTGGGTGAGATTTACTCATGGGCCAAATCAAGTTGAAAATCTCCTGTTAAGGTAGCTCTGATTTTAGCACTCATCTTCTGCCTCAAGTAGTTTCTTTTGCCCTCACATTCCCTGCTTATCTGTTTCTCCCCACACTCTTTCCTTGCCTTCTGTTCCTGCCTCACTGTGGAAGTGATGCCCTACAGTGAAGGCCCCTAGGCATGTGCAAGTGCCTTGACCCTTTCGATTACAGCAAGATTGGTAAACTAAAGCCACTCAAAAATCCATGCAGGGTTTTAGAGCTGCAGATATTTGTGCCAAAATCCCACATTTGAATCACGCGGTCACCACCTCTCAGTTCCTCTCTCAAACCCTTTAGGAGTTTTCTGTACAGAATTGTCTACATCTTCAGTTTTAGTTTCATTTAAAACCTTGAAGAGCTGCCCTCAAGCACTTTACTCTTGACAGAGCTGAGCAGGTTGGCATCAATTTCATGCACCCACCTGGCTGTTTCTCATGGAGCAAACATTTCTGCACACCTCTCCTACCTCTTTTTTGTGTGACTCAAAAAGTGGTCTGAGTGGCAGTCAGCAAGCTGGATGCTACACAAAAGGCGAGTCAAAGAGCAATGTGGGTGGTGAGGACACCATTTCCTGAGCTGCTTCTCCAAGGTGCTTTCTGTAACAGGGAGACAGAGGAGTAACCCCTTCCTCTGCCAAAGAAACTTTGGAAGCAGCCTCAAAACAAGCAGATGATGCCAGAGGGAAGGCGGACAGGAGCACTCATTACCTCCTGGGAAAGTGATCTCACTCAGTGTGGGGTAACTATGCATGAAACGGGTCTCAGAGAGAGGGGAAAACATAGTCTTAAGTATCATTCAATGGGAGATGGCTCCAAATGCAGGACTTTCTTCCAGCAAAAACCTTGCTAGTTGAGTTTTTGGCAAAGGTATATCCTGTGCAAAAGGCAACATCCAGAGCAGGATGGAGAGGGAACAGATGTGCACACCACCATGCACAGGTGGACTTTTACCACTGGACCAGGTGGTAGAAGTCACCATTCAAATAATCTTAGGCAACCAAGGGAATGGTACACAGATTGTCCCCAGGGATCTGAGCAGTACGGTATCTGTGCTGCACAAGAGGGAGAAGATTCTCACTGGTCTTTAGAGAGGCTCTACTGCTCCATTGTAGGGGAGAGCTGGAGATTTGGACTTGTTAGTAGGTGAATTTTTTTTTTTTTTTTTTTTTTTTTTTGTGGTACGAAGTAGTGTTCCTACATCCTGTAGAGGGCTGGACACTGCTCTGGCATCTCTTGAACAGAGAACAGATCTACTGGGCCACTGCCGACCCCGTTCTGCCCCTCGTACTGCTGGGGAAGCATGAAGCACCGAACCCAGGGCTCCAGATGTAACCCAGACTTAAGGACTGGGAGTGCTAAGGAAAAGCTTGTTATTGGAGCATGAGCCCTTCTGTGCTCTCTCGGCAGGAGTTCAGTCACTTTGGACTTTCTCTGGGAGATATTTTCATGCTACAAAGAGCTACCATTAGAGATTCTGAAAGCTGGTATTTGTGCTGAAAGCTGTGTAGCTGAGTCCTGAGGAGCTTCCTATGTCCTGGACAAAGTCTGTGGTGGAGCAGGGGATTTGTCCTGAACCTCAAGCTGGAATGACCAAACCACTTTTCTTCCTTCTCAACTCACTGGAGACAAGAGAAAAATGAGTTTCAGACTTGTCATTTAGTACTCAGGCAGCCCCTGAGTTGCTGTAGATTTAATTCAAGTACACCAATAGTCCACAGAATAAATTGCATCAAATATCTAGGGCCACTGAAGGAAGGTCCCTGCCATTTTTCCATGTTTTTATACATGAAAAATATACAAAATTTCACTGGGAAAAAAATGGTAAAGATTTTCCCCACTCTTTAGGCACAAAAAAATTAATAATTTTCATCTGTCAAGTTTTCATTCTTGTTTTTTAATGTGACCCAATAAAGGATTATGCAGACTTCATGCCAGGCATGCAATAATTATTCTGTTGATGAAGGACTTACAGTCAGGGCATTTAATCGGGAATTTTTCACATGCGCTCATTTTGAAATGCATTAATAAATAATCTCAGAAGCAGCTGAACTCAGTATTAGTAGCTGAATTCCACATGCATATTTCTGAAGTTCACAATCCTGTTGCCTGAGGAGAGAGTAAGAGAATATGAGACATTATAAAGTGACAGAGAAATACTGAATTGGTTGGAAAAGCTGCCTTTCTCCTTTTGGTGCTAGTGCATGCTGTGACAGCACCCAACAGATCTTGGCTTCGGTATCAGAATGGCATTAAAATGTAATTGCTATAAAGGTGACCAGCCTGATAAATGGACTTACATTGTGGGGATTTTTGTTCTCAGGACATGAAAGAGAAGAGAAACCCTTAAACTGAACCAAGCTGAAGTAAAGAGACCATGGTCCACAGTCCAGGCCAGCTTGGAAGAAAGGATGAGCTTAAAAGCCATTTTGTGTGAGATTCATTTTGCCCCCTTTTCTATTCACTTATCACCACCTACATAATGACTAGTTAAATCCTCATGGGAATAACCACCACATAGATTTTTTTTGCTGGCAGCTGAAGTGAAACTTTATTGATTTGACAGCATCTCAGATAAATCATGTACAGATCTAGAATGCAAGACTTCCCTGACAAAAACCACAGTTTGAAAGAAACTCAGACAACTCCATCAATAGTGACTGATAAAGCTGAATATCCAGAGGGAATGTATAAAGCAGTAAAAAGCTTTTGGGGGGGGGGAAAGTTGGAGGTAGGGGAGTGGGTCAGAAGATTGCCTATAAGAAACATGTCATAAATGTAGATTTCAAAATGCCTCTAAATTTGATTGTGCACAGAAGTTGGCTGAAATAGTGAATTGGATCAGTTCTAAAATTTAAAAATTTTATTTCAGCAACAAGTATTTGCTTGCTTGTTAGAAAGGGAGTAGGGCGGTGGCACAAAATTGCACATAGAAATTTGGAAGACAGTCTGAAAATAAGTCCTGGAGGTGTTAGTATGGATATTTGTAAGTTTTGTACGATCCTGTTCCATGCCCAACCAAGAAAGGGGTACAGTGGAATGGAGAGGATAGGTCCTACAGGGAAGAGCTTACACTGACCAGCTGAGTTTGAGACTCATTTTTCTTTGTCATTTGGCTTTATGATATCTGTAAATGCATAAAAGAGCTCCATTGTTACTGCTATTATAGCAGTATCATAATTTACTATTTGATCTACAATTTCTGCTTCCTGATTACTCCAAGTAATGCTGAGGTGGAGAAGCAGGCTGAGTCTCTCGCAGAGAGTTCCTGGAGAAGGAGGTGTGTGACTGGAAGCCAAACTCAGCTCCTCAGTCTGCTCTTGAGGCAGGCCTTGTGCATGAAAACAAATAACACTTTTAGGAAGCTGGGAGTGGATCACATCTCTTGGTTCATTAGCTCTAGCCCACAGCTCTCTCAGATGCTACTGTCTGAAAAACCTATTCAGAAGCTCATCAGGTACGATCTTCCAGTCTGGTAGGTTTTTTGAGTTTATTGTTAAAGATCCAGGATCTAGTTTTGCTAAAACTCTCTTTTGTGTTCATGTGTTTAACTCCCTCTCAGCTTTCATTTTCTGAGCATAGGCAAGCCAAAATCTTCTAGTCTTTTCTATTGCAAAGAGCTTCCCCGCTCCTTATGCCATTGTAGCACCTCTTCACAGCATGTTTTCTAGGTTAAGTTCGTCCTCTTGAACTGTGATGACCCAAACCGTATGCAACCTTCCAGTTTAAAGCCATTTCACTATTTATAAGAACTTATAAATAGCAATTTACCCAACTAATTATTTTATAGGAAAGACAAGATACAGTCCTAGCTCCCAGAGGCTCACGAGTAATTTCTTGCACTAAAAAACACAGCCAAGAATATATGGCAAGACCACTGCTGTGTGAATACTTATTACACCCTCACTTCTGAGCCTTTGAGTTTGCATTTCTGTTAGGCTAATGGCTCACTGAAAAGAGAATATAGGGGTTCATTTTTGGAGAATTCATGTATTCGGTGACAGTTCTAAACTCATGGTTGCAATCGCTTGATCTCTTTTTAGTTTAATGTGCGAACAAACGAGTTTTCTGTGGTGTTGGATTATCTGCCAATATATGTATTGGATAGTGTGTTTGTTCAACAGGTGTGTTGACCATGGAAAACTATTAATTATGTCCATATTTTTTAGGATAATGTTAATTAACCTTCATGGAAAATTAAGACCTTTCCGACTTCAGCAGTCCCACATTGGCACCATCTCAAATAACTTACATCTGATAAAAAAAAAACACCAGCCATCCAGTGTGTGGTCTCTAAGCAGGGAACCAGAAGACAAACTATTCCTAGCTTGCTTGCTTGCCTAAAATATAAAGATTCTTTTACCCTTCAGTTGCTTTTGCTCGTGTATGTGTATTTTCTTCTTGCCTTGTCTCCTTGAATTTTAAGGTGATTGGGGCATAGCAAACAACATTAACAAGTAATTTGGCAAAAAAGGTGTGTAACCATAGAACAAAACTGTCAGAACTGGGGACCCAAGAGCCACATTATTTATCTCTCATTTTACGTAGCACATTTTGTCCTATACATTTTGGTTTTGTCTGATTCAAAGCACCAAAAATACTAGGGTCTGGAATAAACTACAATTTCCCCTTTTCAGTCAGTAACAATTACTTTTTTCCTAAAAGTATGCAAATCAGGCATTTTTATAATTTTCTACTAAACATTTTGTTATTTGGGGTTGCAGTTTTTCATGAGTAAATAATTTGGGGCACATTGGGCCCAAATTCGGCACTGCATCTTGCAACTCCAAGAAAGAGACAGTTAATTCAGAAGACAGTGACCAAAAAAAAAAAAAAAAGAAAAAAGAAAGAAACAAGATCTTCAGCAGTCTCCTTTCCAGCACCAAAATCATCCAACAACAGTTGTTCCGGTCTACCAAAGCAGGGCTTGATCACTGGGAATCAAAGATCATAGTGATGCAAGTTACATCTCCTTCTTCCTTCTTCAAATACTGTGGAAACTTGCTGACAATTTGGAGTAAAGTAGCAGAAAGTTGTGCTGAACAGTAGCTCATTCCACAGAATTCACTTAATTTACTTGAAATCTTTCCTTGGATTTGTTCACCTAAGTGGTAACATGTGACTCTATCTTATTAGCCATTTGCTTTTTGCCATTAGGTATGGAACACTTTTTTTGACAGCCGCTGTCGCACAGGGTAACGTTCGTATATAGTAAATGGAGGCTTAGAAATTGCATATCAACCTCTACCCCAGAGAACCAAAAAATGATGATTCCTGATGCACACAGATGCTTTTTATCTTCAGGGAAATACCAAGCAACTCTCTTTGCACCAGCCTCTGATGCTGTTAATGTTCATAATTACTATATGTTTTCATAATAGCATATTAAGTTTTTTCTTCTTTATTAGCATTTTCATTAGCCTTTGTTTACTTCCTAAAATGAATCCAAGTTCATTTTAGTTTGCTTCCATGCTTTCTTAACTTTTTCTCACACAAGTAATTACCAAAAAGTTGCTTTATTTTAGGCAGGGGCCTTAACAGGCTTAAGCTAAGGCCTCTTTAAGGCTAGGGCCTGTTTAAGCAGGTCCTGCACTTGGCTCACAACAGCCCCATGCAACTGGAGTAATAGTGGCTGGAAAGCTGGCCAGATAAAAAGGGCCTGGTGGTGCTGGTCAATAGCCAGCTAAACATGGCATCCTGGCTTGTATCAGAAATAGTGTGGCCAGCAGGACCAGGGCAGTGATCATCCTGCTGTACTCAGCACTGGTGAGGCCACAACTCAAAACCTGTGTTCAGTTTTGTGTCCCTCACTACAAGAAAGACATTGAGGTGCTGGAGTGTGTCCAGAGAAGGGAAATGAAGCTGGCGAAGGGTCTGGAGCACAGTGAGGAGCAGCTGAGGGAACAGGAATTGTTTAGCTTGGAGAAAAAGAGACTCAGAGGAGACTCAGGGGATGCTCTCTACAACCACCTGAAAGGTGGTTGTAGCCAGTGGGGATTGGTCTCTTCTTCCAGGTAAAAAGTGACAAGACAAGAAGAAATGACTTCAGGTTGTGCCAGGGAGGTTTGGATTGGATATTAGGAAAAATTCCTTCTTTGAAAGCTTTGTCAAGCATTGTAACAGGCTGCCCAGGGAAGTGGTTGAGTCATCATCCCTGGAGGTACTTAGAAGACGTGTAGATATGGCCCTTGGGTACATGGTTTAGTGGTGGACTTGGCAGTGCTGGGTTAGTCGTTGGACTTGATGATCTTAGACGTCTTTTCCCAACCTAAATTATTCTGTGATTCTAAATGTTGGCTGAATTGTACCACCTCTCTGTGAAGCTAGAGGGGTCAGAGGTTTGGAGATTGTAAACAAGGTGTATTGCTTGCCAGGGTCAGGCAGCTGGCAACAGGTAGAAGTTCCTGTACAATCAAGGCTGGATGACAGGTGTCCAAAGTTTATATCTGCACAAAAGCCTGTTTGTTCTCAGAAGATTTACCTGTTGGTGTCTAGACTTCGTTTATAAAAAGAAGATGAAAGAGTGAAAATAATCTCTTCCTTCTGAGGCATCTAGATGGAGGATGAATTTAGGTCATTTTCTTTGCATCATCAAGACGTATCCAGTGGTATATCAGATGTACTATGCACACACCTTGTGAAAGCCTCAAGAGTTATACAAGCCCAGGAGCTTACATATGAAAGCAGTGAGAACACTCAGAAAGACAATGTTTCAGCCTTATCATTCTTGATAAAGGCCCAGATGGGTAAAAATGTCAGCTTTATGTGTGTTCCAGCCACTCTCAATCAATCTGCTTTCGTATGTAGGTTACTGGGTGTGTCTTCCCCGAAGCCTTGAAGGCTTTAAATCTTGTGCCCAGAGTGATGCCATTATTTTCATGATAAAATTGATCCAGGCAGACATCAACTTTCATTTTCATGGTACCAGACTGGTGGGATTGTACTTTTCAGCTCAATGACTCTAGAAATTCACATTGCAGTGGTGATGTATTAAATTGATTCTCCTTTGCTTTATATATTGTTAACACTGCACAGGGGAAGTGATTTTTTTTTTCCTTTCTGCCCACATGTGGTATGATGTAACAGAATTGCTCAAAACCAAGGGAATTTAATAATCTTTCCACAAGGTCTTACAGTGAATGCAATTAGGGTATTAAAATTCAACCATTGTATTATTAAATGCGCTGAAAAGGATTCAGTGATGAAATTAAATGAGAAAAATAGCACTTTAAGGCCTGATGTGTAGTATGCCTTCCATTTCCTTGTCTTTTCCCACATCTGGTTCTGTCCCTTTTTTACTCTAGAAAGTTCCACCACCACCTCTATAGCTTCTACTGCTATCATATACTGTATTTATATCTCATCTCATAAACACTTCTCTCCAAACACTCCCACCTCTTGTTCATCTCAAGCAGACTTCATCTGCAAGTTGTCGTGTCCTTGGCCTCATCACCACGGGATGGTACCTTGCCAAATCATCATACAGTAGCACAGCTCTGAGCATCACAAAAGTGAACTACAGGACAAAATCACTAAATGTCTTTAGTATGCAAGAGAAAATGGAAAGAAATCTGCAAGTGGGTAAGGACCTCTGTTCAAGGGAGCAGACACAAAGTTCAGGTCCAGTGTTGTCCAGTTTGGTGGTGGTTTTCATAGCGTGAAGGCTCCTTGTGAGCCAAGCAATGTGCTAAAGTGGGCAAGGCAGGAAGCAGCTCTCAAAACTATCACTATTTTATGTCTCAAAACCCCTGGGGATTTTCAGGCCACCAGACAGTTTTGGTTTATATCCATCTCCTTGTTAGACATTGAAATAAGCTTTTCTGTGACATCCTCTGACCTTGAGGAATTTACCCACAAATTTAAACCTTCACTGATCCACAGGGAGTTGATTAATGTGTGCTGTCTGTCACCTGCAATTCCATTCTATGTTCCAGACTCCTTCTCAGAAAATAACTGCAAAATTAAATTCATTTAAAGGTATTTATTTTGATTTAAATTAATTTCTGAATTTAGTAATTAATTTTGTTTTAAAAGTTTAATTTTTCAACTTTTCTTGGGTATTTTATAGACATAAATATATCCTTCCATATTTATGTGCTACTGTCATAGCATCTTCATACATCCATTGTACCTAAAATTATTGTCTTTGTTGCAGGGAGAATAGCATTCACCTTAAATCTGTGAGGCATTGAAAACATTTCCAGGGGATGCCTTCTGGTTTCTGTAGAACCCTGCTGCTTCCATCTCTATCAAAGTCTGTGACACTTCTCCTGAGGATTTGTTTCTGCAGTAACACAGGTGCTAATTCTCAGCAACTCTGCATGTCCAACCCACTGTGAAAATTACAGAAACTCAGAGCTGTTCTAATTTATTCTGTGCTTCCCGCTGCCTCCCAGGGAGTAGCTCTCCAGCATTGTCCCATTTCTTCTCCCTGTTCCTTCGCTGATGTCTCTTGGACTTTACAAGGGAAATAGAAGTCAAAATTATGCATATCTACCAAAAGCGGGGAGTCTCTGAGTGAAACAGCTACATCCGACTGTGAAGATCCACTGCCACTAAAGCCTCTTAACTTAAGCAAGTTAATACAGAGGTTCCCTAAAGCAGCAGAGTCTCCAGTCCATTTTTTAATAGAAATAATTTTTTAAGCAGCTCAGGAAAGTGTGAGTAAATGCTGATGTTCAGTTCTAAAAGGGTAAGATGGAAAAGTCCTTTTCTTATTGATCAATGTTTTAGCTATTCATGCAGATCTCTTACGCTTACTTGAAATGGGGAGGAAGGTTAGACTGTTATATACATTTCCAACTTCACTCGCCTTGTACTGGAGTTTCATAGCTAAACTTCCCCAGTGTAAGTCCATAATTTAAATAACACTGGAACATCAAAACAAATAAAGCTTTCCTTCTCAGGACCACAGAATGCCTTAAAGTCTAGATCCAAACACAAAGCCAAAGTTCTGAGAAGCTTGAATGTGACCACATTATTGATTAAAAGTGGACTTTTTCTCATGTAACTCCCTAAGTCTGGTGCCTACTTTGGTGCTATCTAACACACAGAATTTATTTGACTGGGAAGCCATTGCATTAGGGTTGCAGAGAGCATTATCTATCATGCTTGAAGCAAGTCCATTGATATTTGAGGTTTTCAGGCCATTCTGATAAAATAAAGGACTCTTTGCTAGTTGTAGGAATATTCTGATCAGGCACATGCCAGTCCCAACTCTATGCTGATGCCTTCAACACCCACACCCTTCCCATTCTCTAGACTATCTTCATTTCTAAACTATCAATCTTCCTTCTTCTAGTCCTATTTTTCATTTTGTTTTCCTTCAAAATTCTTTCTCCTTTCCTTTTTCTTGTCTTTCTTAACCTATTAAAAAAGAAATTGAACTAACATGACATTTACAGCTGCTGTGACGTATATCTTCATGGTGGTCTACATCCCTTCCCAATACTCTGTCTGGATTGATTTATAGATTTATGGCACAGACTGTATTCCACTGTAGCTACTATTCCGGTAGCATGATAAGGCCAGATTTTTAAGTTGCCCTTTATGAATTACACACAATTATTAGTTACAATTAAGAATATTAAAATTTCTAGAGCATTCTGTCTCACCAAAATCTTGATCCAAAGATCACCGAGGCTAGAGGAAGGACTCCTGCTGATGTGAATGGTCCTTATATTAGATCTGGGCACTTTGGTTGATATAGTCCAAAATAAGAATGCAACACTTGGAAAGCTAATGCACACTAAATCAAGTCTTTTGAGGATGAGTCATCACTATGCTCAGCTCTGCTCAGTGACATTTAATAACAGTGTTACAGATTTCCCAAAGTAGCCTTTTATATCTGCATAAAAATGTAAAGAAGCAAATACTGAACCAGCTTCTTGTATAATGAAGAGGGTAAAATTGTGCAGCTTTTACCACTGCGATTCTTGTATCTCCTTTCAATTTAACATTCAGAGTTGGTGCTTTTGAAATAGAAAGAAGTTTTCTTAAGGGATAACAACACTGCAGGGCTTGGAATTACACAACTGAATAAGAATATTGAGAAGACTGCATACATCTCCCAGACAAACACTTCCAAGTAACCATCATCAGTAACTGAACATAGTCCCCCAGCCCATCTTGATGTGAATATGGTTTTCAGAAAGTACTGGCTCATGCAGCACTGTTGCAATAAAAATATTTATTTATAGACTTTTAATAGTTTCTCTGTCACATTTGCAAATTCTGACTTCGTTCTCGTGCCCCACTAGGGTATTATTTGCTTGTGGAGGAAGTACCAAAATATAAGGGAGAACAACCCATTAAACACAAAAAAAAGTCTATTGGATTTCATCACTTCTTATGCATTTCTTTGTGGCTTTCCAAAGAATGATGTAAAGCATCAAACTGCAGTTGTCTAATGTATCCTGCACGTTATGGGATTTCAGATGGTCTGGTAGGTGCTAACTTCTCCCAAGACCATGACCTGCTGTTGGAAGAGAAGTACTGCTGAGTTCCCTGAGGTTAGCTCCATGGGGAAATGGAGTTCGTTCGGCATTTTGTAGGTTTGTGTTGGCTGTTGTGCACAGGAGTCTCTCTGCCCAATCAAGCTCCGAGAAAAAACGCTCTCGAGTCTTTTGTATATGAAAGAGCTCAAAGGTAAGAATTTGTTTTAAATGCCAACACAGGAAAAATGCAACAGTGTGGGGAAAGATGTTTTATAGTGATAGAATCAGAGCAACTCCACACTTTAGGATAGCAGAAAGACAAAAATCCACAATTAAGCACAGTCATACTAGTTAATGTGTGACTGACTAGATCTCTACAGACATAATGATCACCAGATCACTGTAAATTTGTTGGTGACTGTAAACAAATATTAGGAGTCTAAAAACTAGGATGGACAAGCTGAAATACCTGGTTTAAAACTGAAGAATCCCTATATACACACCTATTATTTAGGAGCATAAAGATGATCTGTGAGACACTGTGATACAAGGGAGACTCAGTCAACAAGTCGATTCAGTTTTTAAATAGGATTAAATAATCACCTTAGAAATAACTTGGAACATGGCTTGGAATTCCATGCACGTTAGTAGTCCAGATTTTTAGTCTTCCACAACCCACCAAAGAAGGGATATTGACAAACCTGTGAAGGCATACAAGGATCAGATGCTCCCACATAAACATGCTACATCTCTGCATCAGTTTTAACACAAGGGCTGTTTTTCAGATGTGGGAAACAACTCCTTGGAGCAGCTAGTCTGAGCATTTGCAAGAATAGGTGTAAATTGTAGTTTTACTTGGGTTTAAGTGGGATTTAAATAAAGGTTCAAACTGCAACTCTGACCCTATAATAGTAACTATAATGTGTTCAAATTTGGTGCCTTTTCCTTTCAGAGGAAAAAATTTCTAAAAATCACACTAAGTAACATTTGATTTTTAAAAGTAGAGCTACATAAACATCAGCAAATTAATAAAAGCAAAATAAAAAGAGCTACTAAAATAGATAAAATGCTTTTTTGCTGTTGTGGAGGATGTCTATGGACTACACATCAGAAGCTCAGGTTAAAGATATATTACTGCAAAAGATCCAAACATGCCAGTATGGAAAACATTAGAATAAAGGAGACTATTATTCATAAAAAGGCATTTTTCAAAAAAAAGGGCAATTCATGTGTAGGTGAATAAATAGACAAGAATATGAACTTTTAAATAGAGAATATTCATCTAAATAAAATATACATGCGTGCAAGCAAGAAAGACTTAGAAGCATCTGCCTCTACAGAAAGCAGAAAGGTTGTGGGATGAAAAATCATCAAAAAGAAGCACATTAAAAAAAAAGGTAGCCAACTTATTTGTATTATCATGCACATTAGAAGCCAGAAAGTTTTCACACCTCACACAAGGGGAATGAGCTTAAAAGAGGTATTACAAAAAAAGTGTCACTGAAGATGTTTCAGAGAAAATTAGTAATTCAAATTGTAACAGATTAGGAGGTAGGATTTTTCTTTTAACCCAAAAGCTCTGAAAGAACTCAAATATGAAGTTGATCACAATTATTTTAGTTTGAATGATAGTTTATCTGACAGTCCTATTTCATAACACTGGACTGAAAAATGGCAGCCATGACACTGGACTTTAAAGGAAGCCTTGCAAGGGCAAGTCTGAGAACTACAGACCAGTAAAGCTGACTTTGGAACCAGAAAAATGCTTAAAGATATAATAAAAAGTGGTATTGAGAGACATGGGACTAAATCAGTTTTGGAAAAAGTCAACAGCTGTTAGTCCTCTTGAACCTGTTTTGAAGACATCAGTAAGCACATCTGTAAGTGGTGTTCAGTTCACTTAGTAGGGTTTATTGGGTGATGTACAGCATGTTGAAACTTCCAGCTCACAAACCCACCAGGCTTTCAGTTGATGGAAGAGGGATGTCTTTTCTGGTCTTATAAGGTATCACATGATGATTTCCCAAGGCTCTCAGTGATATCCCTGTCTCCACCAAGGCAATTGGAGTTAGAAGCAGGACAAGGCTGGGAGCTTTTAAGTTTTTTCTGTTCTGCTTATGCATTAGCAGTGGCACATCTTTGCTTCCCTTGTAGTGCTTCTGTATGTACTTTATTTATTATCTTTCTTGTCTTCCTTTTAATGAGTTATTTTTATTTGAATTCTATTTTTCTGTTGCTTATCACCCCAAGTGTCTCTGCAGGAGAGTGGGGCATACTGTGCCCTTTGTAAATTAAGTATTAATTACATGATTAATTATTATTATTATGTTCAGCTCCCTGGAAGGTTTTATACAAAGACAGTTAAAATGCATATATTCTCTAAGGTATGTCTGCAGAGTGATTATGGACTTCATGCTTATACAAAGCTATTGATTTTTCTCATGTACTCGAGTCTGTAATACCATATTCTGTTCTAAATAGACACTATTTTAATATGTTCTTCCTCTTCATGATCAAGTTTGGTATACAATTTTATGGAAAGGAAAAAAAACAAAGCTGCACAATTTGTTTCCTGAAAATAACCTGTTCTCTTGGCAAATTGTACTTAACCTTTGTTTTCATTAGTTGCTCTATATCGCCATTTTGCTTCCACACAACACCATGATGACATTAATAAACGTTGCAGGCAGTGAAAGGATTTGCACTCATCGGTGAACTCATAAGAAACCTTGCAGGTATTTTAAGCAAGGTCTGCTTTGACAGTTGTTACCACATCAACAGCAGCTTGAGGCCATGGGGAGTTTACCTTCTAATTTATTTCAGAGGTGCTTGTGACCCTTTTGGATTTTTGTGCCTCCCAATTTTTCTTCGGAAGCTGAAGAGCAGCACCTGCATTTTGGAGTGTGAGTACAGCCCACCCTGGGCTCAGGGGCACCTCCCACTCACCCCACTGCTGGGGGTTCACAGCAGTAGGCGGAATGTCCCTCTGAACATTTTCTTCCATTCAATAAAGCTGTGAAGGCAGAAGATGCTTATGAAAACTCCAAAAGACAGAGAAGAAGAGAGGGCTATGGAAATTCAGGGTGAAAGAGATGTACAGACAGCGTGGGCTGGAGACCCTTCTCCATGAGTCTTCTCCAAGAGCAATTCTCCTACATGGCAAGCCACACTCTTGAAGACCAGAGACACAGAAAATGGGGCTTCCTGCACCAGGGAGTGTTTGGCCACATCTTCCTTCTGTCTGACTCAAGCAAAGTCTGTTCCTTCTTTTCCTGATCCTCACATGATGGTGGTGAGGGGGAAGATCTTAGTTAAAAGGTTCAGTTCGAGAGAGCATTTCACGTTCTCAGTAGTACTGGAAGTTTATCTAGTCCTTTCAAACCTCACTGCTACTATCATAACAGATGTTCATCACCAATAATCAAAACAATACAAAAACACACAACATCCTTCCCTGGGGAGAAGAATGTTCTGATTTGTAGATTAGAATTTATTTTTTCTAACCCAAATTGTCATCCATTTCTCTAAAAATGATCTTTTTTGACAAGATGCAAGTAGAGAACTGTCTCTTCCTCATGCAAGAGTATGGATACCATTTGCCTCGCTGACAGTTAACCCTCCATCCTAGAAGGAGAAATCCATCTGCTTTATGTCTGTCCTTTAAACCGCCTCAGCCATATTTGTCAGCTGGAGCCTCTGTGTGATTCTTGTAGGCACGTTAGAAGTCATATTAAAACCTTCTTCTGTCCCTCTGTAGTCTGTGGCTATGGACAGGTGACAAAGTGATGGACAAGCACATTGTTGTAAATGTTTGTACTGTCATTTTCTTTTTTATACAGGTTCTTTTTTTTGAAGCTGTTGTACAACCTTTGGTTGTACAGTAACAATCTTTGATTAAATCGATCATTTTATTGCAAATCATGCAAATGATCTTCTCCAGTTATTTATATATGTTTACATGCAAAGTAATAAATTATCATATTAATAGCTATGGTGTGGTGAGGGTAGTACTCTCTGTCTGAGTTGCCCTAGTGGCCCAGGGGTCAGTACCCACCTCTGATCAGATTCAGATCTCGGTTTTGTACAGGTATCAATACCAGAGCCATATAAGCCTTAAGACTATTTCTCTCCTGAATATGAGGCTGAAAAAAGTGGTTACCTGTGCCTGTGCCTATGCCTACATTCCCACTGAGACAAGCTAGAAGTGAAGCAGCCGAGTCTGCCCTTTCATCCCGACAGCTAGGCTAAGCACTGCCAGGCATCAGCCAGTGCTGAAATGTGGTATAGTGAGTAAATAAGAGCAACTCTCCATAAAACAATGAAATAGCACAATCCAGCTGTCCCAACGGAGTTTGAAGTCCCATTAGAGAGAAGGAAAAACTCTGTTAGAGAGGAACCAAGTAAGCTATACTTTAGGTACTCTGCAGGAAGTGTCTTCAGCTGACCTACTTGTGCAGCGGGAACTGGAGTCATGATCTGGACTCATGCAGGGAGCCAGAGCTAAAGCAAAACTTCTTCCTTCCAAGCAGCTTTGACACGTGAATGTGAGTGCTGCTGGAGTGGGACACCTTCAGTCCCCAGACTAACTCTGTCCAGCAGAGCCAGTGCAGGGAAGGAGGTGGCAGGAGATGTGAACATCAGGGCTTGAGTGTCGAGCCAGCTGCCCTCACTTGCCTTCAGTCTCTAGATTTAAGGCACTGCCCTATAATACATCCTTCAGTTGCATGTGAAGCACCATGCCAAAATGCACAGCATTCAACTGTGCTGAACACAGTTGCCGGAGGTATAAAGTGCTAGGAAAGGAAAGGCATTGCAGGCATCACAACGAGGGAGCAGGGTGCAAAGAGAGGACTGCGGCAGTAAGTGACAGCAGCAATACCTCCACTGCCCTTCTCAGAAACCACCTGAAGCTTCCAAAGCTCACCTCTGCTGGCACAGAGACAGCCCAGAACCCTGCCCCAGCTCTGCCCCTCGTGTCAGAGGACTGCTGGTGAGCCACCACACTGCAGTGCCACCCAGAAGCTTGGCACGTACCGGCTCGTGCAACATCCAGGAGCAGTCGCAGCCAATGGTAAATAGCGGTTGTAAAGCAGGGATGTTCACGGACTCAAACTTTAAGCTCTGTCCCTAAAATGAATTGGAAGCATCTGGCTGTTTTGCTTTTGGTGGGTAATGATGCAGCCTCGTCGCAAGCCCAGATGTGATTCTACATTCCTGCAGCTGTTCTGGTGGGAGTTTCAACACCCGAAACATCTGCTATTGGGAATCAGAGGCACGATACTTACATGATCTTTTAGGGCTGTTATTTTTGTATGTTTGCAATTTTGGTTTTTTCTTTCCTTTGGAAAATACATTTTATTTATGTAACATCATTTTCTGTTTGTCTGGTAGTGACCACTCCCCCAGTGAGAGGGTATTCCCATGTAAAGTTGTTCTACGTGTCTGCATCATCATGCATGAAACGCAGCAGATTCAGGGTGTCACAAATGAGGTTTATGGGGGTTGAAGCTGCAGAACATTATGGTCTGTCATGTAAATATATATGTAGGGAGCTGCTAAAATGAAGTAATTACTGTCTGCTACATAAATATGTATTTAGACCATCTTAATAATACAGAAATGCCCATCTATCATGTAATTACGTATTGAGCCTGTGAGGGAGAAAAGGCTGCTTTGACATCCAGTAGTTACTTGCATCCATTAAGAAAAATAAATCATCAAGGAAAAAGAGATGAGAAGCCCATACCATGACTTTACAAGGATAATAAAGGGAAGATGAAAGTGTGCAGGAGAAAGTGAACTCTGGGCTGTGAGGAGGTGGTAAAGTCTCATAATGCCCAGACTGATCTACTAAATTTTGTAGGCGAAAAAAACCGGTCTGACTGGGACCACTAACTACCAGGATTAATCCTGAAGTGAAAGCTCATTATTATATTACTCAAAACCATTAGAAACAGATTTTCTAATGGAAATGCTGACTTTGCAATGTAACACAAGGAGTCAATATTATAATTTCTTATTTCCTGTTACCATGGACAGTTAATACACTGGAGAGAAACAGAGGACTTGGAAAATTTATACCATGACGTGCCATTTGTTACCATGCTGTTAATTACAGTTTAGTTCTCACTGCGTGACTCAGTGCAGGCTCACCAGCCTCCTGCATCTGGAACCCATTCCCTGCCCTCCTACTTCAGGCAGTTATTCCTACACCTTTTAGGCATTGCAGAGGACATGCTACCCCACCAAGAATTCTGCTTGCTAATCAACACCCAAACACCCACAAAAGCAATAATCATTGTGCCTCTGGTCCTCATGTTATCGTAAAGATGTAAGGTGCAGAGAGGCCACAGTGATGGTCACAGGGCTGGTGGGAGGGTCCATCTGTGTGGGACTGGCAGGCAGCACAACACCCAGAGGAGAGAGGAGAAAGCCAGAGCAGGTTATAAGAGAAGTTGGGGACACCAAGAACAAGGTGGTACGGGTAGCAAGAGAAGGGGGGCAGATGGCAAGGAATGAGAAGACTGAAAGGTTGGTCAGGAAAGGAAGGAAGGCAGCCTGGAAAATTGCTGCCCTCAGAAACATTGCCTTACTCATGCACTGCATGGTGGGGCTGTCCAGAGAAGAGCTGCTTCTGGACAGGGTAAGGGCTCTTGGGACAAACTGGGAAGCCTTGAATTATCCGCCCTAGCATAGGGAAGCAATGAGGTAATGGAGAGGGAGACAGGCGAGTGGAGGGAAAGGCACATCAAAGACATCAAGCAGAAATATTATCTTCTCTTGCAGTATGGGAGGAAGCCCCCATTTCACTTTTCCATGTTTTCTTTGGGTTGTTTTCAAGTGAGGTTGTGTGCTACATCTCAAGCAAAGAAACTCCAGCAAAGCAAGCCTGGCTCCTCACTTTGGCATCTCAGTCAGCAGTAATTTATATTGCTGTTCCTCCTTAATAAAATCCATCGTGCACTCCAAAAGAGTAACTAGGACACTTAGTTTTTATTCCACATGCATCTCATTTGTCTTCAGCAGGTTCTTCCATAATCTCATCATTATTGCAATCACCCTCTGAGGACAGCTGACTTGCATTAATCAGCTAGGCCTCTCATCCCTCACTAGATTCTTTACAGTTTTACTGTGCCCTTGGGCATCCTAACTTTACTTGAAAAATTAATAAACCTCCCCTCTCTTATCTTACCTTATTAATGTCTGTCTTTGTAACCCATTATCCCTGCATCTCTTCAGTGACCATTTGAGGATGTGGTTACCACCAAAGGATTGTGCCCTGGTGAGGCAGCACACAGGAGCGCCCTATATAATTGGAAAAAAAAAAAAAAAAAAAAAAAGGAGGGGGGGAGGCGATGAGAGAAAGAAGGAAAAAGATCATGAAAACTTTCAAGTCCAACAGAATTGTTTACAAGATACAGGAGTTGCTGAGAACCCAGTATAGACTAAGATTCATCAAAGAGTTTGTTTTTGCCTTATTTCTCATTTCATGTAAGCAGCCCCTTGCCCTGCAGCCCCTCTCATGCATAACCCGGCTCCCACCCATCCCTTCCTGCTCCTCTTCCCTCTCACGCACCCTATTAAACCTGACTCACTCATTTTAGATGTTTTGAAATCGTGGTACATTAATCACTTGTGTTTGCACACATTTTATGTGGGTTGTTGGTCATGGTCTGTAGTTATACTGGCTGTCTCCCTTGCTTACTTAAAAGTACAATCCAATTGAAAATAAAGATTTTGCAGGTTTGCTCATTTCACACAGCGATAGCAGCTGGTAAGTGTCTTTTGCAATTCATCAGAGGCCTCCCAGACCACCTGCTCTTGGCATCCTGCAAACAGCTGGTTCTGTGTAAGTACCATAAGCTATTATCTTACTCAATAAATAATGAAATAAAGAAAGAAAGCAGGACAAAACCATGTCTTTATAAATAACATACATTCATGACTAGCCACCTCTCCTGTTTCAGAGATGAAGAAAATCAAGTTAAGATCCTTTGATGGATTTAGTAGTGCCTTATGATGGAAGATGGAGACAAATCAACACCAATACATAGGGCTCTGTATTTTCTTTCTTTCTTTTTGAAACCTGTTCTATTTCTGAAAAGGCCACAGGGAGCTCTTATGAAACTACAGCTAATGTCACCAGATGTCCCCCTGTTGAGAGGTGACTCTCGGTCTTTGAAAAACTGCCCCACTTTGATTTTTTTTGAAATGAACTTTTGTCCTCTCTTTCTGGTCCCAAGAGTAGATATGAGGTCACTTTCTCTTCCCCAATGTTCTGCTGCCCATGAGGCTGCTGCCAGGTGTCCTCCAGGCTGGGGGAAGAGCTGCCAGCTTGTCCATCAGGACAAGGCTGGAGCTGATGTCAGAAGGCCCATGGGCCACTGGAGCTGGAGCACAAAATGCAACCCTGTGACTGGGAAGGAACTTTGGAGGTGAGAAGGAGGAAGTAGATGATGGGGGAAACAGTGCCAAAGTATTCCCTCTGAAGAGGAATAAAGGTTTTAATAGGAAAGTGCTGCATTTTGGGCACAAAGCCTGTATCTCGTAAGGATTTTTATTTTTTAATCTATGAATTCTGCGAGGCGCATCTAACAGATTTCTTGCACTGCAAACAAAGGCAATAAATAAATGCAATCTGTTGCATGAATGATTTATATCAACACAATTTAAATTTAGTGTCTGATTTATCTTATTTTTTCAAATGGCCTCCTGTTTTATGGTTTCCATAAACTGAGGATTCGAGAGATGGCAGTTGGAGACTTGACTGCCTGACAAGTGGAGAAAACTGGGAAGTTCAGTGTCTGCCATGGTTTGCAGACACAGAGCCACTCTTTCTACCGCAGAGGAAAGCCTTGCTCAGCAGGCTGCCTCATTCTCTTTAATGGCAGTCCTCCTGTAGGAAGGTATTAATCACTGCAAGAAAAGATGTCTGACCCCAGCTACTGCTATTGCAAGTGAGGATTGGGAGAGGAGTGTTTGAAAGCCTGCTTTTAACATCCTGTAAAAAAAAAATACTTGTGATGGTGTTCAGAACAATTATTTTCTCTCTCTTTTCTTGCAACCACCCTATGATATTTGCTACTGAAACTGCAGACCAAGGTGTCGTTCTCTCTCCTGAAACTGGATGGAACAGCTGGCTCAAAAGTAGGGTGGAAGGGAAGGATCCCTTGTTTGATCCCATCTATGCCGGGCAGAATGGCTGCACTGCAACTGAGATATTTCAGTTTGGTCCTGTCATAGATCAGTGGTGAGTTAATACCTTCCTGACACAGCACACAGCCAGGAGCAGGGTGAGGCAGGTACTCTACCTCAGAGAGATGTCTCTGATGAGCCCCTTAAAATCCTACGGCTGACAGAGCCATGCCATGCACTTCTAATGAAACATTTAAATGTCCCAGTAAGTGAGGCAAATGCAAGTTTTTCTGTTTCATTTCAACCTTCCTACCCTTTCTGGTCTCTCCCTCCTCTTGTTCCTGAGAGCAGTCAGCTCCAGAGGCCAA
This sequence comes from Corapipo altera, assembly GCF_003945725.1. NCBI lineage: Eukaryota > Metazoa > Chordata > Aves > Passeriformes > Pipridae > Corapipo > Corapipo altera. The sequence goes on along the minus strand of NW_020884879.1, from coordinate 2,362,011 downwards.
CTCACAAGTATACCTGAGATGCAAAAAAACCTACCAAGCACTGACATCTCCTTTTGGGAGATGCCAGGACAAACAGCCACAAAGAGAAGTCTTGCAAAAAACCCTGATGGGAACACCACCATTGGCTGGTTTCTGCTAATGCCTTTTTGGACTGATTTCCAAGCCTGCAATGTGGCAGACCATCTTTTTCTACCACTGATTTTCCAGCAGCAGGGCAGCTCATGCAGGGAGCATGGTCTTATGGAGGGAACCACTCATGTCAGCCTCTGGAGGGAGAGTCTTTTTTATTAAATGGGAGTGAAGGAGCAATGGGCTTTGACAAGGGACAAGCAATTTGGCTGCTTTGATGAATCTTGGGAGTTCTCAGGAGAAAAACAGCGGGAAGATGGCAGCACCTTCGTGGGGTTCAGTGGGATCTGCAGACCATGGAGAAAAAGATCTAAGCCAGTCTCAGATACTGAACGTTTTGTGGCTTCTCTCATGTGGCATTTATATGCTTTTGCCACTACAGAGATAAATACTGTCCTAATGAAAATTATGTGGTTTCTTGTGCTTGCACTTAACTGGACTCTGAAGCAAAAGCCCAGACCTAAATGTTCCTCCATTCTGCATATCAGATTTTCTTTATGCCCTATATCTTGCATCTTTTTCTCTTTTTGCCACTAAGCATTTTCTGAAACTTGTGGCTGGAAGCTATAGTTTTTATGATATTTTTAGTACACTGCATGGTTGTTTAAAGTGCACCTTATAAAACTTCAGTCCTCAGCCAGCTCCCTATAAAATGGTTCTGGTTTACATCAACTGGCTTCAAACCTTCCTTGCCATTTTTCACCCTCCTCTTTTAATAACAGGGCAATCTATAGCAACAATTTCTCTTGCATGTGGTGATGCAGCCTACTCAGAATTCAAGACAGGAGGCTTTTACTTTACTTTATTATTTCACCAAGACTAAAATCCTCCAGATACTATTTTCATTTTTAAGAGCAGCCTGGGTAAACACTGAAGATGGAATTAAGAATTTTACTCTTGACAGAAAGAAGCTTGAATAAAATGAACATGAGATATAGCATAACCTAGCCAGGAACCAAAAAAAAAGCTAGCGATTCATTATGAGCACAGGCTCAGCCTATCATAACTTCATAACTCAGGCTCCAAACATCCTGAAACACATGGGCAGCTCAGATCTCATTTCTGGTCTAGCCAAATCTGTGGTTGAACTGGCCTTTCAGTATTAATTTTGAGGAGTTTGGCTTTGCAGTCAGCAGCTTGTGTTTTTCTGTAAAAAAAAATATGATAGGTAAAGCTTTGATTTACATCTGTCCGTCAATGGCAAGGATATTTCTTTGAGAGTTAAGTGAACTACCATAACAGGTTAGAAACACCACATTTTTCCTGATGATATTGACTGCTTCTTTTCCATTAGGACAGAACTATACTAAGTGTCCTCTCCTCTACAATACTGATGTCTCTTGTACGAACAATACTTCCATTGGAGACTGCCTAGAGCACCCTGCCAAGAGCAGAGCATCACCGCAGCAAGCACATGGCATATAAACGTAATAAGAAACTTAATGCTGTGAAAAAATACCCATCAGTGATTCCCATTCATCACTTTTGCACCAACCTCAGTGGAACTTGTTTTCTGCCTGGATGGGGAATGCATGCTTTCAAAACCTCATTAGGGACGAGACTAGGGATGCCAGAAAGAAAGTATTTTTACTTTCTCTATTATGGCTATTGTTATTATTTTGTTTCAGTGTTATTTTTACTGAGGGAATGGAGTATCAAACTCTCACTTGTGGAAGTTCTTCCCAGCCTCTTCTGAATATCTTATTCCACTCCAGCTCTTCAGTGCTTGCTTGCCTTTCTCCAAGCATCATCATGCACAAGGCAACATGTTTTTCAAGCTGCCTGCATCTGCCATTGAAACTCCCATACTTTAGTTAAAACCTAAAAGTAAATGGAGGATATGGAGTATCAATGGGAGGTAGCACTCAAGCTGATGGTGCAGCAGTGTTAATTACACAATACTTTTATTGAGCAATTCAGTGGTAATTCTTACTGCTATTCCTCCTTAATAAGATCCATTGTGCACCATAAAATAGTAACTAGGACACAGTTTGTATTCCACATGCATCACATATCTCTTTAGCAGGTTCTTCCATATCCATAATCTCATCATTATTACTATTACCCTCAGAAGACAGTTGACTTGCATTAATCAGACAGGCTGCCATTCCCTTGCCAGATTTTCTGCAGTTTTATTGTGCTTTTGGACATTTTAATTAACTTGAAAAATTAATTAAAAATCTTACCTTATTAATATCTCCTACCTTCCCCCTACTTGGTAATCTATTATCACTGTTTATCATCACTGACCATTCAGTTCCAGAATGGTCTTGTAATGGGAGAGCACACCAGAATGCCCAGGTGGTGCTAAAATGGTAAGGTGACTCTGAGACAACTTAAAGTGCTCAGTTTGGTCTTTTACTTAAAGTATATATGACTGTCAGAGAAGTGAAACCAAACCACTACAGCTCATTAAATACAATTCCAATTCCTTTCCACTCCCGATCCAATTTAAATGCTCAGATCTTTCTTCCATGCTTGTACAGTTGGAGATTGCCAAAGAACTGATTGAATGGAATGAAATGAAATGAAGGCCAACTCAGTTAGAGATGCCATGACACATCTCTGAAACGTGATCGCCAATCATACTAGTCACAGTTTTACAATCTTCTTTATGAAAAAAAAGAAAATTAAACAGGGAGCTATAGAAATTAATAAGGAGCCCATGGAAATTACTCTTAAAACATATGCAATTTAATAGAGAAAAAAACCTTTCTACTGATATTTTTAAGACAAGCTATAGAACTCTGGAAAGAACAGTTGCCTCAACATGAAATTCTTTAGGGTAGTTTAAAATTCTCAAGAGGCTACAATTTTTTGTACAGAAAATCAGTGCTTGTAAGAAAGGGTATTTTTTGTCTTTTGTGCCATGCTTCTCTCAATTGCCCAGCACTATTCATATGATTAAATCATGATTGCACTATCTGAGCAGTTCCACTGGAGCCAGCTAGACTAATGGCAAAGCAGAACACGCCATGCCGCCAGAGTGCAGAGTCTTGTCTTCAACATCTCTGTTTGAGGTGCCAGCTGGGATCTCACCTCAGTTCTTCAGGTCATACACAGTGTGATGCCCAGACTGAAAGATCTGGAAATAAACCAGAAGATTTTTTTATTCAGTGCACCATTATTTTGAATTCTCTGCTTTCAGTGAGCATCCAACCATGTCAGTGGAGTCACTACTTATCACCTGAGCTTTAAAACTTACTCAATGTTGTATCTTGATCTTTTGTTACAAAGGGCTAAGACACACCTGAGCCAGTTCCTCAGGTTTTGAAAGGGGAGTCCTTAACGTGCTGAAACAATGGGTGACCTTGGAAGGGAAGGTCCTCCCTTTTCCCTGGGAAGGAGAGAGACAGCACTTGTTACTGTAGTCATCCGCATAGTGTTTCACAGCCTCCTACAGACATCACTTGTGATCCTGTACTTGTGTTAGAAAGAAATGGTGCCTGCTGAAGACCTGGTAAGGTTCAAACTTTACTTTCCTAACAATAAGGAAAGCTTGTTCCATCGTAAAGGAATTTGGCTCATGGCTTAGGAGATGTGGATTGAATTCCACTCATGGGCATCTTGTGTGTGCAAATAATTTAGACATTGCCTGTCTCTGTTGCTCATTTGTAATCAGAGCCATGTGAGCAGCTATAACTAACACTACTGCTCACTGCTCAAGGGAGAGAACCAACAGCAGGGAAAAAGTGAACTGATTATTGAAAATTAAAACCAAAAAAGGGTAAATGGTTTCGAACAGATAAAATACAAATATTCAGGGCACACACAGCACACTTGCAACTCCTCTCAAATAGCACAATTCCAAGACCTCTCCATAAACAAGAATGATCCAAGAAAGAGAGATCCAAACTGTCTTAGTCTTTCCAAGAACAAGAATTTGTTTTTTAATTGCTGTCACAGTTTCACACACAAAGGCATTCACTCACTTTTCACCAAAGTAAATACTTGGTTTAACAGAAGACAAAGGAGTGACCAATATGGTCTAATTCCTAACAAAAAGCATTTTGAGATAGTTTAAAGCCACACATCCTACCACAGCTAGGAGAAAGGCTTCTGAATTATTTAGTAACCTTAGGCCTTTCAAAAGGAGAAGAAACTCATTGCCCGGTTTCATGGGACTTAGATGAAGTTGTGTGGGTAGGAGTATTAGATATTTATTCACCATGGACTTTGATAAATAATTTACTGGTTCAACTGTGACTAACAAGATCGCTGAATGGTGAAATCTCTGCAGTAAGCAAATAGAAATATTTCCTCAGTCAACTACCCAGGTGAAGACCCAAATTCACCTAGGGAAACACAGGCTGCATTTTGTAGAAATCAGCCAGGTAGCCAGAAAGCTTCATGGCAGTGGACAAAAGTATTCTGCTTCGTAGTTATCCTAAGGGACCCAGTCTTACCTTGTGTACGGTAAAATAGGAGATTTATTAACATAAGCCTGAACTACTGGATCAACAAGGCCCTCTGCTCAGTACCACAATGCTCTTCACCCCGAATTGTCAGAGAGATGAGGAGAGTGAGATGAGTGAAAGTTCTTACAGTGAGCAAGTGAAAAGCGTATGAATCCTTCTGCTCTAAACCCAGTCAGAGCACTTTCAGCCATGAGTGCAGAAGGGAAGGGAGCTCTCCGCAAACGCCACAGAGGCAGAATTTATGCGCATTCCTAAATAGTGTATCTTTCTCATTCTTTTTAAATAGATGGCCCAGAGGCTTTCTTAAAACCCCCTGTCCCGCTCTTCTTTTGAACTAATCCCATTTATACTCTCTCAGTTGCCTGTGCACATTGTCAAGCAATAGTGACATCAAGTGGCCCAGCTTAGCTGATCACTAGCATTTTTGTTTCCTTGCTCATCCCGAGGGCAGATATCGATCGTCATCAATCCTTTGTGTAAACAGATCTGAAATAAATCCAGTATTAGACATTTATCCTGTGGAAGGTATTGCTCATCAGCTTGATTTAAGTTATGTTTATATGTGAGTAAAGTATGATTTACAAGAGGCCTTCCAACTTCTCACTGTATGGTAGTTTAAAAGTTTTCTATCAGAAATATACCTGTATAATCCTGACAGAAAGAAGATTAAGAGCCACCTTCTCTCATCTGATCTATAGCACAGGTAGAGCAATGGAGCAAGAATGAGAATTATTTATTGTTAGTATTTCTTGAGTGTCTAGCATCCACCAGCAGAGATCAGGGCTATGTTGTGCTAGTCACTGCAAACACATGAGGAAAAATGTTCCCAGCACCAAGAGACCTTGTAGTCTCCCTGATGAGAAATGAAAAAGGCAGAAGCAGTCAGAAGGTCGAAAAGCACAAAACTGTGAAGAGGCAAAACCAACATAAATATGTAGTCCTTCCCTCACCAACTTCCTAAGGAACAAGAAAGTGGCATAAAACTCTCTTTTATGATGACAAAACCCCTAAAAGTAAGAAGGCAGTTGTGGTGGCAAAACAATCACTGTTAGCAGAAGGTATCTGGCAATGGAAACAACTGCCAGATGAGTCAAATAAATCCAAGGTCTAAACATTGCCTTGGGCCACAGCCAAACTTTCTCCTTTTCCCTAGTGATACCCGCAATGGTAGGTCCACCTCTGCTTCTCAAAAACAGCTGGAAATGTTTAGCTTTTCCCTCAAATCCACCAGCTCTTTGAAGATTTCAAAAAGATGTGCTAGCTGATGAGTACAAACTTTTTCCAAAGAAATTTTCTTCATATCCACAGTAATATATTCAACTTGCTACTTCTTGTGAGCAGTAAGTCACCTGATATATTTGTATGGCCAGAAACACTATTTCAGTAAAGTCCCCCTGAATTCTGGAAGTTTTCTGGGCCAAAGGGTTAAATTCATAAGAGTATCCGTTCCTCAGAAGTACTCTGACCAGCATCAGACATTAGGGCACAGAAAAGCCATTGCCTGGCAGAAGGCAACAACTCCATCACACACATTGTCATCTAAATCACTGATGTTATGAGCCATAGCAGATTTAACACACACCTTCAGTCTCTTCGAAGAGAGGGCTTAGCACAGCATATGAGGAGAGTGAGCATGTGCTAGTGTATGACCTGAAGATGTCAATACAGAGAAACAAGAATAGATGCTCTTAAAACGAGAAGGTTTTCCTCCTCAATCCTTCATCAGTGACTGCGATGCTGTATGTGAAGTATACTTACCCATCCTTTCAGAGGTACCTCTGGGTTTCAGCAGCAGTGGACAAGGCTGCAAAGCAAGTTGGGGGAGGTGATACCATGAGCATGCCAACTTTAGCCTAGTAGTGGCAAGCTTAAGATCATGGAAAACACTAGAGAACATGTGTAAAAAGGATGAATACGGGTGATAAGGAGAAAGTTACATGATCAGGGGTGCTTTTGCCTTCCACATTAAAGATAGCGGTCACAGCCATATGACTGCACAGCCTCTTTAGTCTGATTGCAGCTGTCCAACCTCCAAACTGGTCACTGGGCACATACCCAAGTCCCTGGTTACCAGAGTGGCTTGAGGCCTCTCAGTGCACCTTCAGGGATACTGATAGGCATGCTGGTTAACTGGCACCTGGCACTGATTCTTGATCTGGTGCTAAAATCACACCTTCAGTTTGCTGTGGAGGTACATCCATGGGACCATTTGGTTCCTTTGCATCAGAAGCACAACAAAAGGGGGCTTCATTTCCTGCTACAGGAAAGCTTAAGGGGCTGGGTTGACCATGGTCTTGTCCCATGTTTCTTTCTGTTTCCTGAAATTTAAATAACCAGATTGCCATTTCCTTCCCCCTATATGGAGAAGTTAGCTGTTTTGCATACCAGTGTCTACTGGTAGAGCCTATGCATTGGTCTCTGAAGTCCCAAGTCCAGCTGAGCAAAGCAGTAGTGTCTCATAACACACAACAACAAGCTGCACACCCAGAGTGACTTGTATGGCCCATGTACAGCAAACACAATGCCCCAGAGGGGGAAAGAGGCCTTTGGAACTGGGAGGCCCAGATTACAGGCCCCACCACCTCATGCTGTAAGACAGCCCTGGTTATTGCTGAGTGCAGGTGCAAGTGAGATAACATGTTCCTCATTATTAGTTATTCACCATGTGTGCTTCAACATTCATTAGTCTCCTGTTTAACTAGAGTTATTCAAGTAAGGAACAGAGACAATACCATATGACTTGTGTGAACACACACACCATGAATAATGAATAGTGAATAGCCAAAGTGAACCTCTCACTGGACATAAAATGCTTTGTCCAAGCTGTTTAACAAATACTTAGGAATAATATTCCCATTGACAGAAATTGGATCTTGTTGAGGAATAAGTGATGCATGCATATAAGAAAAGAAACACACACCCCCCACACCCCAATTTACTGCATTTACTCACAGTGAAAAATCTCAATAGGCTCTACTTTCCTGCAATTATGGGAATCTTCCCTTGGATCCACAAGAGGAGGAAATATAGCTTTATATATTTACACACTATCTTTTTTTTGTTGCTGTTATGGCTTTTTGTAGTATTCTAGACAGTATTAGTACTGAAATAATTTCCTCTGACAGCAGACTGTTAAGTGGAGGCACAGCAGAAAAGTAGGACAACATTGCAGCCATGCAGGGGCGCATTCACCCTTTCAAATTTCACAGGTGGGGATGTTCCTTCCAGTAGCAACTGCCCAAATAGGACTATGCAAAATGAATGGAGATGCCCAGGCATCTGGGCTCACTCCGTCATTAAGTCTGTTAGGGGATGACATTTACTCCAGCTTTCTCATGTTGAGTTGTCATGTTGTGTTGAATTCAGTACTCGACCCAGAAATGAGAGGTGGCAGGATCAGAATGGTGAGACAACGAACAATGAATGTTACATGAGCTGGAAATTCTCTCTTACAAAGCAAAAAAATACAACTAAACATGATTTTTATACTGATAACAGGTAGGCTGGGCAGATATGCACAGACTATGCACAAATGTATTGGATAGCAGCTTGAAAACTGCCCCAAACGCTGTCGAGGAGAAACTAATGTGTAAGACTTTCAAAGCAATCAAAATCATAACACAGTCTGAAATAGTTGCATCATCTGCATTGTGAACTGCCACAAGGTGCTATGAGCCTTGAATTAAATCACAGAGACACAGGCTGAAAGTGAGGAGAGCTTGTTCCTAGTGTAAAGCTTGCCTCACCTCAACAGAAGTATCCAGGATAGTGTTATAAGCCAAATTTCCACATTCTCTGCAGTCTGGCGTAGCACACAGCATCATCCTTGAAAAATACATAACGCACCAGAAATAGAAATATATGGACCCAGGATGCTAAAAGAATTTGCCCTTTGCAATCAGGATCGACTTTCATTCTTAACACACCTCTTTGGTCCATTTATTTTCATATTGCTCAGTTTTGTTTTTTGCACAGGAGCCATGGGTAGTGCTGCAGATAGAGGGGAAAATCCCAGGGCTGTGTTAAAAAAAAAAATCCAGATATAAAGTAAAATGGATTAATACACTTTTCTACAAAGTGGTAAAATGAAAACACATCTGATGGACTTCTACACAGTTTGCCTCAGGCAAATAGCATTCCATTAAAATAAAAATACATTTGGTTAGAGCAAATTAAATGTTCCCAAGAAGGAATAGTTTGAGGTCAAAGGTGAAGCCACTTTACTTGCACACATGTTTTCAATCTGTTTGACCTCTGTGATCAGCAAAGCTCAGATGTGCAAAGGGGAAGAAGCTTAAAAAGAGATTAGGAAGAACAAAAAAGTAAAATACAAAGAAATGCATAAAAGATCTGCATAACATAGTTTTAAACTCTCTGTACTAAAAGAGGAATAGTTGTGAGGAGTTTTTTTGTGATCCTACTCTGGGTGATAAAAGACTTGGAAGATCTTGACCATTGCAGAATAATGTTTCTTCTCATCAGCTGGGACAGAAATAATCACTCTTAAGCTGTTGCGGCAGGAACTTGTGTGACTGATACTGAGCACTCCTGAAAAGACTCTAGGGAAGCGGATCAAAAAGAAGAAAAAGAGCAAGTGAAAGACTTTCTGTTGAACTAGTGTTCTTTTTCATGCATGCTTCCTGCTGAATGTGCTCTGGCTGCTCTCTTGCATGCAGGTTTTCGTGGCAGGTTAGTGCCCTATAAACCAGGAGACTGGGCAATCAGGCAGAGGACAGCATCCTGACATTTTGCAGTTTCCAACACAACCTTCACTGTGGCTTAAATCTACAAGGGATGAGCAGTGCATGCCCTGCTTCCTTTATGAGACTAACCTAATGTAAAGTCTTACGCCTACACTCTGGAGTGTCTCCGTGGCAGACAGGGGAGACAGGAAAAACAAGGTTGTGTGTTTTGCCTCTCAGCTGCCTCCCTTTCTCTCTTCTCTAACAGGTATCATGAGTCAGGATCTCCTTCAGCACAATGTGAATGTTTTGAACCCAGGCTCAAATATGACTGAAGAAAAGCAAAAAAACTAAACCAACCTCACCTGAAGGCTCTTCTGGAGCTTGCTCACTTCAGCTTATATAGCTTATATAAACTACAGACCCTTTTATTGCCAGCCATGGGTTTACAATGCCTGCTAACACTGCCTGTTCACTGCCCAGCCAACCAGCATTCTGCTGGCTTTCCCCTGCAGCTCGTGCTTGGGAGAGGAGCCTCTCAGTGGTGGCTGTGCCTTGCAGCCAAGCCTTAATCAGGTCAACAAGAATGGATTTTGCTTCACATTCCCAATGGAAGGCTGTCGTATGAGTGTGGAATAGAAGTCCACAGATCTTTTGGACAGACTAGACTTGCCCAGGAGCCACAGTTGGTCAGATTGCTGTTTTGAAGCCACTCAGTTGAGCTACTCTATATTTCACAACTCATCTCTTTGCTATGGGTTAGCAAATGCATTGGCCCCTCTCCATCTATGACAGCTGTATTATTGCCTATAACACTGCAGGAAAAAAGAAAGGTGCTTTACATCTTTCTTAGGTTATTACTACAGTGATCCATGCAGAGTTCTGCAGCTGCAGGTTGCAGCTCTGGTGGCTCACTACCCACCCACATGCTTGTAGGCACCAGCGTGGCCAGTGCATCTGCTCTGCAGAGCCCCAGGCTCAGCTGGGGGCTTGGGGATCATCTGTGCACCTGTCTGGGCTCACAAGGTTTGAGTGGCATTTCCACAGGGACTTTCAGCTTTCGTCCTCAGCTGCTGCAAAGCAGCAGATAGCCACAAATGCATTTTTCAAAATGTGTGTGTGTCTGCATCCCTACTAGTTCCCAATCCAGAAGAGCAGCTCTGCATTTTGCACAAATCCACTGCTCCTGAAATCCCAAAGCCAATGTGAATGAAAGGACTTGAATAAATGTCAACTACAGAATAAGGGTTAAAATCAGCTGAAAATCTGCAGGGCAGTGTTCAGAATGTGCACAACCATCTAACATGCTTCATCTCCAAATCAATCCCAAACTTCCGACCAAAATTCACCCTGCTTTGAGTCAGTCCCAAAGCTCACACCCCAAAGCTTTGGGGCAGTGGGGATCTTGAAATCAGGCTTGAATCATGTGCAAGATCAATGCTATTTATACCTTACTCGATAGCAATGACAAATCCAAAAAGGATTTGCTGCACCTTTTGGAGTAGCCAGGATTTGGGAGGTTAGCCTTTTTATTAACAGGCGAGTCTGTGCCATGTGAGGAACAGCAGAATTTACACTTGCCATCTGCAAAATGAATTACATGTTCCAGGCATCTGCAGCTTCATAAATTATAACACAGTGTCAACAGTGCACCTGTGAGGAGATTTTAGACAACAGGAGCAAAGAAATTGCCAGTGTGCCAAGGGGATGCACAGGCAGGAACACTGGGAAGGCATTTGGCTGCTATTTGCTTCAGCTTGCCCAAGCTTTTCCCTTCTGCATGCCCAGAAGCCAGCAGACTTGCACCACAGAGAGTCACCAAGAGTGCACACTTTTATCAGCCTTTTAAATGCCGGGCTCCTTTCTGTAATTAGGTGTGGGGATGAGGCTTGGCCTTCCTCTGTGGTCCCCCTTGAGCATTGCTGGTGAGGGGTCCTTCTGGGAGAAGGGGGCAGGCAGGGGGGCCGGGGGGCTGAGGTTTTGCATATGAGATTAAGGACTAGAAGTCCCGCTCGTTTCCCTTTTATCTATCTGTGTACTTGTAGCACTGAAGTCTCTGCTTTCCCTGTGTTATATTCAGTCTGCAGAGTGACTCATCTGCAAGCACAAATTACCTTGCTAAAGTATTCTTAGGAGAAATAATTAGCCACAAGCACCTCCTTTCCAGCCTCCTGTATGTGCCTCCAGGGACTGGGGCGCTTGACATAAATCATTTAGTCCCGAGCCCTAGCACACACCTTTCCCAAAGGACTCTGTAATTGGCAAAGTAGTTGCCAACCGGGTTTAAAGTGATTTGAAATTGTTTTCCATACAGCCTTGCTGATAGCAAAAGGTTTCCCCCTCTCCTCAAGCATGAGTTACAGTAACATGATTGGATGTAACCCGTTATTCAGTTCAAGCTGTGATTCTGATACGGTATAGACAATATAAATTCCCCAGAGCTCTGTGAGGCCACCTCAATGGTCCATTTAAGTCCAATTCAATTAGGCTCACTATAGTTCTTAGGATTTCTTAGGTATGTTTGCAGCAGCCTTGGGGTTTGAATGTGAGAACAGTATTCATCTAGGAGTTTTAAATTAGGTCTCAGGTGTCATCATTCCAAATGAATTATTACAGTGGTGTGTTCATGCCATTACAGGTAAGGTTATGTTAGTATCTCCACTCAGCCATATTAATGCACCAAGGGCCGGAGCTTGGTATGTAAGGTCCTTGCCTTACAGTGTCTTCTTTAACCTCTTTTTCAAAATAACCAGGTTGCTGGGCACCAAACTGTATTTAAAATACATGTAGATAGGTTATTTACTTTCAGCTTATGACTGATTGTCAGCAAAGTGGATTAGAAGATGCTGTCATACCTGCAGTATCGTCAGTGCACTTCCCTCCACAGGGAGTTAGGGGAAAGGGACCCTGCCCAGGCTGGTTTACCCTCACTGCCTATGGGAGATAGGTGGGCAGTGAGGAATTGAGTGCTAGGATGGGCAAAATAACAGGGGAGGACTGCAAACCGCTACTTTGCTCATGCCTTCCTTGCAGTCGTTGGATTTTGGAGTCCTAGTTTTGCTTTATTTCCCTAGCCACGGCTGATGGGGAGGGAAACATAAAGATGTGCTTTATTTTGCTTTCCCCAGCTTTTCTCCATTTGTGTCTGCATCTGATCTCTCTCTGGTATTTAATGCTCCTCTCAGCGCTTTCAGGAATTAGTGTGGTGAGGGGAGGGAAGCACTTCAGCAGCCCAAATGGCCCCTCCATATTTCATGTTCCTTATAACATTTGGTTCCTTATAACAAGGCAATGCAAATGCCAGGTATGTAGATGAAGCTTACTTTAAAGAAGGAAAAAGAAGAAGCAGAGAAGATGTTTAATTTTTAGCAGGGAGCTCTGGAAGCCTAACTGGCATTTGGATTGAATCCTGAAACCAGTATCTAAAGGTCAAAGATAGCATGTCTTTATTGGCCTACACGTTGAAATTATTTTCATTGTTTTACTCTGGTCCCATCTAGTGGCTCCAACAGAAAGTGAGAACCCCTTGGTCCATTGCTGTATTAACCAGAAAAGCCACAGTCCCACTAGGGCTAAACAGAGAAGGGGCAGAGGATATTTCACAGACCTGAGAGACAAAGCAATCAGTTGGCCTTTATATAATTTCACACTGGCTGTCAGGTGTCCTGGATTCAAGCCTCCTGAGACCGATATAGTACTTTCTAGAAGAGTATCCCACTCCTTACAGCTATAACCTTTTCCTATTGTTTTTATCCTAGAAATTTAAGATAGTTTATCTCCATTCTGATTTGCTATGTCTTTCCTCTATGCTCCTGGGAGAAGCATGTCAATATTTTGCCTGTGTTATGTAGGGGAATAGTCAGAAGAAAAGGCTCAAAATCTCTTTCCTCTGCTCTCTGTCATATCTTTGCTAGGGCAGACTGTAGCCCTAAGGTCCTTCCAAGATCAAATAAATGCCTCCAGGAAGAAAAGATCAAAGGAGAAAAAAGCTTAAGAAGTCACTACTCTGAGTATTTCTTTCTATTAGAGTGGGCCATCATGATTCAAGCAGTCTCCTGGGTTATAAAAATTAAGGGGCAAAGCAAGTTTCTCTGGGGATAGAGGCTCCTAGGTGAAAGAGAGCATCAATAGGGCAAATCCACACAGTCAAGACTCACTGCTCTCTTCTCCCAGCCATCTAGAAAAGAGTCAAACCTTACCCACAGGCCAAGTAGCAACATTAGTACCAATTATTTCCAAGACTGTGGGCAGTGCAGCACTAGCATGAGCTTTTGGGCACCTCACAGCCAGGATCCCATTCTGAGCATATGAACACAAAGACTGCCTCATTATGCCATAGAAGCTTTTCAGGGGGATTAACACTAACAGGGGGATAGCTGCACTGGGCATAGATGACCACTTAACCAAATATCTTAGGTCACCTGCTAGGTCTGCATGTTTTCATTCATTTTCTTGTAGCCAGCTTAAATTTTCAATCCTAAGTTTTGTTTCTTCACTCTTCCATGGCATCTTCCTCACTTCTTTTAATACTGCTACAAGTACAATCAAGGTCACTTCAGAGTGTCACTCATGGGACTGTCCTTTGTTTGCAGAAAGTCAAGGGAATTAGATCCAAATGACTTAGTCACATATGTACGTATCTTATTGGGTAAAGACTTCAGTGAAAGGGAATGTTAAAAATAAGTATCTCCTAAGGAACAATGTTCCTTTGCAACATTTTACCTTGTTTACCAGAACATTTTTTTCTGGGAAAGGCTATGCCTTCCTGAAGTTTTATTTAAGTAATTAATTTGTACAGACGTATTTTCTTACCATTTAACTAAATTCTTTTGCTAGAAACACTTCTGGAATTTTCTGCATCAACTGTACAATGAAGATTTAGTAGAAAAACAACAGATGCCCACTTTATACCTTAAGAAAGGTAGGACATTTCACATGAGAAGAAAATCTTGACATCCCAACAGAGCTAATCTAAAGCCAGGCTGGCAACTGGGAGCAAAAAACCTTCCCTAAAACACAAATGCACAACAGCTCTATTTTGGACTCTCAGATCCAGGAACCAATCCTCATCCGCAAGGAGCTTCCATTCACACAAGTATTGGAGAAGAGGGAAAGAGAATATTTACTTTCCCGTTGTCTCTCTGCTTGCTCAGCCCTACAGCCTGCTGCAACCTAATCTGTTCCTATGCAAAGCAGAAGTATTTTCAGGTTTGCCTAACATTTTACTGTCTGCAATCATCCTTTCTGGATGATCTGAGTTCACTGGTGTTTGTCAACTGTTATCTGCACCGGGACCATCTGCGGACACTTCCCAGCTCCCTGACTGGGCAGCCCAGTTGCACCCCAGCTGCGCATCTGGGCAAGACCAGCCACATGCTGCTTTCCACACACCTTGCTTGCTCCAGGAAGTGAGTGCTGACTGGGGATGATGTGCTTTTCTTGGCCCCCTTTCTGGCATCCTGCAGCTCAGCCCCCATGCTCCTCAGGTCTATGAGATGCAGCTTACTCATCCTGGCTCGACTCCCGCTGCCCTCAGACCTTTGCATGCAGAGAAGAGATTAATCCTTTACTATAAGGGTGGTGAGGCACTGGAACAGGTTGCCTAGAGAACCTGTGGATGCTCCATTCCAGGAAGTGTTCAAGGCTAGATTGGATGGGACTTGGACCAACCTGGTCTAGTGGAAGATGTCCCTGCACATGGCAGGTGTCTTGGAAATACATGAACTTTAAGATCCCTTCCAAAAACCATTCCATGATTTTATAAGTCCATGAAGTGAGCAGGCACAGGGAATGTCAAAGACACCCTAAAGCTACCGCTGGGGGATCCTGCTAATTTCATTACAGTTTCCTTCCACCGTCAATAAGTAACAGACTACGGCAAACAATGACACTCGGGATCAACACCTACAGCATCCATATCCATATCCCCAGCATTCATACAGACCCTTTGAGTGAGACGGGGCTGCTCGGAGCCACTCAAAGCACCAGATCCCGCAGTGAATGTGAAAATCCGTACTCCGCCACCCCATTGCCACCATCCCTCCTCCTCCTCCCGTGGCTTCCGAGAGGTTTCTGCGGAACAACAGTGACATCCAGTGGCTGCATCCACCCGACCGAACCGTGGGATTCCTGCTGCAGGCATGACTCGGGAGCATTACAGATGCTCTGCCTTCGTTATGGAAAAAACCGATGCGCAGAGAACTGCACAGGCTGGTGAGAGCGCAGCCCTAAGGGACATGCGTGGCTCGCCTTCCAGCAGCAACCCTGCTCGCTGCTGAAGGCAGCTGGGAAGTCACAGGTCAGTCAGGGGAAATCAGAAACTTTTGTGAGGGGGAGAGGGTATTTCTGAAGGGGAAGGTCAACTCTATGCCTCTGGCCACTAACCTCCTGAAACCACAAAAGGCGTGGGGTGTAGCCCCACATGAATGAAATTGGCTTGGTGTTGTTTTTCCATCTCTTTATTTCAAACCTCACGACTGTGCCTGTAAATTTTCCAGCCACAGGTCAAGGGACTGGAAAAAAAAAAAATAGGCGAATGCTGTGATTCTCCTGATATCTGCCCATCACTGGAACCTTGGCTCCAAAATAGTGAGTACTGGGAAACAGACAAAATCAAAGGGTCAGTGATGCTGCAACCTCTCTGACTTTTTTTCCCCAACAGTCCAGCTTTAGTGTAAACGATGACAAGAGCTACCCTCACAAAACTGACCTAAGGCTAAGTCTGCACTGGAAACCTCTGTCTGTGGAACCACATTGGTTTAAGCTGTGACATTTTTACTCCTGTTTTTTATTCCTGGTAAATCCCTAGAGCAGGATTAGCTGTACTAGCAAAAAGTTCCTGTGAAGGAGTGATGGCAGGCAAGTTAACAGGCAGTAGTCTCCACTCACTAGCGGTGCCTGGGGCAGCCCTAGCTCATCCTTGGTGGCCTTTCCTCCTGACCCTCCTCCCTCTGAATCTTAGCCCACTGCCCTTGAGCTGTGACTGTGCTGGTGGGCTCTGCGCTCATGCCAGCTCAGCTTTCCTGCTACAAAGCAGTCCTTCAGCATCACCCTTGCCTGTAAGATCCCTTGTATAGCAACATCCCAGTATTTCTGAGAATATGCATTTACTGGCAACAGTACTGATTACGAGTGCTTCAAGGTAATTTGCCGCAACTCCTACACCAATCTTTCCTCTCATAATATCCATAATAGTAAAAAATACTCAGCAGGTGGAAAAATGCCATCATAAAGGAGGGAGAAGGGCTCCATGTCTCTGAGTCATCGCTTGTGCATTAAAGATGAAGGACTGGAGTAAGTACAAGAAGCCACTTCCCAGTGTCATCATTCTGCAATACTGCAGCTATTATGGCTGCACTGTAGATATCATAGCTGTAACATTTAAATAAGTTACATGGATGCTGAGAGAGGAATCCAAGTGGCTTCTTGGTCCTCAAGAGATAAAAACCCAGATAATTAATTAAGGTAAATAGTAGCCTTATTTCTAGCTTTCCCAGTTGTTCCAGGAACATTTGGAACTCCCAGTGAACTGGAAGAAAATATCAATAACTAATTGAGAAGTAAACATTTGCTGTTACAGGTCATCCCCTGCAATCTCAAGCCACAGAAGGGGAACCTCTTCTTGTACAATTTCCATCCCTAAGGCTGGTTGAAGATATTGACAGGACATTAGTATGGCCACCTCCACCTGCAACATGGTAGATCTGAGTGAGGAGAGAAACCCTAGGGGCCTCAAGCTAGAGCACCTCAGAGCAACACTTGGGACATCCTCCTTGCCCCAACCATGTTCTAGCCCTCTTCAGAATCACTTTCTTTCTAGAAATCCTGGGAGTCATTTCCTCACTAGCAGTGAACATTTTGGGGATGGCATGGGCACCTGAGCAGAGCTGGACCTATCCTGGATGAGATGGCACCAGTAGGTGACTGTTGGCACAGAACAGCCTGCACAGGTGCCAGTTCCAGAGGCACGTCTGTGGGTGCACACTTGGGACACAAAAAACTCTCCTTTCCCATAATACACCCCACTGATCTCATAATGATAAAATTCCTTTTTACCTCTGCCATTTTCATAGTTACCACTGCTGTCTGCCCTGGCAGGCAGAGGGATATGCTCTCTGCCCTCATCAGGGAGCTACTCACATTGCAGAGCACCCACAACTATTCCATGTGTGGAGGCCACGGAGGAGGAGAACAGACTTTGCTCTTCCAGCCCTCACTTAGCAGCTGCAGTAAAAGGTGGACTGATAGATCCTGTAAGAAAAACGTTCTCACCCAAGCTGCTCGTTTAACAGTGTTGGCTACTGCTGCCGTCTTCCCCCTCCCCAAGCCTAACAAAAACCCCATGGAAAACCAGCTGCTGCTAGGTGTGCAGCAGCTCCAGCAAGGGGTCTGGGTCAGAGACAGCAGTGGTAACGCGCCAGGACTCCTGGAGCTGGGGTATGGCTGTCAGCACTAGAGGTAGGTGCCAAAATTACACCAGCACCTCATTAACCTGGAGAGGCAGCTTTGTGCAACGCAGAAGGCAAGGATGACCGAGAAGGGGGAGGCCAGGCTGCTGCTCGAGTGTCAAAGAACAGGCAATAATTGACAGCTCCATGCTGGCAGGCAGCAGTGAAGGCGAAATCTGTATACTTGTCCTCCCAACATGAGGAAAGAGCCACGTGGTTCTCTAACAACCTCGTTTCGGCATAGTCTTTCTTTTCATGTGTGTGATAGCTACCAGCAGCAGCATCTCCTGTCAATCGCTGACAAAGGATCCCACCTGACACTGCACAGATGCTGTCTCACAAACAACAGGCCACCAGGAGAGGTGTTGAGTGTTGGAAGACTTACAGGAATCAAACTCTTCTTTGTAAAAGAGAAAAAATGTGGGTGGTGAGAAAGACAGGGAGGGAAACCTGCTGTGAGGAAGTACAATAAGGAGAATAAAACTTACAGGAAAGAAGACAGTGGCCCAGCCAGGCTGGTGTGGTTAGTTATAGCTCTGTGCTGGTTTGGTCCTGCGCTGATGCTGTTTATTATCCCTGGGGACCAAAAGTGGTGCTGTTACGGGAATCACTGCAACGTCAGTGAAGTCCATCACTTGTTGATCTTTGCTGTCACGATCCTACTCACTCTTGTCCTGGTCTGTTTAGACTGTAAGTCCTTCACAAACTCATACCCCACTGAGGTTTGAGTGAGGAACTTCAAATACTTTGCTTGTGTATGCAATAACTTGCCATTCTTAAATAAGTCCATATTCAACTTGGTCTGGCATCAAGATAATATTTCAGCAGTTCTGTTCTCTCCTTAAGTCTCTACAGCCAGCAAAACTCTGCAAATCTGCTGACTTCTACCCTGTTAAACTATGTCAGTATCTTCAGTCATGGATACTGCCTTCAGAGGGGGGTCTGAATTTCCAGAGATAGTTCCTACAACTCCTTTTAACTCGTAAAACTTTCAAGTAGTTGTCATTTCCTTTCCTCCAGGAAGGGCCAGTAGATAAGAGGAAAGATCCACACAGTGGTGTTTTGACCAGATACTTCACTATCCCTCCTTCTTATCAGTCTAAGTTCCAAAGGTACTTTTCCTTGCCTCTAAATATTGGTAAGTATGGATGTCAGGTTGCACTGTGTCTATGGCCACAGACACTACTCTACAGTATGTCTTCATTTTTCACCTTTTTATTTTGCAGAGGCACAACTTCTCTTGCTCACCTGGCAGACTAAGTCATCTGACATTACATTTGCACTTTTCTAGAGGCCAGCAGGCTTCAGCTACTAAGCCATCATCATCCAGCCTCCCCCTATGGGCATAATAAGCTAATTTATACTCACAATCAAGCATCTGTGATACCATTTGTGCTGCAGATACTGTGGATGGAATTGATGATTAGTCAGATCTTGTGTTAACTCAGGAAAAACTGATTTATTTCCCCACTGAGTGGAGCTGTAACTAAAACCAGTATGGATGAATTCTGTGTTTTCGATGTGCCTTGGCTGCATGCTAATAGTTTGGAGTCTAAGTGACTCATTCATTGGAGAAACTTTGCTCTCTGAATTATTCACTTACTCAGCCTACTAAGCCAGATAATAGGAGATGGCAGAACCTTTCCTCATCTTTTAGACGGTATATTAATACCTTTTAAACATTCATACTCTGCCCAAATATATATATTTAAGGACCTATTTTTTCCTGTGTTCTTTTAATTTGGTTGATTTGATACTCTTTTATTCTAACTTCACTTGCATCATGAAGGTTTGGCTGGAAATAGAGCCATGCTTCCACACAAAGAAAGAAGGTGGATTCCCTTTTTTACACAGACATCTGCTGTGTGAAGATGATCAGCATTTATCCCCTATGATGAGGAACACCACAGCTCTCTTTTCTGTCCTACAGTCATTGTCTGTATCTAAAGATACAGTCACTTCAAAATTATTTTAAAACACAAACAACTCTGTATGAGTGAAATCATCATCATTTACATAGATTACAATATCTTTTCTCTGAGTTAAAATCCAAGATACACATTACTTCTTGTGTATATTCAAAACAGATTTATGACACCTTTCTATCTGTCTGCCCTTTTACATACACTGACCCCCATTTCAAATTCATCTCCTGCCTTACAGTCCTTTGCTGCACCAGGGCCAAGCTTCCCAACAGCAGACCCCTTCTGCCTGCCCTCCTCTTCCCAAAGGCCCTGCTCCTCTGTCTGCTTTGAAGCAGATGAACCTACTGCTGGCTCCTCTCTCCTTGTCACACCTTCTTCTGCGCTAATCCCTCCTCCTGGACCGCGCTTTCCCCAACAAAAACTGGTCACTCACTGTGTCCACAAGCTGTTCCCAGCTACTCCAGCAAAGACGAATCACTGAACCCTTGAGTCACAGAGATTCAAGCCCAAAGGAGAGTGAGGTTCCAGAAGGCCTTGTATGCTGGCAGATGTTTTAGCAGTGCTATTGCTCTCATATATGTATCACCACACAATTATTGCCATATATTCTGTGAATGAGGAACAATACTGAATCCAACAACAGACAATATAGGTCTGATCCACTATCCTAGATCCCTTTTCAAGACTCACTTCATCCAGAATCTCTGAAAGCTGAGATGAAGTCACAGATAGCTGAGGTGCTCTTCATGTACGAATTTCATTTCATTTTATTGTGCATCAAGGCTGTTAACTCTTTCTCAGGGAAGGACTAGATCATTCTGTGATTATAAAGCACCTAGCACAGCCAAATCTCAGTCCAGCTCATTTATTGGCCTCCAATTATGCAGGTTATATCAGTATCTGATTGCATGCCTCTCCCTTTGTCCTTCCCTTGGAGCTTCCCATATGAGAAAATTTATCAAAGACCAAGTCACCCTTTGCATTGTCTATTGCAACAGGCTCTTGTCCCAAGTTCCTCTACAAAATTAATAAAACACAATAGCATGTAGAAAGTCTTTACCCACATTGCCTTTTTTTCCATTTAGACTTACAATAGAAACCTAGCAAGGTCATATGTAATGATAATAATAATGAGATTGGGGTAATTTAAAACATATATGAGGACAGTTTCTGATCACAATAAGGTGAAACACCTCTTTTCTCCTGCTGAGGTCTATTTGCTCTGAGCCATTATTTACCTCTGGCTCTTCACAACCCTGCTGTGCTAATACTGTTTCAACAGAGATTTTTAACATTTAATGAAGGCGCTATGTTAGATTTTAACCAACTGATTGTTATATTCTGCATCGCTGAACTTAATTTTTCCCCCTCACTTTTTTCAGGTGAAGCATTATGTTTCATTTCAACCAAGTCAGTCTCTGAATAGACCAAATTTAAATATCCGCAAACTTTCTTGCATTTTTCTCCACTTAGACATAATAAAGCAGCAAATGAAAGGAGTGCTTCTGAAGTTTAGTGCTGAACAACACATTGAGAAACAAATAGCAGGGTCAGTAATGGGCAAGAGAAAGAAATGACATGGTGAGTGCTATTTTAAGAAGAATTAACACTTCCAAGGAGAATAGAAAACACACAGGGATTGTGCGTGGCCTGTGGATATTAGAATGGGAGATACTCAAATTCCTTCTTGCACAGCCAATGTAAGCCATAGAAATACCTTTCATGTGTGGTTGTACCTTGTAGGGTCAAGAAACAATGAAAATCCAATGCATAAATATAAAGACACTGGCAGAACTGAAAAAAAAAAAGGTTTTTTTCAGAGGTATCCAAAGTCCTGTGGGTCCATTCTACTGTTCTATCTAGCTGAGAGCAATATGCCATCCCTTTGCAGCAAAAGAAAAAAAAAAAAGGGACAGTGTTAAATTTCCTGGCATCTATTTTAACACATCTTCCATTCTGGGACCTTAATTATATCCAGGTGGTGTCCAGGTGCAGTTGTCTGGACTATCTCCATTGGGCACATTTGCTTATAGAATAGTCTGATTAGTGGCTTTTTTGTTTTAGAAAAATGTGTTCTCCTGGCCATTCATTATGGGCTTCCACTCTTCCCAAATTTTCCCTGTGTCCCCAAACTGAATAGTAGCTAATCAAAACCATAAATAAAAGACACCCTCTTTGACAACTGAGAACATTTCTAACATAGTTTATACAATACACTCAGCCTCACTGATTTTTCCAAATCCACAGCAAAGGCATATTTTAAAGCATGAAATGTTATTTCTGTGGTGAATATAGTTTGAGTTTTTTCTTTTTGTTCTTGCGACCACTGAATTTCACCCTGAGATTTAAAAAATCCTCTGGACTTTATGAAGCAGTGATATGAGAAGAAAGCCATAATAATACAAAAACAATGACACTAACATACAAGAAGAGCTGAAGGACAAAAAAACCCAACAACCAAACAACATTGTTGGGGCACAAAGGCATTTTCCAATTATCAGCCACTGAGTTCCACCACCATCTTTGGTTATACCCAAAAATCTCACTGAGATTGTTCAAGAGCTAAGTGCTGTCAGAAGTGTCATTATGAGAAGCTATGACAGCCTAGATGTAGGTTAGCAAACAAATGGTTTTAGAGGTAATATGGTCTGACAGTATCATTAACTGGGATGACCAATAAGTATCTTCTTTCTCAGACATCTTCATCCAACAGACATGAGATTCAGTCTGGACTTGATTTGGTTCATATTCAGGGCATTATACAAGACAGCTGATTATAGAAAATATATTTTGAGAAGTTATTACAAACTGGCTTAGCTTATATGAAATGGAAAAATTTTTATAAGTAATTAATTTGAAAGAACAGAAGTGCAGGTAAGTCAGCCAAACTAACTATTAAATACAAAGAAAATGTTCAGCTTCCCTGAGATAAAGGTGACCAGAGTCCTCAAATAGGAAGGATAATATCCTGCCTTAAGTTAGAAAAGTTCTGCCTCAAGATTTTTCAAGTCTATTAGTAAATGTCTTTGATAAAGTCATCCGGTTGTGGACAGTGCCATAGGACTGGGGAACAACAAGGTTATGACCTGTAATTAAGAAGGTGAAAAAATTGACCCATATTTACAAGTCTATTAGAGCCACTTGAATAGTTTGCTTGGCTTTAAAATACCATTCTGTGGGGAGTCTAATTAATGATGCAGAGGTAAAAGCAATATGGGATAAAATGCAACATGGGTTTACTAAAGGTAGACCTTGCCAGACTCACTCAATTTCTTTTTTTGAAAAGGTAACTATGAGGGCAGCAGGGGAGGTATTTCCAGTAAAAATAGGGAAGCATTCATGTCTTTGTATGAGACCCAGGTGATACCATATGGAAAACTGCATACAATCCTGGTCACCCATGTTTCAGGGAGATACCTTCCAGCTGGAAGAGGCACAGAGAGGTCAGTGGGAAGGTTAGGAAAATGGATGTGAGACTTTCTGGCTGTTCAGCCTAACAAGGGATGGCTGGCTGGGGTTGTGCCTGTGAGAAGCAGCTTAAGGAAAGGAGAACTAGATAAAATAAAAAACCACTGGCACAGAACCTATACATACAAAGTGGTCGAGAGTAAATTCAGGCTGGAAGGAAAATGAGCTCCAAAAGGTTTTCAGCTCCAGCAAAGGTTTCCAATAAGAGTTGTGAGACAGAAAGCAAATTACAACTCAGATTGAGCAGCGAATATGTGAGAAAGAATGGCCCAACAAAGTGACCAGAGAGTAGGGAACTGCCAGACAATTAAAGGTTGTCTTTATTTCCTCAAGTTCCCACTCAGTGATTTTGAAAGACAATCGCAACAGTTTTACATAAAACACACGATCTGAACTAACTTTCAAATCAAATTAAATGCTAAGAAATGCAGCACAAAACTAACATTACTATTAATTTTGCAAAATACAAATTAAATACAAGGTTACTTGACAATATAAGCACATCACTATGATATTTTACAAAATTTGTATTAAAAATGTCTTATATTTACTGATAATTAATATTATCTTAAAAATAATTTATCATAGAATGATTTGAGTTGGAAGGGATCGTAAAGATCATTTAGTTCCAAGCCTCCTGCCATGGACAGGAACACCTACAACTAGACAAGGTTGCTCAAAGCCCCATCCAGCCTGTCAGCTTTGAAACCTGATGGATTTGACACAAACTCTGCTGCACAAAGAAGGCTAAATTTTTTTAAAATATCTGAGAGACAGCCTACAAAGCTGCAGCTAAGCTGCATTAAAGGTTTAAAGACAATTTATTATTTTCTACTGATCTAAAATCCTTAAATCATCTTAAACTCTTAGCTCACCTAAGACCTTAAAATAGAAGATCTTAAACTCCCCGTGTCGCTGTATCAAGCATTAATCTGATCAATATTTACTAGACGTAGATGAAAGTATAAACTTTATATTATTAAAAAGTTGTGAGATTTTAAAATGTCACAACTGAATGTGGTTCTCAGCTGACTTTGCTGAGACAGTCTGCATTCATGTGAAGGTTCACTCTTCATAGATTGTTTACTCTCTGTATTGCAAACATCCATTAAGTTTGGGGACCCCTCTTGGTCATTTATGAGGTTGGGGACCACCTAAAAAAGGAATAGTTAAATTATACCATACCAATTTTTCTTGTATGACTAAGGAACGCATCCCACAATATTTGAAGTTAGGATGAAAAACTGCACTTGATCATTTTGTTGTCCTTCAGTTGGGTTTTAGTCGCTCATTGCACAATAGTCACAAATATCATGAAACGTAAACAAACTTGCAGCTAGTCTTTTGCTTTGTTTTTCAAATCTTATAGAACCATAAAGGCATGGAAAAGACCTCTAAGGTCATTAAGACCAACCTTCACCCAAAACCACCATGCCCACTGAAACATATTACAAAGTGCCACATCTACTTTCTTCTTGAACACTGTCAGGGATAGTGACTCCACCACTTCCCTGGGGAGCCTTTTACAATGCTTAATCACTCTTCAATTGAAGAAATTTTTCCTGATATCTATCTTGAACCTCCCCTAGTACAACTTGAGGTCATTTCCCCTTGCTCTATTGGAAGAAGAGGCGAACACCAACCTCACCACTACCCCTTTCAGGTAGCTGTAAGAGCAAAAAGGTCTCTCCTCAGCCTCCTTTTCTCTTCCCTCATTTCCAGAGAAACTTTACTTTCCCTAGTCAAAGTTAAGTAGCCTTGTTCTTCCTCCTATCACATATTTTGTTGCAAAAAAGGGTAGTTTTGCTTTTTCTTTCTGTTCCCTTAGCAAAAACACATAGATACAAAGAGAACTTTGTTTTCCCCAGCACTGAAGAGGTGTTTAGAGCAGTTAAAGATGAGAGAAAGAAAAAAAGGAAAGAAAAGAGGCTTTAAAAGACTGGCAGCTCCTCTTAACTGGAGCTACTCTGAATATTACAATGGAGGGGGAATTCATGACTTAGCAGAGAAAAAGGACTACAGCACCTACACATACCTCAACATTGCAGGGATGATTGTATGCCTAAGGACCCAGCCAAAGTGTGTGCTCAGACAAAGGTATTCCATGCTCACTCTTGTCGCTTTGCTTCACCCTTCCAGGAAACACCTCAACAGCATTCACTCTTGATCAGTAAGTAAACAGATTATAGTCTGGAAACCTCCTGGGTCAGCATTTGTAGCTTAATTTGAGGCATTAAGACGGACTAAATATGTTTTGTCTATAAATTGGAGCATTTAGAGACAAAAAAAGGAATCAGAGGATATTGCCCATCGTGGAAAACACAAGCCCAAGGAAAATCATAAATTATGTAAACCTGCCCCGATACTTCTTGTTATATCCGAAGATAATTTAGAATTGGAGACCCTGCAGGCTGGGCCGTAGACGTCCCTGTGCTCAGGTTACCAGCTCTGGAAAGGTGCTTCCTTTCGTGCCGTGTTGCCCACCTCACACCTCTGCCCTCTTCTGTCTTGGGCAGGGCACAGATTTCAAATTCACGTCATAGCTCTGGAACCCCTTTTCCCTCCTAGAAAAGCTAAATTGGAG
Organism: Corapipo altera; assembly: GCF_003945725.1. Taxonomy (NCBI): domain Eukaryota; kingdom Metazoa; phylum Chordata; class Aves; order Passeriformes; family Pipridae; genus Corapipo; species Corapipo altera. The sequence goes on along the minus strand of NW_020884879.1, from coordinate 2,336,358 downwards.
GCTAAGCTCCCTGACTGTCAGCAAAGCACAGCTGATGGCAAGAGCCACCAGGCAGCCACTTCTCTTTGCAGGCTGCTGCCCATCTCAGGCTCACCCAGAAGCCCTTTAGGTGCCATAGCGGCAGCTTCCCTTTCAATTAATAAATCTAAACAAGGAAGAGCCACAGAGAGGCAGGAATTATGCAGGGCAAAGGGGACAAGGCAAAGGCTAACAGCCTGAAGCAAGAAATCCAAGATGAAAAGATCCTAAAAGCAAGGTCCGCCAGAAAGCACCCACACGAACTCTTACACTGGTGATTTTTGCTTTGGAATGATCAGGGGAATGAAGGAGGCAATGGCTTCAGGTCCAAGAAATAAACAGACACACTCTAGGAATATTAATCACTATAGAGAGACTTTGAGTTGTTCCACTGTGGGTGAGGTAGTCCCCTCTCTGCAACCTGGCCATAAAGCTGTGACATTATCAGCAGTGCAAAAGTTCAGCTCACACTTTTCTCTCTCTGGGAAGCTGATATGTCAAAAATGAGGGGAAAAAGCACATTTTTTCAATCCCAGCAATCTAATAAGCTACACCCATGTTACTAACATACTTTTAAAAAGGATCTAGCAGATTAGAAGGGGGAAAAAATACCCTAGTTAAATTCTCAGAGCTTTTCTAGCCCAGAACTGGATATGGCATAGCACTGAATTGCACCTGTTGCTCTGCTCTGGTTCTTTTTCTCATGAAAAATACATCTAGAGAAGTCTGCTAGATCTCTCTAGCAGTTGATTCACCTGATTCTCAGATCCATTATAGTACCTAAGAAGCTATGTGAGATGAGACGTTGAGATATAGCTCAAGGTCTTTACCAAAACCAGAGGGGGTTTGTGTCTTCACTGTTTTAGTAGGCAACTAGCTACTCCCCCTCACATCCCACATTTGGTTCAGGCTTTTCCTTTCTACTTTTCAAGATTTGTGTGGTCCAAACAGAAGTACAGACATTCAACATGTTACATTCAGACATACCAGCAGTCTGCATGTGCTAGCCTATGTGAATAATTGAAGCTAACCCAGAAGTAAGCTGCTGACAAAGGGCAGCAGGAAAGGTAGGAGAGATGGACAACTTCTTTAGCAGCAGCCCACAATTAGAATAGCTTAAATAGCTTAATGAGAACAAAGCCTTCTATATCGGAGGAAAGGGCACTTTTTTCCAATGAACCAATGCTGAGGACCTGCTCTCAGCTTGCTATGACTCTCTCCTCTTTTCCATGGGTGATACAAGGCTCTGCTTTAAATTCTGAGCACAGGACAATTTCTATGCAGGACAACTTAGGAAGAAGTTCTACACTGATTTATGATTATCTGTGTGACTAAAGTCTTTCTTTCTTTGCTGATGTAATAAACTCTTCCCCTAATCTTTTTTGCAGCAAAGTAAATATTAGATGTAATACAGCAGATCTGGTGATGGTTTTAGCAGAAAGGTGCTGGTGTCAGACCGTGCAGGATTGCACATATAAATTGCACCTCTTGAAAAACCACAGGTTTGCAAGGTTTAGAAATACCGTGTAGCACTAGTGACATCTGCAGGAATTTGTTGGTTTGAACAGCGAGAGGAAAAAAATGCCAAAATGAGGCTTCTCTGAGAAGCTATTGCAAGGAAAACCAGCAGATGCACTTGCAGCACCTGCCTTCTGTAGTGGGTTTCTGTGGCTGGGTTTTGGTAGTGGGGGAGACTACAAGGGTGGCTTCTGTTAGAAGCTGCTAGAAGCTTCCCCTGGCCCGTGGAGCCAATGCCAGCCGGCTCCGGGACGGACTTCCTGCTGCTGGCCAAGGCCAAGCCAATCAGGAGCAATAGTAACACCTCTGTGATAACATATTTAAGAAAAGATTGTTGCACAAAAGAAATTCCAGCCAGGGAAGAGCGGAGTGAGAACATGGGAATAACAATGTAGACACCAAGGTCAGTGCAGCAGGAGGGGCAGGAGGTGCTCCAGGCACTGGAGCTGAGGCCCTGCAGCCCGTGGTGCAGACCATGCTGGAGCACCCCTGCAGCCCATGGAGGACCATCGAGGTGCAGAGACCCACCTGCAGCCCATGGAGGAGCCCGTGCCGGAGCAGGTGGATGCATGAAGGAGGCTGTGACCCCTTGGGAGGCCCAGGATGGAGCGGGGTCCTGATGGAAACCTGCAGCCCGTGCAGAGGGAAGCCCACGCTGGAGCAGGTTTTTCTTGGGTAGGACTCGTGGCCCCAAGTGGGGGACCCACAGGGGTACAGCTCATTCATGAAGGACTGCACCCCATGGAGGAGTGACCCACGGGACAGCAATTTGGGAAGAACTGCTACCTAAGGGATGGACTCACGCTGGAGAGGTCCATCAAGGACTATCTCCTGTGGGAGGGACCCCGCGGGAGCAGGGGAAGGACTCCTCTGCTGCCTGAGCAGCGGCAGAAACAACAACTGACCATAATCCTCATTCCCCATCCCCCTGCACCGCTGGGAGGGAGGAGAGAGAACATGGAAGGAAGGAAGGGTGGGGGGAAGTCATTTTTAAGACTTTTATTTCTCACTCTTTGGCTCTTATCCTGTTAGTAACAAATATAAGTACTATCCTCACTTTGAGTCCTGTTTTGCCTGTGAAGGTAATCAGCCACTGACCACTCCCAGCTCTTATCTCTACTCATGAATTCTCAGCTGTTTTTTCTCTCTCCCTTGTCCAGTTACAGAGGGAGAGTGAGAGAGCGGCTTTAGTGGGTACCTGGTATCTGGCCAAGGTCAACCCACTACACCTTCACAAGTCTACCAGGGGATGAACAGCCTCTCTCAACTGTAGTCTCAAGGGGTTAAGTCAGACCCCTCCTAAATCACACTGATTTTGTTGGCAATGCAGGTGGTTGGGGAAAGCTGGCCTGCTGCTTTACAAGGCACCTACACTGCAGTGTGACTGCTCTCATCCCTACGAGTGAGAAGTAAAATGGCCTAGGTAGAGTGACCAAGAAACACCAGTGTGAAGAGAACAAACACAAATATTGTACCTTGTCCTACAGAAAACAGAGAAAAAGAGCATCTGACTTTTAAAGGTTTCCACAGATCAAGAGAGAGCATATCAGTGAACAGTCGCTGCTGGTTATATTGAGTCTTGTTGCAACCAATAGGTCTGTCTTCTTTAAAGACAGAGTAATAAGGGAGAATTTTTACCAAAAAAATTCCACATATTTAAGATAAAAATTTGAGGCAGAGTTGTTTAGCAAGGAGAGAAAATGAGAGAACAGGTATGCACACAAGTGAAGATCAGAGCACTTCACAAACATTTAAAGGCAGGAAAGTTTGATCCAGCTTGAAGTATAGTAGCCAGATCCTGAAAAAAAAACTAGAGGGGAAAAGTCTTGGGAGGGCAATTCCTAGTGATTACCAGTGGAATGAAGAATGGAAACAGTCTGCTTCTGAGGCCAAAGTCAGAAGTCCAATCAAAACCTCTAAAAAATGCAAAAGATGGAGCTCCAAGCAGCCTACAGGCACTCAGGTAGCTCAGTCCAGGACCACCGCAGTCTAACCATGTTCCTGGGCCCAAGGCCAGGATGTCAGGGGTGGATCTCCAGGGGAGGACAGTCATGGCAGTTAAGTCATACTGGGTGCCCACAAGGCACTCACACAAATAACAATAAGACTTAACTGTTCTTGACTAAGATTTGGTCAGCAACAGATCCTGCATCAGAATTTTGGTTAGAGCCCAAAGAATATTTTTTATGAAGAACTAAGCTGTTGTTCAGTAATGAAACTGAAAAAAAAAAACCAACTTACAACTTTCCAAGATCTAGACAAATTCCTCCTAAAAAGCGTGGCACTGTCTTTTATTCAACTCTAGCTTTTGGTCTTAGATACACAACTGAATTTTGTTTATTAAAACTTTTTCTTCACACATTTTCATAGCAATTTTCAGGTATTTCTGGTATTTTGAAACAACACCTTATATATATATATATTTATTTATATATATATACAACACCTTATATATATATATATTTATTTATATATATATACATATATATGAAGGCAGGAAGTTGTCTGATCACTCTCATGAAATAATGCAAATGTAAAAAATTCCAAATGGTTCTCTCAATCCAAGGCAGAAGTGAAATTTGCTTCTGACGGCAGTATCAGATTTTCCCTCTAACCAGCACCCTTACCAATGTCTTTCATTAGCACAGATCCCATGCCATGGCCTGCAGGACCTGCACTGACTATGAGTTCAGACCAGTATAGGAAAAATTTCATGTCATCAGCACTTAGGTCAGTAATGCAGTTTACTTGTGCAACTTCCACAGAGATTCACAGTCCATAAGAATCTTCCTGGTCTAAAACTTCCCCCTGACAGTTCCCAATATTTCTGCAGCTTGGCTGAAGGATAAGGGGTACAATGTACAGAGATCTTGTGAGACCCCACCTGGACTGCTGCGTCCAGCTCTGGGATCCCCAACATTAAAAGGACATTGACCTGCTGGAGCAAGTCCAGAAGAGGGATATAAAGATTATCCAAGGGCTGGAGAACCTCCCCTAGGTGAGGGCAGGCAGAGGGAGTTGGGGTTGTTCAGCCTGCAGAAGCAAAGGCTCCAGGGAGACCTTAAACCTAAAGGAGGCCTGCCAGAGAGCTGGAGAAGAACTTTTTACAAGGGCAGGTAGTGATAGGACAAGGGGGAATGGCTTTAAACTGAAAGAGGGTAGGTTTATCTTGAAAAATTAGGAAGAAATTCATTACTATGAGGCTGGTGAGGTTGCCCAGAGAAGTTGTGGATGCCCCATCCCTGGAATCGTTCAAGGCCCAGCTGGATAGGGCTTTGAGCAACCTAGTCCAGTGGGACGTCTCCCTGCCCAGGACACGGATGTTGGGACTAGATAATCTTTAAGGCCCCCTCCCACCCAAACCATAGTATTGATGCTATGATTCTGTGACTCTATGGTCCCATGCCTTTCTCTGCTGCTAATAACTTCTACATCAGAAGAATAAAAAGACTAATCTAGCCCCTCATCTAAACCACCCAATTTTTCTTGCCCACTAGCTTCTTTCTTACTCCCCTACGCTACTAACAATAGCCCAGAAAAACTGACAGAGACAAGACAATTATATTTTAAATTTATTTCCTGGTACAGTTGCAAAGGGTACCAGAAATGAGCCAGAGACATTCCTGAAATGTCTGCCCATGCCCCTAAAACCAAGTTTGCACCAAAAAGCACTGTCCAGTTAGAGTATTGATTCTGACAACTTTTAACACATCAAGTTAGCCCAAATGGAGGGAGCGTTAGTTGTTTCACTGCCCTCAGACGACCTAGGCTTGTATCAACTAAACTCAGCTTGCTTTTCCTTGCCTTTGCACAGGGCACTGTCGCTGACTTCACAAGGCCTCAGGCAGCTTATAAATAAGTCCCTGTTGATACCAGCATCCAGCTGGTTTTCTGGCCTGTACCAAGGAGCTGTGGCAGAGAGCAGGCTGGTATGAGAAGCAAGCAAAAGACAGAATCACAGGGTCAACTAGGTTAGAAAAGACCTCTGACATCATTGAGTCCAGACTATAAGACATGAGCGAGGAAGAACAAAAAAAATATAATGTCATAAATATAAGAGTATGCGTCCTTATCTACACATGGCAATGGCTAAATTTCTAAAGATATCATTTTAAAAACCTAACCAGAACTAGATATTTGAATCTTCATAATGAGATATTTGAATCCCTATTGCTAACACTATCAAAAGTATGTCTCATAAACATTAAGGAGCCATTTGTTCTAAAAGCTGGCACAAAAGGATCTGTTTGCACACGTTCATCATTACTGACTTTAAAAGCTGTATTTTAAAAGAATGACAAAAGCTTTGCAGGGTAAAAGGCTGGTACACACTGCACTTAAGGAAAACAGATGGGTGTATTGGCACTTGTGTTTTATATTCTGATCTGCTTTGGATATATATATATCTGCTCACTCTTAGCAGTTATTACAAGCCCAGCTTATTGGCCAAGATCTTAAAATGGGCAGTGCTGTTTAGGCATTGACTAAAAAGATGACATTTAGTCAAAATAACAAGAAAGAAGTCTATTCAAAGAATGCTGGAGAGGAGATAAAAAAACCAATATGCTTTTGTAAACTCAGTTACACCAGAGGCTTCATAAGTTTGCATTTTAGCCTCTGTTAGGTCAAACAGAAATGTAACAGGAAGGAAAAAATAATCAAAGGAAATTATAATAGGCCAAAGTCTTTAGAAGGATGTAACTTTTCACCTCAACAGCTGAGTGTGACAGTGGAGCAAGACCAGGCTGGGCTGAGTAATCACGTGGTCTGTTTGGAGATAATACCAACATCTTCTTATTGGATCTGTCATAATGCAGCTTTTTTAATTAATTAGTGATTACACAGGCAAATAAGGGCTGTGTCTCTGACTATCATTCTCCTGACATTGAACTCACATTCATGTTTTCACCTGCAGGTGTAAGGATGACTCTTCTTCCTCAGCACTTCACGCCTGAATCTTGCACAAGTTTTTTCCCAAAAGGCTGACCATCCATCAGTGTTTCCTAGTATTTTAAAAACTTTAAAAATATCAGAATTAAGATTCTTCCCTTTTGGTCTTTTTTTTTTAAATTATATATTTCTTTCATGCATTCTTTGCATTATGTTATTTTCGTCTGTTGCATCCCATCTTCAGCTTCAGATCACAATGTTGCCCATGGGGAAGTGGGGATGCACCACCACACCTTCCCTCAGCCAGCAGCAGTGGATATTAGCCCTCAAGGAGTAAGAACAAATACTATGCTTTCCTATGATCTCTCAAAACTACAGCTGTAGAAGTCTTGTTTCTTGAAGAATAGCTGGGCATTCACATAAATGCTTTACACACCTGAATTCTCTACTGCTGCATCTGAGCATATACACAGAGTAATGCTCTTCTACAGGGAACACATACACTCAAGTTTTTGAAAAATGGCCAAAAACCTTTAGTGAAACTAAATAATCCTGCTAGCTGTCTGGCAATAAAACTCATAACTTAACTGGATGTTTGATGTAGGGAAAAATTAGATTCTGAATGCAATACAAATTGTTCAAAAGAAATAGAACAGAGAAGGTAGTAACTTTAAAATACTGCAGCAAATACCCAATTTCATTGTATTTTTAACTCATATCAAACGTAAACACAAATATAAGTTGCAGTGCAACTGAAGATAGTATCTTCAGCAACCAGAATTAAGATAACATGGAGAGACTACAAGGCAAAGTCAGACAGAGGTAATAGCCTTGAAGTGGCCATTTGAAATAGCTGGGAAAAGGCCATAAAACTTGGCCATGTGTTTTTTTCTGAAGGAGGACACTTCACATTTCACAGAAGGCTTATTTAGACTTTCCAACTAGACTAGTCTCTTGGAAAAGCCTAAATCTCGTTTCAAACTGTGGCAATTTACATTCCTCATCCAGCTCTTCTTTTTGTTTTTTCCTTCTAAAAGGATCCTGATCTCAATGTGGCAAACTTTTTGGGACTTAATATTTTCAGAAAAGCCATTCGAAATTTAACATGACATAGAGGGTAGAGAAATGGATTCAGAGAGGAATTGATCCATAAAAGCCAAAAAGTTGCTTCATACAGGGCATTATGGACACAAGTTCCCTGGCAGGCCCCACGAACAATCATCAGTATAGAGTATGGGGCCCAGCAAATGGCAAACACACAGACAATTATGGCAAGTGACTTTGCAATTTTCTTGTCCTGATGCAGTTTTGACCTAGTCTTTGAACAGAGGGAAACAGAAAAGTCATTTTCTGGAGTAACAGAATTCTCTTTTGATGGAGATGAGCAGTCGGTTACCAAAGACTCTTTCTTTGGTCTCACGGAAGAAGAAACACTGCCCTTTGCTTCCGAGGAAGAAGATGCCCCTAATCTTGGCAAAGGGCAAAATCTCCAGGACAGGCTGCTGCTCCTTGGAGGCTCACAGTCCTGCATACCGCCTTGCCGCTGGCGCCTCTGGATGCTGTGGAAGATGTGCATATTGAAGTAGATCACCAGGAGCAGTGGCACAAAGAACTCCAGGGTGGATGCACACAGGAGGAAGTACCAGTTGTCGTAGAACTCGGCGTAGCACTGATCTGCCGCTACTGCGCTGTGTCCGACCACGTGCTCCCAAAAGAGGATTGCTGGGCAATAGAGGAGAAAGGCTAAGATCCATATGGCCACCATCTTGATGGCAGGGTTGGAGGTTATTCCCTGATGGGCTCTGTAAGATACCTGCAAGGGGAAAAGAAAGAAAAAGGTCAGATTTTTGAAATACATTTTGGAACCAAGGGAAGTAGTAGAATAAGTCATCAGAGTGCTTGGTAATTTAGAGCTGTGACTCTGCTGATCAGCTGAAGCTCACCCAAGCATGTTTAATTCGTTGATGTTCACATAGCATAGGGTTGTCTCTTTGCAGGTTAGTGTAGCTGTACAAGGATCATGGTCCAGAGTATGTAACATGATCATCCATCAGTACCTAGTAATTTGGTATGCCTTGTTTGAGACACCTGTGATCTGAAGTTCCAGAGTAATTAGCACCTTCTAGTTGTTCAGAGCATAACTCCCATTCACTGGCAATTGCAGTGCTTTTTGCAGTATTTTGCAAACAAATAATGCTGTATGCATCACAGAAGTCAACAGAAAATGTGGCATATAGTTTTAACACCCACCTTTAAGAAAATTGCTTATTGGACACTTAATGAGAATGAAGGAATAGATTCCAGCTCTGCAATGCAGCCCTTATCTGATGAACTACAAAATCACCCCTTTTCTTCCTTCTCCGACCACTCCAGGGCCAGTACCTATTTTCCACTATATGCTGTAGACAGAGAGGTATATTGCAGTTCACATCCTGTTCCACCCCTTTCCCAGGATGACAATTTACTCCCAGAGTAAACAATTCTGGGAGTTTAGATATCCAATTGAAAACACAAGTTCGAGTTAATGTCATATTCATGCATGTGCTCTGAATTTTGCATTTTGTAAATGCTGAGTCTTTGGCTTTCCAGTGTAACATTTCTTACATACCAGATGTTTTGGTGTTTGATTTCCCAGACTTTTTCCTTAAAATAAAATAAAATAATAATACTTAATATAAAGGCAATTATAATAAGTGGAATTAATTACAATTGACAAAAATAAGACTGAAATTCTATTGTATGATGTTATGTTGACACTCTCACACACCACAAAAGAGCTGGAACCTTTAGTTCTCCCTGACATTCCCTGCCACTTGAGCTAACAGCATAGCTGGTGAGAAATGCTGGCCTCCATTTTTGACATTACCCGAGACATAAAGCACACACAAAGTGTGTAGGATGCTATGCAGAAAGCAGAGACAGAGTGCATCTGAAGTTTGGGATTCTGCTCCAAGAGGACTTTATTGCCACATTTCTACAGGCCATCATTGCAGTCTACCGCTTGCCCCATTCTCTGCCTGTTTGCTCTTGCTCCCAGTCTTCTCCAGGATTATTTGTGGCCACATCTCAGGTCTAGACATCCTCCCTGATGTCCTTTATTTCACTGCCTTAGCTTCACTGCCTTTTCCTCCCATTCCTGATTTTACATCCAAAACCAAATCCAGTTTACTCTGAATTTCCTCTTTCCTTGCCTCTTTTTTACTAGTCTCGTGCCTTACTCTTTTTACCCCGAGCCTGCTTTTCCTCAAGCAGTAGCACAACGTGAAGCAGAAATTGTGAGAAAAGTCCTGGTTGACTAGCTCTGTGCTAGAGCATGCTCAATGAGGAATATTCATCCAATCTAGGTGCAAATATCTAATAATCTCCACGTGTCAGTATATTTTTGAGAGCTATTATCTCAATTAAATTTTGGGCTTATACTCACGAACATAGCAAAGGTTGGTGAATATAATCCTCCAACAAAAAAAATCAAAAAAGCTGTAAACACGGTACTTACGGCTCGAGTAACTGACAGGAAACGGTCATAACTGATAAGAACAATGTTAAATACTGAAGCTGGACACAGGAGATAATCCATAACTAGCCAGAGCTTGCAGACGCCTCTTCCCAAGTGCCATTTTCCCGTCAGGCTGTACGGGATGTAGAGAGGTATGCAGAACACACCTATGGAAAGCAACCACAAAGACACCATGCAGTTCATATGGACTGCAAACGGTACTCCTGGAAGCAGAGAGACACATTATTATGGAATTTGGGTAAAAGAAATTTACAAATCTATTAGGGTGGATGTATGATTTATATACAGAAATCCATAAATTCTCATGAAATCCGGTGGTGACTTTCTGCGTATTAGATCTTAGTGTGATTTATGTATGCTGATTGTTGGAAACAAGCTCAAAGCAAATCAGCAAAGAAGGATCTACTGAAGAAGAAAACTAATCTAACCAATTTACACTCTCTAAAGGTACATAATTAGTGTTGCAGCATATATGTGCTGTGGCTGCATTCTGACATGTAACCTCATCGCTGTATTTCCTCTAGTCTTTTGTCTTTTAGAGCTTTCCCCCAGGCATATCTACAGCTGTTGCCAATGGCAGTTTTTATTGTAAGATTGGTTAGCATTTGCAAGCTAAGACAATATACTGGACAGTCTGTGTGGTGTTTGGAAACGTCTTCTACCAGAGATAGAACAGAGACAGCAGAAGAATGAAACTCCCATTTTTAAGGAGTGTTTTAATCTTGTCCTTGTTCTCCACCTGAGAATAACTCCAGAACCACTTTTTTTTCTGTTAAATTTGGGGTATTTTGTCCAAAAGGCCTTCAAGTACTTAATTAAGAAAACCATGTTTGTCTTTCATTTTTAAGCAAGCAACTTCTTCATTTTACCTCTAATATTCTTTCAAAAGTGTGGTGCAACATCTGATACTACATTCCTGGAAATGCTGATCTACCAGAGACAAATAGAAAGTTATATGCAGCTTCAAGATTCATTTTAAACTCTCCAGCTTATTCTTTTCTTGGTATGTCCATCAAGACCTTGGAAGCTACTGAACATTACCAGGCTATGTGGCCTACTGACTATAAACCTCTGGGCAATGAGTTGACAGACTACTATCAACAGGGAAATGTGTACAGCTCTTTTGATAATGATGGCTTGTTTAACACATACCCTAGATACAAGCAGCAACACTTCTGTACAAAATACTAATTTTCCATAGTTGCTGATGACAGCTACTGTTCTCATCAACTTCTGTGGGATCAATGTTTGCTTTCATGTCAAAAAGAAATTACTGGGTTTGGCTATAGATATAAATATAGAGGCAAGAACCAGGTTTTAAGCATTTCTATTTCAAACTATTCTCACTTTTACTAATTAGTGGATGCAAAAGACATGAGCCACATCCCTGGAAAGATTTCAGACTTTTAGTAAATTAAAAAACAAAAACAAAACAACAAGCAAACAAACAAAAATGACAAAATGAAACAAAAAAAAATAAAAAAAAAATTAAAAAAAAAATTAAAAAAACCCCAGCAGCTTCGGAAAATAAAGTATTTCCTGACCAATACCAGGCATAAAATCTTAGATTTACATTGTCTATATAGGCTAGTGTAATACTGATACCAATCATTTCCTCTTGGTTGATTTAAGACTATGTGAGGCACCAGCCACAAAGAAGAACTGATGCAGAAGGAAGATGTTTGCATCTCTTGACTACACTATGAGATATGAGGAAAACCAGACTTTTGCAGAAGACCTGAGCTATGAAATAGCAGCTCCAGCTGCCTGGGCAGGAAAACAAAGGCTTCAGCAGATGCATCATTTGTTTTCTGCACCATAGGGCGAGTCCCAGAATAACGCACCACCGGTTATAAATGGCAGAAATAAAGGAAAACCTTAAAGACTAGACTAATACACTTCACTACAGAGCACTGACAAAGGAACAGCATTTAGGGAAGACTGTATTGCCAGATGTGCAGTGGGTCAGTGAAGGCTGTTTCCTTTTTCATGATTCAGTGAATACTGGTCTCTGTGACTGTCCTGAAGACAAAGTACTTGTATGCAGAAATACCTCTTTGCTAGCCTCAAGTCAAGATGTTTGCTGACACATATGCCACAGGACCATGGTTTTATCAGCCTTTCTCTGCTGTGTGGGCTGTTTCCCTGGCCTGAACCATGGAGGAGTACTGCACAAGACATTCACACCCCCACCTCCTCACTTGGCACTACCAGTCAAGACTGGATCCACAGTACCTCCAGTGACCAATTCTTCTGGAGTACTGCAATGTCACTATGGGAAGAGGGGACCAATAAGGAATACAGATGGGAGATGCCATCACGGTATTACTGATATCAAACAACCCATTGGATCAATAGCCTGTGTTAAGTTGAAGCCAGTAAAAAGTCCCCATGGTAAACGATTTTGTTGTAGTGCAGTACATTAAAAAATCATTAGTACTATGTAGAGAAGTAATTCATTTACCTGGATGTATCACACATAGTTGTATAAGAAAACAATTACACTGTCAAAAATAAGGATATTCTGAAGTGTGTGATGAACAGTCTTACAGGAGGGGCAAGGGTAAATCACAAACTGTAGCAAAAAAACATTTTTCCTTCAGTTAGTATTCACATGTAATACTTGGTTCTTCTTCCTGAAGAAACATTAAAAGTATTTCTATGAAAAAGGATGCATTTCTCATTATAACATATTTTGAGGCATAGTT